>NW_019154136.1:11544064-11587183 GCF_002288905.1 Enhydra lutris kenyoni | reverse complement strand
TATATATACACATGGAATACTATGCAGCCATCAAAAGAAATGAAATCTTGCCATTTGCGACGACGTGGATGGAACTAGAGGGTGTCATGCTTAGCAAAATAAGTCAATCAGAGAAAGACAACTATCATAGGATCTCCCTGATATGAGGAAGTGGAGATGCAACGTGGGGGGCTTGGAGGGTAGGGAAGGAAAAAATGAAACAAGATGGGATCGGGAGGGAGACAAACCATAAGAGACTCTTAATCTCACAAAACAAACTGAGGGTTGCCGGGGGAGGTGGGTAGGGAGAGGGTGGTGGGGTTATGGACATTGGGAAGGGTACGTGCTATGATGAGTGCTGTGAAGTGTGTAAACCTGGCGATTCACCTGTACCCCTGGGGCTAATAATACGTTATATGTTTATAAAAAATTTAAAAAAAATTTAAAAAGTGTCTCCTTAAGGCCTTGCTTTTGCAAAACCTGCAATCGGCTTTAAATGGAGTGCAAACGCAGGTGGACTTTTTGAGGCATTCTTACCTGCTGCACAAAGCACTTGACCAGGACCCAGCTGTCTCCTGCTCTTTGCTGTCCATCCTAGCATTGTTTCTACCAACATTCAGAAGGATCTGCCTGTCGACTCACAGCCAGAGGGGCGCGTTGTGGTAGAAGATCTAATTTGGAAATGGCCAGGCTCTGAGCAGTCATGGGAGAACTTTGGGATGTCAGAGACAGCACCAACAAGTCAGCTTGCCATTGGAATGCTTGCTTCACGGTGGGCAAGTCGAGGGCAAAGAAAGAAAGACAAGAACAGAAAAAAGGCAAAAAGAACGGAGTCTGGAAAACACGTTTTTTTCTTGAGCCAGTGCAAAGCATTTCTCTGAAGGGGGGGAGTAGAAGTTGAACCCCCATGTGTCGCATTTTTATGTGGCTTAGATGGGAAAGGCGCTCCAAATGCAGCCCTTAATGAAACCAGCAAGAAAACCATTATCACCTTCACTCAGCTCTCACACAGCCTTGTACCTCATCTCTCCAGATTGTGCATCTAATTCTCCTTAATTAAATATGACATTTCTTTGGAAGTTTGCAAAGAAAGAGAATTTTGGAAATGCAATATAAGCAGTGATCGGGAATCCCCAGGTGACCCATGGACATGATTTTGAGGATGACCTGTGAGCATGGCCTTACCCACAGAAATGATTTCATTTGCATGGAAGAAGGCAACTTCAATCTGAGTTCCTTTGTTTTGTATTTTTTTTTTTTTACCAATTTAGCTGTTTTCTTCCCATAAAAGCAGATTTTCTTGCAACCAAGAGCCAAGTTTGATGGCAGAAGTCCCTCCTCGTTATAGTGACCCCAATTACCCCCAGATGTCTGATGTGCCTGTTGGAGAAGCCACAGAAGACATGCCTCCCAGTGCACAGTTAGTGCCAAATAAATATTTGATGGATAAGTGAGATGTGTTTCTCAATGAGATGACACATCCAGAAAATAGAAATGTATTCTTCCTATATTGAAAAAAAATGTTCATGAAATCACTGGAAAGCTTCTTGTTTCCTATCATCATTTTTGCAGTATTTCAAGGCATTTTTTTATTATTGTTGTTATTATTATTATTATTCCTAAATAGGCTTTCTGGAAGAAAGAACAATAGCTCTCAATGTGTTGTCCATACATAGAGTCCTGGGGTCCCTGAGACTCATTCAGGGGAAGCATGAGTTCAGGATTATTTTCATGATGATACCCAGAAGTTTTTTTTTGTTTGTTTGTTTTTTTGTTTTTTTTCCATTGGGTTGACATTTACAGAGATGCCACAAAAGACAGTACCTGGGCGTAGATCAAGTTAGTGTTGTGGAGTGTGAGGCGATGGGTGTGTTAATTCACTTGATTATAGAAATTACTTCACCGTGTATACAATATATCCATTTAACCCATTCTACACCTTAAATACATACAATTTTATGGGTCAGCTATACCTCTGTGAAGCTGGGAACAGGGAATAGGGCACTGGATTATAGAGTAATTTCATTTTTTATTTTTTGAGGAATCTTCATATGGTTCCCAGAGTGGCTGCACCATTTTACATTCCCACCAACAGTGCAGGAGGGTGTCCCTTTCTCCACATCCTCCCCAACACCTGTTGTTTCTTCTCTTCCTTCCTCCTTCTCTCTCTCCCTCCTGCCCTCCTTTCTTTCCCTCCTTTGGTAAAAGCCATTCTAATGGGCGTGTGGTGACATCTTATGCATTCAAAAATTGAAGAGGGCAGGTATCCTCTGAAGTGTTCTTACTGTAGTAAAAGAAAAAGGAAAAACAAAAAAAGAGTTGCACTCAACCGTAGAAGTCAACATTATACTCCCGCTACGGAATGCTCCACCTGAAGATGTCCTTTGCGAAACAGAGTCCTTCACTTGGTTCCATCTCGACTGTCAAGTGCATATCTCTTGAAGACGGAGCCGTGCTTTTTACTAGAATGAACACAAGGAGACAGACTAGCTTTCTTCAAATTTGGGTGTTTGGCAGATCTTTTCTCAGAAATGAATGGAGTGGCTGTGTCCACACCTAACTGTATTTGTCAACAGTGCTCAATTTGGGTTTGCAAGAGAACAAAAGGGTTTTGGAAAATGTGAGTGCAGTACTGTAGACAGCCTCTCCTTACTTAAAGATTGCTTCTGGCCCCATCAGGGGTGATTACTGATATAGACGGTTTTGCTACAGTGACAAAATATGTCCAAAAGTTCAAGATCCGCACAAGGCAGAGACCACCATTTTCCAAATGAGCAGCATATGATGTTATTAGGAAATCATGCATGGATAAAAGACCCCCTGAAATGCAAGCCATAATTGACCCAGTTCGTGATTGATTGTCATAGAACAGACTAAGAAGATTTCATGGATGATGACTTGACATTCCATATGGCAAGGAACATTGAAGTAAGTACCATGTGTTGGGTCTTGGTGTGGTTTCAAACCACAGCAACCTGAAAAAGGGTCTTAAAATACCTTTCTCTCTTCTAATTACCTACCTCTTGAGCACAGATTTTGTTCATTTGCCAACCACAGAAACACGTCGCAACAGATTGGATGCAGAAGAAGATAGGAAAGTCCGTGTGTCTCCCATTAAAGCCATACCTTTACAACATTTGCAAAGATATGAAAGAATGACATTCTGTTTTTTTTAAGATTTTATTTTATTTGTTAGAAATTAGGAGAGCAGGGGCGCCTGGGTGGCTCAGTGGTTAAGCCTCTGCCTTCGGCTCAGGTCATGATCCCAGGGTCCTGGGATCGGGCCCCACGTCGGGCTCTCTGCTCAGTAGGGGGCCTGTTTCTCCCTCTCTCTCTCTGCCTGCCTCTCTGCCTACTTCTGCCTACTTGTGATTTCTCTGTCAAATAAATAAATAAAAATCTTTAAAAAATAAAAAAAATAAAAAAAAAAAGAAATTAGGAGAGCAGGCATGAGTAGGGGGAGAGGCAGAGGGAGAGGGAGAAGCAGGATCCCCAAGAAGTGGGGATCCTGATGTGGGGCTCAATCCCAAGACCCTGAGATTATGACCTGAGCCAAAGGCAGATGCTCAACTGACTAAACTAACCAGACATCCCAGTGTAGAAGGTTTTTATGAGCTGAAAGTCCCCAATCCTCTCCACAAACGAGAACATTTAAATAAATCCCAGAGTGTATAAAATTTGACAGCAGTTTATTTCCAGTTACAAATAAATACATCTTTGAATTTACAGATCCTTGTTTCATTGGCTTACTCTCCCCTATCCTAATTAAAATTCTTTTTTTATTTTGCTGTGCATGGCACTGTTTGATGCTGCAGGCTTTCCTGCTGGGGTGAGCGGGATCGGGGTTTTCCGACTACAAAGCAGGCTCAGCAAATGTGACAGACCCTGCCCACCACCACTGAGCTAGGAAGAGCCTTCCGTAAGCAGGGTCTTGTTCCCAGTGGTGGAGCTCGTGCCCCTTCCCTGCAGGAGATGCTCTGCTTTCCAATTAATTACAGGTGTTTTTAGGTTTCGAATATTACACATGTAAACACATAATTTATTTATACCCCTTGCTGTTGCGAATCTGGAGACGGGAATGATTCAAACATGCATGAAAACTCATTAAAATGCTCTTGGTAAAAGGAAATCCAAAAAAGATCCCACTCTCCAAAAGGAAACGTAATTAAACATTTCATTCATATATATATACACATATATATATGTATATATATAACATTTAATTTTATTTCATATATATACATATATATATGTACGTAATGAGCATTTCAACCTTAACAAATGATCTTAAGTACTTTAGCTGCATTAGAATCCATTTCTGATCATCTTTCCCTGAAATATGGGAAAAATTAGTACACCTTTTCTTCCTTCCAATTTGTGCTTTTATAGGACACTTTCACATTTTCAATTTTTTTTTGGAATGTAATTAAGTCTTTTGGGTTTCATGGTTGGTTGAAGTCCAAAAATGTTCTGACTCAATAAAAGAACGTATTCGAATATTATGTAAATATTATTCATTTAAACATTTTAATTGGATTCGCAGAGAGGAAAATGTATTCCTAAGATCATCGAAACTTTGCTACTAAACAAACACACTTCCAAATGTCAAGGTCTGCAGGAATCTCTAATAATTTTCTTCCAGCTCTCGTTTCTTCTTCTGATTTGGTGCAATTTCTGGTGACCTGGCTTAATATTTCCTTTATTTCTTTTCGTTCTGATGAAAGGTTTCCTGAATGATCAGATTTTACATTTAGAAAGTGTATATGAGGGGACAGAGAGGAAACATTCTGGATTCTTGTATTTTTTAAACATTGCTCTAATCCTCATATGTTTGGCTTCTTACAATATTTTTGGGTTAAAATGATATCCTTTATTTTCCCCTCTTCAGCTAATTAAAGACTTTGATTTATTGTCTTTTCGCTTTCAGTGTGGTTGACTTGAGAAGCGTGACATTCAGCTGACCTTGGTCAGTTCTTAGATGTTTTCTTTCTAGAGGCTTCCCCAGGTTGTTCTTTTTTTAAAAAAGATTAAATTATTTATTTTAGAGAGAGGGAAATAGTGTGAGCAGGATGAGGGGCAAAGAGAAAGGGAGATAAGCAGGCTCCCCGTTGAGCAGAGAGCCCCAAGTGGGGCTCGATCCCAGGACCCTCGGGTCATGACCTGAGCCAAAGGCAGAGGCTTAACCCGGTGAACCACCCAGGTCTCCCTTACTCACTTGCTCTACCCAAGAATATCCATTAAGCCATAACAGAATGGCCAACCCATGCCCGTGACCACCAGGGGTCCCCAGGGGGCTGGACATGCATTTAGATCCCTTCTGTCTTTCATCCAGGTAAGTGGTTGGCATTCTGAGAGCAGGTACATTTCTCTTCAATGCTTATGTGGCTCGTTGGAAACAGAGTTGGCTTCATTTGTGTTTGTGTGAGTTAACGTTTACGGTTTTTCCCTCTTCTCCATCCTTTTGATTATATGTCTGTTTCTGAGGAGGTGATGTATAATACAGCATTCAAAGTCACAATTATGGGGCACCTGCCTGGCTCAGTTGGTAGAGCATCCCACTTTTGATCTCAGGCTGTGAGTGCAAGCCCCACGTTGAGTAAGGAGCGTACTCAAAATCAATCAATCAATCAATAAAAGAAGAGAAAAGAAAGAAAGAAAAAAAAATAAAGTCACAATTGTACAAAAAAGCTTACTCAGAGGTCAGTGCCCCATATGCCTTATTACTCATCCCTACTTTCCAGATCTTTCCAGCCTGTTCATCTGCACATGAAAAATACCAGTAATTTGTGCTTTAGTCTTATACTACTTTTCATACAAACGAACCTTTTCATTGTTCACTTCACCTTTTAGCTTGTGGGGTGTGTGTGTGTGTGTGTGTGTGTGTGTGTGTACAAGAGAGAGACTAAGATAGTCTTCTGTGGAGGCCGAGAAAATTAAGGCCATCCCACCTCAAGTTTAGCTAATGTGGGAAACAGAGGCAGAAGAAAATCATTAAAATTCCTCACCTACTGACAAGTCCTTGAAACAGACAGAGTGGCTGTCCCCTGGGGACTTGACTGCCCTCACCTTGAGGTTTTGGTAAGGACAATCCTAGTCTGACCAACCCCCTACACTGACAGGTCTCACCAGGATCCTGTAAATCTACTTTAACAATTCCTTTATCTCTAAACCTCCAAGATAGTGTCAAGAATCATTCCCAAGCATATAGCCCACTGATACACATCTAAAGGTGAGAAGATTTTTACTACTGGTAATAAATAACCTTTCTCCCAACAATAGCTAGCCCTTCAAGGTCCTGGAGACCTTGCTTCCAAACATCCTTGGAGACTTACATCATCCCTAATCCCTTTTTTGTCCTTACCTACCACCAAGTCCACCCCTACTCTGCCTTTAAAACTGTGACTGTAATCTGGTTCGGAGTCCAAGTCCCTACTCCGCTGCGTCGGGTATACTTGGGCCCAAGCTTAAGCTTGTCAAATAAACCCTCGTGTGATTACACCGGTGTTGGCTCCTTGGTGGTCTCTCAGATGTGAAAACTCGGGCATAATACTTCTGTACTTTGCATTTTCAATTACCAGTATTATCTGAAAATTCTCAAAAAAGCTCAACAGAAGCTCTTTAAATTTCTCTTTGTTTCGGTTTTCCTAATCTCACATTGTGGGGATTCCCCATGGTTTATGCAAACACCCTCTTATATATGGACATTTCAGGGTTTTTTTCCCAATATTTTACAATTGCAAACAATGCCCAGTAACTCTCCTTTGGGGTGTGTATTTTCACTGTTGGAGGCGTAGCTTCAGAGTAAACTCTGAGCTCGGTATTGATGGCTTCAAAGGAAGCGAATTCCCCGTGATTTTGTGTTTGTTTGCTGCTTCCTTAGCTTTATTGTTTTTCACATAGTGCTGAATTTGCCTTCAAAGGGGTTGTAAAAATTGGGGTTCCTTGAAGACCTATGAAACTGAAGTTTCCTCAAAGCCCTGGCCAATTTTCGTAAAACGTTTCGGAGACAACTAGCATTGATAAACCTTTAGAATATAAATGGGGTCCAGAGCCAATGACCAAGAAAGAATTCTTGAGACATCTTGGGTGCAAAAAGGTGATTTTGTGAAAGCACGGGGACAGGACCCGTGAACAGAAAGATCTGCTGTACTGGGGTCCTTAGGCGTGGCTGATTGTGTACTCGGGAGTTGGGGAGGTGACAAGAAAGGGGGTGTCCAAAAGGGCTGTCATGTGGTGAAGAAGACTCAGGATACTGGAGACCAGGTTATAGTCAAGCCAGGCTGGTTTTCCCTCTAACGAGGTACCAACATGAAGACCGATGGGAGTTTTCTGCAGGAATGTCACACTCTTCCTATCGCACATCCTTATCCATGACCTTTAGGGTTAGAAGAAACTCAACTTTATTTACATTTCCTCCTTCCTCAGCCTCCCTCAGTTTTAGGGAGGGGAGGGTGATGTTAGGGTTTCAGGAAACTGAGTTAGGGGTCTCTGAAAGGTAGGCTACTGATAACAAAGTTTCTCTCTTGGAAATCACTAGGACCTTTGTAAACTGGGGGAGACTCAGGTCTTGCAGGACTGTGACCTCTACAAGCTAACCATTTGACCTTTGGATAGGGCACCCAGGAGAGCCTGAGGAATGTCACACATATCCCATGAAGGGGTGTAGGATGGCAGCTTCTGCTTCGGAGTCATGAAGACTTTTGCTCCAACGTCAGAATCCCAGTGAAGGTTTGTTTAATTCTAATTTGTTTCTCTGAGTGTGGCTGAACATCTTTTTCCTCTGATAAGGGCCGTATTTCATAAATATTGCCTTTAACGATGTTTTGCCCATTAAAAAAAGGTTTTCGTTATTTTTTTCTAATTTACATAAAAATGTTGTACCTTAGGTTGACGCCGCTCTTAATCGATGATGTACGTTATGACGACTTTCCCAATTTTTCTCAGTTACGTGATTTTGTTCAGAGTGCATGGGTTTGGGTTTAGATTGGTTTTTGTTTTGGTATTCAAAAACTTATTTTGAATGTAGTCAAAATTTTTAAAAACCGTGACATATAAGGAATTCACTCATGTTATCCTTTGGCTCTAATTTTTTTCCTTCTTTCTTCCTTCCTTTATTCCTCTTTTTCTTTCTTTCTTTCTTTGTTTCTTTGTTTGTTTGTTTCATTCTTTCTTTCCTTTTTTCTTTCCTATTTTTCACTTAACATTTATGTCCCCATTTGGAATATAGCCTTTCCTTTGGTGTGAAATATATAATTAATCCGAATTGTTTTCCCATGCGTCTACCAATTGCCCCAACACTATGTAGTAGAAAGTAAATCTCCACTCCATCACCAGACATGTTGTTTTATGGACTTTTCCACATGTATTTGAGCCTCATTATGAACTTTCTCTTTGATTCCACTTGTTTTATTTTTTATTATATAAAAAAGAATAGAGACCCTGTACTATTTAAATGTCTAGTATGGTTAGTTCTCCATCACATTTTTTGTGTGTTCTAATTATTTTCACGTATTTTTTCCCATATAAACTTTAATCTTCTCCATCCTAAGCTCCATAAATATATTATAGAGTTGCACGGAATGTGTTTACAGTCCCAGGGAGGATCGACATCTGGAAATAGTTACTGTGGCCAACATCCTGTTTTTAAAGACCCCGTCCTTTTTGCCCTTTGGAAGAACCCTACTCCAATGGGTACAGCTCTGCTTTCTTTCTGTATCCCATCATTAATCATAGTTAGAAATCACTGAAAATATGGCAAAAGAGTTACCCCTCCATGTAGCCTACAATACAAACAACTGATTTACCATGATTGTGGAAACCATGGTCAGTTTGCCCACATTTTGATGTCAGTCTCTGAGACGCTTTATTCGACCCTCTCCGAGAAGTAGTAGAAGCATTGAATGTGTTCTTTGATTTCTGTACCACAAATGATATTTCAGACGTGTTTTCATTTGCTATCTTTTGCCAAGGGGAAAAAAAAAAAAAAAGATAACAGTTTTAGAAATCACTCCGGAGAAGCCTTCCTTTAATCATCCACATTAGCTGTACTAATTAGACTTTTCGGGACTCGTGGCTTCCAAACCTCTGACTAGAATTACCTTCAAGTGTTATTTGTTATTCCAAAGCTGTTGTGTAATTCTGCCAAACTCCTGAGATTTTATAGTTATCGTGCCTTTTATCTGACTTCTACTTTCTTCCAATAAAGAAACTGAAGTAGTATTTTCTTGGAGACGTCTAAACCTATCCAAATTGATAATATCTGAATGACACAGTTCTATGATTAATAAAGACCAGGGGCTGTGTTATCAAAAACCTGCCAAACATATTTTTCTTCAGATGCTATTATTTTACATAAAAATCCAGCAGTGACTTTCATAACTTTTAAGCCTATGGGCCGGGCTCCTTAATATGCTAACTTCTTCACGTTATTCACAGGAACGCTTCTGATTAGATGTTAACATGTGATATTATCATTAAACAGCACAGAAACAACCTTTATTTTCCACAGGGTCATGAAGCCAGCTGGCCGTTCCCTATTTTTTCTTTAGCATCAATTTTGTATATTCATGAAAACCATTATTTTGAAATATTTAACAGACGCAGTCGAGAGTAATCAAAGTCTTGAGATAATTTAGTCTGAAGAAATAAAACCTGAGGAATGATTAAACATTTAAAAAAAAATCATGCAGAGAACAACCATTTCCAAATTCCTTAGAGACACAGGCATTGGAAGCCAGCTAAGGTTTGAGGGGAATGTGATGCATTATAGGAATTTTATTAGAGTACATGGTGTGTGGGCATACGTGTGTTTTAAAGGGTATGCCTGCTTGGTGATTATTATATCTTCCCATTAGGGTCATTCTAAAGTCTTCAGCTATTTTTTTTTTCTTTTTTTAGGTTTTATTTATTTAAGAGACAGAACACATTGGGGGAGGGGCAGAGGGAGAGGAAGAAGCAGATTTTTGGTGAAACAGGGAACCCAACGCAGGACTGGATCCCAGGACCCCAGGATCATGATCTGAGGCAAAGTCAGACACTTAAACAAAGGAGCCACCCAGGTGCCCACCAGCCTTTGACTACCTTGTTCATTCACACAGTGGGTCAACGGATGTTACCAGTTTCAGCAAATAAAAGCACAGGGTTCCCAGTTGAACGTGAATTTCAGATACACGGTGAATATTTTTACCATAAATGTGTCCGTGCAATATTGGCAAGTAGTTTTTCCAGTGTAAATATAGATTCTTTAGCTACATTTCATGCTTAACTAGACCTCTTGTTTGTTATCTGGCCAACTCTAGACCTATGTCTGGAGAAGTCCACGTAGACATTTCATGTTTAACTAGACATCTTATATGTTATCTGGCCAACTCTAGACCTATGTCTGGAGAAGTCCATGTAAACATTTCATGTTTAACTAGACATCTTAAATGTTATCTGGCCAACTCTAGACCTATCTCTGCAGAAGTCCATGTATTGTGTTCTAAACAGACACAATGAGCCATAACCGGTGTGTTCACTCACATCCTGGCTTACCAGTGTGGGTGCAAACACATGCTTGTAAATGCAACCATGTCTCAAAAAAATAATATGAAATACCTGACCATGTAACGTGGATCAACATCACACATCACTTTGGCCTCATTGGAGGGTAGAGGGTTTTCCATGGCCTGGGATTCACCATTGAAACCTTTGCTCTCCTCCGAAATCAGTAAGGTATGGAGTCCCACCACACCCGTCATGGAGAATTTTGTTTCCGTGTCCAGTGGTAGTACACCAACTGCCATTTTAAATGGCACACATCAGTGATGTTTGGGTTGATTCAAAATATATTAAGAAAAGTTAACCCTGAACACAACATATCCACATGGATTATTCTTACGCAGTCTAAGATTATGCATGTCTCTGGAAGTGTGGAAATGGTAGAGAAGGGATGTATGTTTTGTTTTATTTTATTTTATTTTATTATTTTTTAAGCAGGCTCCACGTGGGGCTTGAACTCATGACCCTGACATCAAAAACTGAACTGAAATCAACAGTGGGACGCCTAACCGACTGAACGATCGGTTGCCCCAGGAATGTTTATTTTTTATGCGCATTAAATACCTTCTCTGATAAGAGAACATACGATCTGAAGGGAAGGAAATCTGATGCAACATTTGTTAAGTATCTGCAACTGAATTATGCTAGGAATTTTGGGGAATAAATTGATGAATTAAAACAGTCATCATTCTCCAGAATTCAATATGAGCAATGAGCAAAACCGTTTATTTCCCTATGTCTTATATTAGAATGCTTTGCACATAAATAGCTCTAATCCAAGACACGTGGAAATAAATGGTTTTACTCATTTTGCAAGCTTCAAAGACAACAGGAATGATGTGTTTTCTGTAACTTCCCCTTGCAATTAAAAAAAGAGCCCAAAATAATCTTCATGAGACGTGAGTCATCCTATGAACACGGTTGACTCGGGAGCATTTCCTAATTCTTTCTGTGTATGATTAATACAGTCCTTCTTGATAGAGAAGGATATGAGAGGAGAAGCTTTCATGTGGGGACACCTCCAGTGTTGATGGTTGTAGGTAAGAAAGGTATTTCAGGAAAGTGAAACGATATCAGCAATGATTTGCTGTTCATTGAGTTTGAAAATTAGGGAATCAGAAAGCTTAGCAAATGTGGTGGTGTCTATGCCTCGACATGTGAAATCCAGATTAAATCGATTTAAGGCATGACTTTGGGGTCAGGAAATAACACAGAATAGAGACAGAATGTCCATAGTGAGATAAGCCATGATGTGGAAAAATTATTATTATTGTTCTTATTACAGTTTTGAGGCAAATACCAAGGATTTCAATTCTCTCCCGTGGCACGAAAGCCTGAACACTCTGCCTGATTTTTAAAAGTGTCTGATCTGGGGTGCCAGGGTGGCTCAGTCGTTAAGCATCTGTCTTCAGCTCAGGTTGTGATCCCAGAGTCCTGGGATCGAGTTCCACGTCGGGGTCCCTGCTCAGAACAGAGTCTGCTTCTCCCACCGCATACCACTCCCCCTGACCGCGCTGGCTCTCTGTCTGTCAAATAAATAAATAAAATCCTTAAAAACAAATAAAAAATAAACACAAACGTTTAGAAGAAGTGTGTATTTACGATTTAAGTGTGGTTTATGGTGCATGTTTAATAAAAGGATTCCCAAGGATAGGATGACAGTTGTCCCCAAATATCTGAACCAAAGAGAAGATACCCTAACCTTTGAGACTAGGGTTCTTACATACTCTGTTGAAATGGTAAGGAATGTTAAATATCTCATTATAAAGACTCAGAAACATTTATTTTATTTTATTAGATTTTTTTTTACTAGATTTTATTTATTTATTAGAGAGAGAATGTAGGAGCAGAGAACGGAAGAAGGAGAAGCAGACTCCCCACTAAGCAGGGAGCCCCATACGGGACTGGATCCCAGGATCCTGGGATCATGACCTGAGCCAAAGTGAGACGCTCAACCAACTGAGCCACCCAGGCTCCTCAACACTCAGAAATACCCAAATCCCTCTTGTTTGACCATATTTGAGTGGAAAAAAATATTTTTAAACCAACATTTTGGAAAGACTTGTCCTATTTAACCAAAGGAGCGCTACGCTTTCCGCCCTTGTTTAGACAAACCAAACGCAAGGGCTGAAATGTTGGAAACCAGAGACCGTAAAGTCACTGATAATGCTTCTAATACCCCAATTTGGTGTATGTTCTTCAACTATGCAGGCATACCTCAGAGATCGTTACTGGTTTGGGTCCAGACCACCTCCCTAAAGCTGGTGTTGAAATAAAGCCAATCAAATGAATTTTTTGTTTCCTTGGTGCATATAGATGCAATAGTGTAGTTTTGTTTCCTACTTCAAGATGGATAGTGTCATCCATGTCTCGGTGTATATACACACAAGCATACACAGAGATCGAAATGAAATGTTGTCTGTTATCAGCGATTACAACTTCCAGAAAGCCCCAAGGATGATGATTAGCTGTTGTAACTTAACTAACAAATACCTTATGGTTAAAACAAACAAACAAACAAACAACCTCACCCTCATTACATGTCTATATGTATCTATATAAGGAGTGACATGTAGGACATCAGACCTCTTAAACTAGTAACCACACATGTACATATATATCGCATATATGTGTAGATACACAAGTGCTTGAATAAATAGGACATTGTATGAACTGTACAATGTACATTTTCATGGAAGTAAAAACAGTCTAAGGAATCTGTCTACTTTTCCCAATTAAGGTTAAAAAAAAAAATAGCGAGGAGGTCATTGTCTTCAAAAATGCATCTAATATGTTTGTAAAAATATACAGGTAAGTTTTTTATTGTTTTTATAAAAGCAATGCAAGGGGGGCGCTTGGGTGGCTCAGTGGGTTAAGACTCTGCCTTCGGCTCAGGTCATGGTCTCAGGGTCCTGGGATCGAGCCCCGCATTGGGCTCTCTGCTCAGTGGGGAACTTGCTTCCTCCTCCTCTCTCTCTCTGCCTGCCTCTCTGCCTACTTGTGATCTGTGTCTGTCAAATAAATAAATAAAATCATTAAAAAAAAAAAAAAAAGAAGCCATGCAAGGGGCTCCTGGGTTGCTCAGTGGGTGACATGTCTGCCTTCAGCTCAGGTCATGATCCTGGGGTCCTGGAATCGAGCCCCATGTGGGGCTTCCTGTTCAGCAGGGAGTCTCTTTCCCCCTCTCCTTCTGTCTCTCCCCCTTGCCCCGCTGCTCGTGCCCTCCCTGTCTTTCTCTCTCAAATACATAAACAAAATCTTAAAAAAAAAAAAAGAGAACACAAACTAAGCCTGCAAAAAAAAAAAAGAAAGAAAGAAAGAAAGAAAGAAAGAAAGAAAGAAAGAAAGAAAAAGAGGTGGGGGAGAGGATAATTGAGACAAACTCATGTATTTTTAGTGAAAGGACACCATGCCCAATTCCACTAAATGCTGATTTTAATGCATGCCCCATTTTCCAAGCCTGAAACCCCGCTTACATTTGGGAAGCACAATTACACTTGCAGGAAGAGCAATGCTGAATACAGAATGTTCTTTTCTTTCCGGAGAACGGAATATAAAGTGATAGCCTGCTCTGGGGACCTGCCGCATCAGACTTAGTCCATTAACAAAGGACCCGATCGGAATTCATCAAATCCCCCTGATTTTTAAGCCTCGCTGTCAGAAAGATTGGGTTTAAGAGAGCCGCGCTGGAGTTTGCACTCTGAGAACTTTCCATTTCATGTTGGCTCTTACGTGATTGGAGGGAATTAATCAATCCTTCAAACCCCAACTAAAAGCATTTCATCAGAAACACGGCTAATACGATCCCCCTTCCCTTTCACAGATCTTGCTATAAAATGCTTTTAGAAGCATCGGTTGAAAAGGGCAAACGTAATGGGGGATGAGCTGTGTCACACGGCGGTCCTAGAAAATGCCTCCAAATCAAGATTTACATGATTTGGGGGAGGATTTGAACATAAAAAAGCACGAGTGAAAATAGCAAAAATTCAGAATAGCTCAGCCCTGTGGGTCTTCACTCAATGTGGAATATCTCCAACAAAGAAGTACGGAGAGACTCAGGTCTTGGATGGACTTCCTGATGATTCATCAAAACCCTATTTATTAATGTGTATTTTTGAAAATAGATTACAGACAGTCTGTTTCTCAAAATCAGCTGGTGCGTGTCTGCTGGGACTGTATTTTATTTTCATGAGGAATTGCCATCCATGTGAAATTTGCTCCACATTCAAGCCCTTGACGTCATGCCAAAGAGCCGAGATGATTGCAGAATCACAGAGTGGAAAATCCTTAAGCTGGAGGTTCATTCATAAATTCTGAACATGGACGTCCGTGGTCTCTTCCCAATGGCACTTCTAGAACATGACAAGCGTGTGTGTTACGTGTGTGTGTTATATATATTACATATAGTATGTATCCAAGAATATGTCTCTGTGTATATACACACATATACACGGATACGTGTATATATCCATGTGGCCATGCGATATACATGTACACGTGAAAATGTATACATATATGTATATGCATGTATAGGTGTACAGGTATATACAGTTGTCTGTGAACTCATCGGTCTATGTTAATTCAACATTTATGCTCATGCCCATATAATAGTGTATATAGTTTATATACTGTATACTATAGTCTATATATAATGCTCTCTATATAATATCTAGTAATATGGTATTAGTATCATATTACATTATATATAGTATGTAGAGGTTATATATATTAATCCATAATATAATATATATACTGAATGTACTATATATATTACAGTATATTGTCTATATAGTCTATATAAAATATACTATATATAATAGTATATATAATATACTGCACACTATATCTTATATATTATATAAATGTATAATAATTAATCAGTATATTAATAATAATAGTAAATATAGTAACATATTATATATCTTATATATTATATTAATATATAATAAGTAACCAATATACTAATTATTTCATTAATTAAAATCTGATTTTATAGTAATATGAAAATGATTAAATTTAAATAATTTCCCACATGATTAAATAAATGTATAATTAATACCTAGTATTAATAAGCCATATACTTTATAAACAGACATACAGTCTCTATATAATGTAGTTTCCATATATACTTCATCTAATTACGATGTTGTCACTCCAACATTCTCTTCACAGATACAAAGGTCAAGTAGATGAATCACGGCTATGGCAGACTCAAAGCCCCCAAATTCTCCTGCATTGAGTGGTGTCTTTTCAAGTTCTGTCCATGAGGTTCTTGCTGGAGTGTTGCAGGCTGGTTATCACAAACACCCATGAAGCTGTGTGCGTCCCAGGCCACGTTTCGATTTTTCAGGTCGGAGGCATCCTCCGTCTCTCTGCGGCATGTGCGAGGTAGACCAGATACCTCATTATGCTCTGGGAATCAACCCTATTGTGTTGTTCTGGGGTTCTGCAGCTGGCAAGTGGATCGTCCCACCGGCCAGTTGAACTCGGTTAAAAAAAAAACAAACACATTTAGACTACAAAATTATCTGTAACTCGTTCCCTTCTACTTACAGTACATTCAACGTGTTCCATCATCAATGATGAGCCCTCATTAACAAGTTATTGAAATGCTTGCAGTAATAGACCACCCAAGCAAGGGGATTTCTGATGGGTTATTTTAATCTGAACTGATGCTTGAAGGCTATGGTCAAAGGCGCTTAAATTATGAACCACAATGCAGGGTCTCTTGAAGGTGGTGGTTCGGCAAGTCACGTTAAGCTGCCATAAACCCACAACCCCGAGATCAAGAGCTACATGTGCTACGGACCTAGCCAGCCAGGCACCCATGTGTCACAGATTTCTTAAAGAAAGAAAATCCCTGATTCAAAATGTTACTTCCTGGTATTACCAGAAAAGAAAGGATTGTCCTATTTACCTTCAAAATAGGCTCTGATTTTTTTTTTAAATGGGCCCAGGGTTGATATATGTGAAATTTAGATGGAATTGTGCTACTTGCATAATGGGGAAATTTCTTCAGTCTGTAGTCAAGTTGATGGGAGAATGTGACAACACTCCAAGGGTTGCCTTTCTTTCTTCTTTTCTTTTTTTTTTTTTTTTTTAAGATTTTATTTATGTTAGAGAGAGAGCATGAACAAGGGGGAGGGACAGAGGGAAAGGGAGAAGATAACTTCTTGCTGAGCAGGGAGCCTGATGCAGGACTCTATCCCAGGACCCCAGGTTCCTGACCTGGGCCAAAGGCAGATGCTCAACTGACTGAGCCACCCAGGTGTCCCAAGACACTCCAAGGGTTGTAATGGGAACACTGCAAGCCATCCTGATGTGGATTTTTCCCTCCCTCATAAATACTCAGAATACTTCAATGAGGCTGTACTCACCTTGTTGGAATGCCTTGTAACCTCCTCACTTGACTTGTCATCTCACTGAAGCTGTCACCTCCCACGGGACTGTCATTTTGCTCCATGCCCCATCCTTTTCCTTTTCTGAGGTCTCCAGAACTATGCCAAAAGTCAGATCCCATTGGCCCTGGGGCCATTTGCATTCAATGAATCTGTTGAGGGGAGAAGCTTGTACTACAATGAAGGCAATATTTAGCTTTTTTTTTTTTTTTTTAAATCAGCAAATCCTAAGAGGATATCTGTGGAAATGGGGAAAGATGATGAAAGTGCTAAAGAAGGAGGAAAATTGTTAAAAAGTAGTTTAACTTTATTTTTATGGCTGAGTCTACTCAAGAGCAGCTGGGAGACCCTTTCAGTATTTGGTGTATTGGTTGATTGGTGTATTGATTGTTTGATGTATTGATTGTTTTGTGTATTGATTGAATACTGAATAAGGTGAGAAGTCACAAAGTCCCTGGAGGGATATGAAGAGAGGAATGTGAAGGCTCTGGGCATGTGTGACCTACCTGTGTTCTCCGTAGGGGATCAAGGTTCTCTCCCTTTATAAGATCACTGAGAAGTTATTGATCAGCAAATCTAGCCCCTGTTAATAGGGCTGCATTATATGAATGTGAGATGCTACAGACCAGATTTTGTTCTCCCCAAATTTGTATGTTGAAGTCCTAACTTCCCATGTGACTGGATTTAGAGATAGGACTTTTCTGATGTAATTAAAGTTCAATGAGGTCACAAGGGTAGGGTTCTAACATAGTAGGACTGGTGGCCAAAGGGAAAAGCCATGTGAATACCCAGGAAGGTGGCCCCATCTACACACCAAGCAGAGAGTTCTCACCACAACTCAGTCCTGCCCACTCCTGGATTTCCCACTTCTGGCCTCCAGGACTGGGAGAAAGGAATGTCTATTGTTTAAGCCGCCTTGTCTCTGGGATTTTGCCATGGTGGACTTCACGGAGTCAGGAACAAAGAATGAGTATTGCTTTTTGTGACATCTGAAATGTGCTCAGGTAATCACTGGGGAAGGAGAAAGTGAGCAAAGTCTATGGGCGATCGTTTAAGCACTCAAAGTCATTAGAGGTCATGGGTGAAGAGCCACTGGGACCAGCATGGGAACCGATAGGTTTCACTCATGAAGATCTTTGAAGGCTAATTTATCATGACATCTTCAGGGCCCAAAGAGAGAAGCCACCTGTGTTATAGTCCAACGTTGGGAAAGTACAAGGTTATGATGAGTGGAAATTTCTCTTGTGGCATGTGGGACCTCCACTGTACCTGGATCTACCTTATTTCCAGACCTGGAGTTGTCCAGGAAGGGCCCTGTCAGAACATCTAAGGCATGTTCCCAAAGTGAGTCAACCCCATTTATAAAAGTAACTTTCATGAAGAACAAAAGATACCAGACTTTTGAGGATTTTTGGGTCACTGGCTCTGAATTAGCACACATCCCCCATGACTCAGAATGCTTCGCCGGTAACTGAGAGTGGGGACTTCTCAGGAAAGGGGTTCACTCAAATGGAGTCATGATACAAACTTTTCTTATAGGTCTAACCCACTATGTCACTACTTTTGCTGTTTCTAAATATATGCATTCGAGTCCATATACTTAATACCTAGCAGGGACCTGAACATTGGTATTGTACCTTCAAGTCAGGGATTATAATGGCAGTACTTGGCAGGTTACCTCTTCTTGCCAAAATGGTAAACCCATCCAACAAGAAGACCCTGGGAGATGCTGCAAATTAGTGCTATCTTTAGAGTCTAGCAATATGCAGGGATAGTGGTCCTTTCTGTATGCTTGTTATGCACTGAGTTGTGTCCACCCAGAACTCACATGTTGAAGCCTTAACCTGCAGGACCTCAAAATGGGACTGTATTTGGACATGGGCATCTTTGAAGAGGTGATTAAAGTAAAATGAGGTCACTAGTGTAGGCCCTGATCCCATAAAAGGTGAGAAGGACGCAGACATGCACAAAGGGAAGAGATTGTGAGGTCTACATGCCAGGAGAGAGGCCACAGGAGAAACCAGCCTCAGCCCTGCTTGGATCTCAGACTCCCAGCTTCCAACACTGTGAAAAGTAAATGGCTGTGGTGGAAGCACCCCCATCTGTCACCCTAAGTTATGACAGTCCTAGCAAACTAAATCGATGCCAAGATAATAAGCCTGTTGGGCTTGGCCGAGGACTGGCAGTTTATAGACATTTCCTGGATCATGGTGAGCTTACTCATATGGCGATGCTAATTCCTTTGCTGTTCCACAAGTGGTTAATGTTGACCGTACCCATGAATATAGAAACTGCTTTGGTGTCGCTTTTCTTATCATCAGAGGTCAACACTCAGAGGGGGAAAAGTTCAAGAAGCAGGGACATAGCAGGAAATGCCATGTATTACAGTAACTTCCCTCAAGGGGCAATCTTCATTGGAAGGGTTTTGGATCCCCATGCTACATCAGGAGACAGGCATGTCCTCGCACCTAGTCTTGATTATGTCATGGTCATAGGATCTGCTGAGCAAGAAGAAACAACTACCTTGAAAGCCTTGGGGAGAAATGTTAACCAAGGGTAGTAAATGGATATCACAAAAATATTAAGGGATTGGCCACCTTAGAGAAATGTTTCTATGGTCTGCTGGCTGTGACTTGTATGAACACTTCCTCCAAATTGAAATGAGAGGTATTTTCGACCCCTGTTTTGGGGTATTTGAACATACTGCTCTTACTGTATTTGCTAAGTTATCTGAAGCACTTCAGGGCTTTGAAAGAGATGCACATTAAGGAAGGGAATTGTAGCAGCTCAGGGAGGCAGCGCAAGCAGCCATGCAACTGTCATTGATGACCCTGTACCACCTGTAGAGTCTGCTTAATCAGACCCTGATGGGAGCATCTACAGCAGGACAAGCGTCAAGTTCAGGGTTATGAACTAAGTGTGACTCCCTTAACACAGGGCCAGCCTCCCGGGTAAAACCAGCTTCAGGCTTTTCCTTTCAAGCCCCAGAATGTAGACAGAGAGGCTCAGGTAGATCTTAGTGACCATGGCACCCAGGTCCCCATCGTGAACTGCCCATCCACACCTCCACCACCCGAGGTGCCCATCGTGAGCTGCCCATCCACACCTCCACCACCCGAGGTGCCCATCGTGAACTGCCCTTCCACACCTCCACCACCCGAGGTGCCCATCGTGAACTGCCCATCCACACCTCCACCACCCGTAGGTCCCCATCGTGAACTGCCCATCCACACCTCCACCACCCGAGGTGCCCATCGTGAACTGCCCATCCACACCTCCACCACCCGAGGTCCCCATCGTGAACTGCCCATCCACACCTCCACCACCCGAGGTCCCCATCGTGAACTGCCCATCCACACCCTCAGGAAGCTGGTGTGGGCAACAGCCCTTGGTCACAGTCGGGACTGAGCTCCCATGGTTCCTGAGAGTGAAAGCAGGACCTCGATATGAAGGAGTTCCAATCTGACAGTCTGCAATGCCCATTCTGCTGCACTGCCTGTTCTTCCAAAACCTCCACCTAGTGGCCTCATGTGGGGGTCCCCATGACCATGTGATGGTGGAAGCAGAAATCACTGAGTTTACTGGTGACTCTACAAGAGGTGTTGGCACCAGTAGAAGCTGAAGACATATGGCCCATTGGGGGCTTTTCAGGTGCCTAAAATGGGGTGGGGGACTGAAGGAGGAAAGTAAGCTTGTTGGTGAGAAGAATTTCGAGGTTTCCCACTTGGGGTCCACTTGCTGAGGAAGAGAGTTGGCTGCAATATTTAGTCCTTGTACTAAATATCTCTCTTGCCTTTTACCCTGCAACTTGGCATGGGATGTTGATAGGATGACCTTGCCATTTGGCTCATTTTGGAAATGAATGTGAGGTTGCCATTTAACTAGAGGAGGGATGGACAAAACCCAACAATGTTCTCAATGACAAATGAGATTCTGATCATGCTCAAGTCTGGGGAGATTATTGTGCTAGTGAGGCCATCACGGGTTTGGCCATTGCTGTTTGAGATTCAGTGATGGGAAAGAGGGTTTGTAAGAAAGTAGACCAGCCTAAAGAAGGATCTCAGATGCTGCCCCCGGGCCCCATCCTTCATCAAGCCCAATCCCTTCGTAGATGAGCTGCCTCTTCTGGATTCTGGAGATCCTGCCTCCTCTTGTGGGTAGGTTCTGTCATTTGCCCCACATCCCACTGAGCAGATAGAGGCACACACATGGGATTTGGAAAGTGGCAGGGAACAACATGAGTGGAAGAAGCTTGAAGAACCATTCGGTTTTGGGTTGAAGTGTATGTTTTTCTTGGGAAGGTGAGGCAATGTTTCTCTTTGTAATCAAAAGTAATTTGGTGGCAAGTACCCTAAGGGTTGATTAACTGTCTCCTCTGGCCTGATCCTTTCTGTGTGATTTTATTGCTTGGTTTACCTACCTTCTCAGATATTCAGGAAGACACTCCATGGGAGAGTCATTTTTAAAATTAATCTTGGGACCAGGCAGAACATGGACATCTAACTCACCAGCGGCTTGTCCAATACTTCTTATTAGAGTATAACTCTGATTTTATTGGATTCATAAAGATGTATAAATGGAGGCAATTGGCTTCGGACACTCCTCCTGTGGTATGCGAAAGGGAAGGGAGCATCTACAGTAGACGAACCCACGTTTCTGCTGATTTCACGAAAGGTACTATAACGCAAGAAAGATCTAGATGCACCTTCTGCAGGAGAGGTGGTCTAGGGAATGTCTCAAAGAGTAATAGTAATAATAAAGAATGGAAGAGAGAGGAATGCATGGGAAGTAAGAGGGATAGTGGTGGATCTCCAAAGGGCTAGTAGAGAAGGACCAAGTGGCTTCTGCTGGGAGCTTCTCTGCTTAGGACACAGAGCACACACACTAGTAAAAGAAGCTGAGAATTGCACATACAATTCTGGTGCCCATTGCAGTGACCCAAGAGAAAAGTTTCAACATAATCCCTCTGTAGGAGCTCCGACCCCATCCTGACACAGCAGACATTAAATGTTCCGTGGAAAAGAAACTAATGCTTACGGAGGAGACCTCAGCTGTGCCTCCGAAGAGATCAACAAAACAAGGCTTCTGCTCACAAAGCAAAGCTTTGTGAGGCTTTTTGTAAGGAAGCAGAGATAAGCTCTTCTTCCCTCTCGATAGACACCAAGTGCAGGAGGTTATTTATAACAATGGCAAGGAGGGAAGTCAAGTCAACACTGTCTTTTATGAAAATGTATATAATGGAAACAGAGCGACAGTCCAGATGGACCCCACTGTTCACAGAGAAGATAAGGGGAAAATAGTCAAACCAGAAAAGAGCCTTTCCTAAAGCAACTATTCGAGCAGAACATATTTAGCAAAATGTGAACACATTCTAAGCATCCAGCACAGTGACTCATGCTAAAATCCAAGCTAATCTCTACAAGAATAAGGACGGCAGCATCTGCTTAATATGAAGGTGATGTAGGGTATGGGGTCCCAGGGTGAAGGGATAGCCCAGCCAGTGATGAGGTGGGGTTTCCTCAGTCCACCATCAGGCAAAGAGCTAGCTGCAATTCTCTGTTCTGCAAACCCAAGGGAATCTGGCAGAAGCTGAGCATGAAGGCACACCTGCAGGAGGCTGAGCCCCAGGGGACACCTGACACTGAGAAAGAAGAGTGGTGTCCTCCCCAAGTCTTGGTTAGGTTACCTACAGCTCAGGCAGTCTGTCCGAACCTAGCCCTGGTGCCATATACAAGTCCCCCCTTGCAGTCATGAGGAAACATGCAAAAGAGAAGTAGCCCTTCCCATCTTGGGTATTTGCAAGTGGTGCCCAGCCTTGGACCACTCTCACTATGGTGATTGGCCATCAAAGGGGCCAGGGGTAGAGAACCAAGGATGGATGCTGTGTGCTGGACAGGCTTTGTGATGACCCTGGAAGAACACAGCATGGTAGGGCAAGCATGAGCACCAAGGCTACACAGGCTTCTGTCCTCCACCATGCTTCTGAGGACCTGGTTCTGATCCTCCTCCATCCACATTTCTCCCTGCAAGGAGTCCAAGAAATCAAGGACTTGCACTCTACATTAGACTCTACTCTGGATACCTGAGACCCTGGAGATCTCTGCCCCAGTGCCTTTGCCTGCACCCACTTCCAGGACCTGGTGTTATTCCATGAACGCCACACCCAACGGTATCGCTGTTCTAGCAGGTGATCATGTGACTGCTGTAGGGGGTGGGTGGAGTTGGATGCCCATGGAGGACAGGGCTGGAATAGGGATGTGTGTTAAGTAAATGGATGGGACATAAATGTTGCTGGGTAGATGGAAGATGAGTGTTCAGGGTGCATTGTCCATGTGTAGGTGCTAAAGAAGTGAAAAGCCAGAAGTAGAAGTGGAAGGGTATTGGGGCAGGTATCAGACACAAGACCCTCACTGTACCCCCTGCCCCATCCATGTTCCCAATTAAGATCCTGTCTCCTAGACTGTTATAAAGTCATGTTGTGTTAAGACAGGGATAGAGAAGACATGGATATACATTACTGGTTTTCTCGATTTAACTTTGTAATAGCTAGCTTTAAAATATTTTGGCAGTTTCCTTGCAAAAGTAAAAGGCAGGTCTGCTCAGAATCTGGGTCCAAGATGCACTCCCTGCCCGGACTCAGGACCTCTGTGTTCTCACCCAGTCATCCCTGTCTCACATAATTGATTGGAGCAGAGTAGAAATGGTATTGGGAAGGGAGAATAAGAAGGTGGATTTATAAAGGGATGGGAATAAGGTCACCAGGAAGTTGTTTTATGATGTTAGGCCATGTTCTGTCGTGTGTGTGCTGGAATCCGTGTCCTGGGATGTATGCATTATGCATGTTGTTTTGATGTGGGACATACAGTGTGTTAGGTGGATGATGTCATTAGGGTACTCACGTAAAAGGATTATTTGAAGGAGTATCTTGCATTCAAGTAGCTGAGGAGAGGTGGAAATGTAGGAATGCTCCACAGACAGAAGAAAAGCAATCATCAAAACGGATTCAGGGATTCACCTACCTTCTGGTCCAGGAGCTCGAGAAGCATGTTTTTGTTTTGTTTTGCAGGAAAATCACATGGTGGGAACAGGAAAAAGTTTCATTTATGACATTATAGGGAGATACAGGTAGTATTTTCTTGCAACGGATGAAGAAACCCAGGGCTGGCCCCAAGCGATAACTTTATACGTAACAGGAGACAGACTCGGGGAAAAATGTTGAGGCTCAGAAGTAGAGAAGTACACCAGCTCAGAACAGAGCAGAGAAAATCAGCAATAATGGGTGAGTTTTGTTTTGTTTTGTTTTGTTTTCCCTTCCGTGTGCTCACGGACAAGGGAAAATTGACCCAGAAAAGGAAGGCTGAGAAAAACAAAACAGGAAGTGACACCTATTAAGGAAAGAGATAACCTTCATATAGGTGTGATGTAGGGGAAGGAGACGTGCAGACTGGGGTGGTCAAGGATAAGCTTTGCCACATTTTTATTGGGCATCCTTGTGCAACAGTGATGCTGACAGAAAGCAGGTATCTCCTGAGATCAATAAGATGGAGACACAGTGAGTTCTGAAGGTGTTAACAGCCCACGTTCATATTTAAACATTTGTAGAGTGTTTAAATCACGTCATGAAAGATAAATGTTTAAATACAAATGAGTTTGCTGGGATTTGGAGAGGGGGAGGTAGACGGAGCCCATGTCCTGTGACTCAAGGTAGCAGGGGGAAAATTAAGGACTTGAGAATCAGTCAACGTGTCAAAAGTATGAGCTCTAGGTGGGTCAATGAAATGGTCTCCTTGTTTGGACAACACAGATGCATGTTGGTTTATGAACGACCCTGAAAATGGTGTGGTTGGGTTTCTGTTGACTTCCATGATACTTGCTGAGGTCACAGAGTGGACATGTTTTACTAAATTCACTCAGGAGTATGCTTGGGTAGAGTTCTTCGTAAGGTTCTAGTCAACCAAGAGATCAAAGCCCAAGAGATCGACCCAAAGGTAGAGTTCTTTGTAGGCTTCTAGTCAACCAAGAGATCAAAGCCCATATTTACAACGGGAAGCTTGCTAAAATCCCAGTCTTCACTATAGTCCCATTTCTGAAGAAACCCAATGGTTCTGGTGGATTCTGCAAGTCTTTGACAGGAGGGAAGTAAAAAAGGGAGTGAGCCAGACTTCAGACGATCCTGAAATCAGAGTTCTTCAAAACACTGCAGGGTTTTCTTTTTTTTTTTTCTTTCTTTCTTTCTTTTTTTTTTTTTTTTTTTTTTGTTTGTTTTTCCTTCCCAGGGGGGCGGGGGAAACAGCATTAAATAGTGTGTTATGAGCTAGAAGAATGTCATGAAAAGCTTCGGGATGTTTTAAGGCTCAGTGGTTGCTCATCCAATTACTTTCTACCTTAGCAGAACGACAGCCCGGCTCATTATTTCCATGCGTATCCCTGTTATCTTCTGATAGGCAAAACAATTTATTTTTAAACAAAGGTCAAACAAATTATCAGCTTTGGACTTTTCTGGCCAGGCAGAACGTTCATGTGACTACATACACATATTGCACAACAATTCAAAGGCAGAATATTTGGGGGCAACCTGGAAATGGCAGATTTACTGAAAAGGGTAGTATGCTTCTAATGACATAGCAGATGGTTTTTAAAATGCGTGTAGTCTGCGGTTTCCTAAAGGTCATGTATGAAATAGGGCCGATGCTGGGAGCCATCCATCCGCGCATGTCTGCTGACAGATGGGATGGAGACAGGTAAAGGCAGGTCCAGGATGGCTCAGTAGCACACCTGTGAGCCCCGTATCCTGGTCCCCTGAGGGAGGCACTGTCTGGTCAATTTTTTCTTTTCCCTTTTATCTACAAAGTTCCTTACAGCACATGAGATGACAAGAGGAAACAGGTATAGATGATCACACCTGAGATACACCTGACACACACACCTGCTCTCATCCGTGATGTTGCTTATCAGTATCTAAAACCCCAACAATCCAAATTGGACCATTCACAGTCAGTAAGACACACCTCTGATTTTCCTTTTTTTTTTTTTTTTTTTGGCTTGCTATTGACATTTTGATCTATTTGCATTCTTTTTTAAGATTTTATTTATTTATTTGACAGAGAGAGATCACAAGTAGGCACAGAAGCAGACAGAGAGAGGGGGGAGCAGACTCCCCAGTGAGCAGAGAGCCCAATGCGGGGCTCGATCCCAGGACCCTGCGACCATGATCTGAGCCGAAGGCAGAGGCTTTGACTCACTGAGCCACCCAGGCGCCCCTATTTTCATCTTTTTGACAGTTACTCGATATTCCATCTTTTTGTTCACCTGCAGACAACAACACTTTCTTCTACATCCGCATCATTTTCAGTGATGCTACCAAATACACTGTTTATTATTTATTACCTTTAAAGCTGGGAAGAAGGGAAAGGGAGTTTTTATAATGCATTAACATTCATTTCCACTATTTTTAATAATGCTTTCGTTACTTCGAAAGGCACATGCCGAATATGCAAAGGAAAACGATCATCACAGAGTAGGATCTGGGGTGAATTATATAATGAAGGTATACAAAATACATCATACATCCATTTACATTTAAATCATGTTATTTATTTCAGTGGAGGATGGCAGCATGATATAGTTAATTATTTTCTGTTGTGGCATGTTTAGCTGGTTTCTCTTCACTCTTTACTTTTATTTTTTAAGATTTTCTTCATTTATTTGACAGAAGAGCGAGCTCAAGCAGGGAGAGCAGAAGGCAGAGAGGGAGGGAGAAGCAGGTTCTCCGCTGAGTAGGGAGCCCCATGTGGGACTAGATCCCAGGACCCTGGGATCATGACCTGAGCCAAAGGCAGATGCTTCACGACTGAGTCACCCAGGCACCCTTCTACTTTTATTCAAATTGTGCTAATAACAAGGCAAAACCAAGTATATAGGTATGTGAGGGTCTCTAAATCTTATCCAGAGGTTTTCTTAGACTTCATTCTCATGAGCACGGTGGCTGGATAAAATCACGGTGTTTAGTTTGGAGGTGGTGGTGTGTAATTTAAATAACTATTTTCTTAATTGTCCATTATAACCAAATGGTGGTTATCCCAGGAATTCGTGAATGGCTGATTATCTGAAAATATACACACATGACTCAATCTGTTTGCAGAGTAAAGGACAAAAGTATTTTAAAAAAAGGTAACAAATGCTAATAAGTCATGGTAGAAAAAATAAAACTCTTAGCAAATTCAAATTAAAAAAAAAAAGGATCCCCCTTTAACCTGATTAAGTCTATCTTTCAAAAACAGACAATTACTCTCAAGGAAAGTTTTTTTTTTTTTTTTTTTAATATCACCAGAACTCAGATATCGTGTCTGTAAAATGAGGTTGTTGTATCAGGCCAGGTGTAGCTGGCATTGGGATTTATGATCAATGTGTGATCATGTATGCTTTCATGATCGGCATTTTCCTATCAGTTACAAAACAGGCTGAACTGCATTTACAAGGGTTCTTTGGCTGCTATAAAAGAGGTCCACAAACTGGGTGGGGGGGTGGAGCTTAAAACAATGTGAATTCATCCTCCCACATCTGGAGACCAGAACTCTGAGATCCAGGCAGGGATGCTGAGATCCAGGCGGGGCAGGGATGTTGAGATCCAGGTGGGGCAGGGCTGGGTTCCCTCCAGAGTCTCCAGGTTCTTCCTGCCTCATCCAGCTTCTGGATCTCCAGGTGTCCCTGGCTTTGTGGCCATGTCTCTCCGGTCTCTACCTTTGTCCTCACATGTCTTCTCCTCTCTGTCTGTGTCTCCTCTTCTGTCTCTTATCAGAACACCTGTTCTTGGATTCAGGGCCACCCTAATCCAGGATGAGTTCATCTGAAGATCCTTCTTTTCATCGCATCAGCAAAGACCCTATTTCCAAATAAAATCACATATTTTCAGGTACTGGGAGTTAGGACTTCAACATATCTTTTTCTTCCCCCACAGCCTGAGGGCATAATTTAACCCATAACACTATTGTAAACAGATGTGGGAAAGGGTTTTCCTCTTGGCTGGTTGAGAGTGATGCCATGTTCCAGAGACGGAGGAGAAGGCAAGGAGATTGCTATGGAAAGGACCCAAATTGGCCTTCAGCGTCTCTCCTACATATAATGGGCCAGAAACGAGTGTTGGAGCCACACCTGGAACCAGAAGAGGCCAAGGAAGCATTTCAGCATAGAGCCCTGTACCCAGAAACATCCCTGGAAGATGGTCTTCTAAAAGGAAGGATGGTACTTCCATCCACATCTCTCTCCGTAGACCGTGTGAAGAAAGAGAAAACCCAAAAGTACTTGAACGGATTTTTAAACTATGCAGTCACAATGAAGAGCTGGCATCTTTCAACACCATGTCTGAGGACAGGACCTTTGCTGGCCCAGAATTCTCCAGAATCAGTATTCTGAAATGCTGGGGCCTTCTTCCGATGGATTCATTTATTTTGACTAGCTCATTTATTTTACTGTTTGATCAATGTATTGATTCTTCCCTATTGTCCCCTCCATGGAATGGCAGGGAAAGCAATGTCTTGGTTTTTATAGTTTTCATAAAGTCAGCAGTATTGTAAAATCTGTGTTTTTGCCTTCATTAACGCAGAGGAAGAACATTCCAGAAATTTCCAGAAAATTATGGACTTCCAGAGGCAGTAATGTGTGTGTCCAGGTTCTTTGGTCTTTTGGCCTCGGGTTAAAGGTTTGTCAAAGCAAACTAGAAGTATAGGGGAGGACATTCTGGTTTTCTTTGTTTTCCCTAATGTTGACCTTATTAGTATGCTGTAGTTAAAAATTAGTCTTTACATTAAGTGGATTATTTAGGGAAAGGGGAATATGGACTTCAGGATAATTAGTGTGCTATAGTTTGTGTTATTTTTCTTTAAAGACTTAAATTCTCACTTGATTAAAAAATATGTTCCAGATAAGAGGGGGTGTTTTGCTCCCTTTAGAAGGAAGGAGAGTTTTTTTACATACATATAAAATATAATATATATGATATATGTACATATATAGTACAATGCATTATATGTATTTAACACAACATATTTCATGTGATTACATGTTTATATAAAACATACTACATTTCATATTAATATAATAGGATACATAGTATGCATTATATAGTAATATATTCTTTTTATTTTTTTAAATTTTTATTTAAATTCGAGTTAGTCAACATACAGTACAATATTGGTTTCAGGAGTAGTACATGCATATATTCTGAAACAATATATACATTATTTTCAGCTACATAAAGCAGTTCTTCATATTTTCTTATAAATCAGCATTCGAGACCACTCTAGGACTTAGTACATTCTGTATTCTGAGCCCAAATCTCTTAATACTAACCTATATTTATGTGACACTTTAAAATTCTCACTTCTCTCCCATTCCATATTTGACTGCCATAAGAAACTTGTGAACTATCCAGGCCTTTTCTTATCATTCTTCTTTAACATGTTGGAAGCGCGGACCTAGTTTTTCTTTTTTCTTTCTTTCTTTTTTTTTAAATCAAGGTGAAGCAGTCACTGAAATGACAAGTCTTGTCTCCTAAACACTGCAACTTTGCTGTTTTTTTTTTTTTTCTCCCCTCTTAATCTTTCAAGTGACCTTTTTGGAAAACATCCATCCTGAACGCCTTTGAAAACCAGAGATGTCATCGCCTTGCTCTCTGTTTTCGGTTTCTTTTGCACATTCAATGTCTCACAGGTGGCTCTAGGCAGGAGACACCTGCAAGAAAGTCTTGACGCTGTCCTATCTGCCAGAGTGGACACTCCAGCAGGGTAGCTGGGATGGGAAGCCTGGTAAAGGGGATGAATCACAGGTTGGGTTCTGCAGGGAATGAGCTCAAATCTAGAGGAGAAAAGGAGGAAAAGTCACAAAATGTGGAATTAAGGAGGGCACGTGTTGTGATCAGCACTGGCTGTTCTACATGTAACTCATGAACTGTTGAACACTCCATCAAAAACTAATGATCTAGTGGTGCCTGGGTGTCTCAGTGGGTTAAAGCTCTGCCTTCGGCTCAGGTCATGATCTCAGGGTCCTGGGATCAAGCCCTGCATCGGGCTCTCTGCTCAGCGGGGAGCCTGCTTCCTCTTCTCTCTCTGCCTGCCTCTCTGCCTACTTGTGATCTCTGTCTATCAAATAAATAAATAAAATCTTAAAAAAAAAACAAACTAATGATCTACCATAAAATGGCTAACTGGACATAATAGAAAAAAAAAAAAAAAACAAACTGTGGCATCTCAACATAATGCTTGGGGTAATACACACCGGGTCCTCAGGAGACAGACGAGCGTCCCACGGGGGAATTCCACTCAACAATGCGATGATTGTTCTGGGACACCGAGAAGGCATCTCGGTGACTTTCACTGGAAGAGCCTCAGAACGAAATAGCAACAACTAGACGTCATCCCCATAGACGTTAGTCCTATGTGGGGGCATACACTTGGTGCAAAAGTGGTGCAAGGAGGGTCTTTGCACACCATGGGTAAGGAGCTGTAGGAGGTATGTGTGTCCAAGACCACACGTGTCCGCATTCTGATCGCAACCTGAATTCTCAGAAATGAGTTTCAGCCCCCTCGTTGGTCAAGTGTCCTTAGGAATGAGCCAGGAGTCTACTCATTGGCATAGAAGGCTTTAAAAGAGACAGGTTGAGGATAGCCAGAAGGACAGGGCAACCTGGGAGACGGTTTCTAACATTTAGGGAGATCTGCTATTGACGGGGTTTTGGAATACAGGTGAGATTTCGTGGGTTGAAGTCCGGAGCTGACGACCAAGAGAGAATTCTTGAGACATCTTGGTGCCAAAGGGTAGTTTATTAAAGCACAGGGACAGGACCCAAGGCCAGAAAGAGCTTCTGCATGGGGTTGTGTGCAGTGGCTGATTATAGAGTATGGAGTTGGGGGAGGTAAGGAAAAAGGAGCTTTTCCAAAGGACTTTCATATGCTAAAGAGGACCTACAAAGACACTGGAGGCCTTGCCATTTTCCAGTTAAGGTTGTCTTCCCCTCCAGAAAGGCATTATCATTAAGATAGTTGGGAGATCCCTGGAGGAATGTCACACAATCCCACCCTGGAGTGGGAACTGGGGAAGGTTACAGCAGGGCCAGCTTCTACTTTGCCTTCAGCTAGCGTTCTGCTCCCTCATCACCATCAAAGCCTGATTGTGTTGGAATTTAAAATGAAGTCTTTCTTGGGGTTCCTGGATGGTTCAGTCCGTTAAGCATCTACCTTCTGCTCAAATCATGATCCCAGGATCCAGGGATCAAACCCTGCCTTGGGCTTCCTGCTGGGTGGAGAGTCTGCTTCTCCCACTCCCCCTGCTTGGGTTCCCTCTCTCGCTGTGTTTCTCTCTGTCAAATAAATAAATAAAATCTTAAAAAGAAAAACATATTTCACAACAACAACAAAAAAATTAAATAAAATGAACCCCTCTTAAATACGAGCTGTTCTTGAATAGAAGACTTGGTTCTTCCATTTAGTGGCTGTGTGAGGGGCATTGCATTAGAATACTCTTGGCATTTGCTTCTGTTTCTCAATGTCGTATTTCTTAAAATTTATGCCAGCCATCACACCAACAGTTCAATATGACTCAAACATTATGGGTGGAATTGCGTCTTCCCCCAAAATTCGTGTGTTAAAATGCTAACCTCTAAGACCTTGGAATGTGGCTGTAGTTGAAGATATGGTCTTCTAAAGAGGAGATTGAGGTAAAAGGAGGTCATTATGGGAACTCTAATCCAACAGGGACCTGATAAGAAGAGAGGTTGAGGACACAGACACCCACAGAGGGAGGACCATAGGAAGACATGGGGAGAACACAGAATCTCGGACTCCTAGCCTTGGCCCCACCTGGATCTCAGACTCCCAGCCTCCAGGCCTGGACCTCTAGGACTGTTGAAACCCCCAGTTCCACTCTAAAGAGTTATGGCAGCCCCAGGAAACTAATACAAAGCACTTTACAATATGATGAGTTTGTCTTATTTGTTCTAAGTTTTGAACCCCTAATATGTCAACCTATAGGTACAAACATGGGCAAATATTCACCAGCATATATGATGTCTCTAATAGGGGGTCTTATATGATGTAGGAAACACGTTAGGATTCAAAGCTGATGGCCCAGAAAGAATTCATGAGACATCTTTGTTGCAAAAAAGGTGGTTTTGTTAAAGCATGGGGACAGGATTCATGGGCAGAAAGAGGACGGCTGGACCCGTGGGCAGAGAGAGTTGCACTGGGGTCATGAGGCGTGCTCATTATATCCTTTCAACTTGTGATGGGGTCAGGGATAGTCTAAGTCTCTATGGAATTTTGGAAGCAAGGTTTCCAGGACCTTGAAGGAGGTAGCTCTTGTGGGGAGAAGGTCATTTATCACCATATAAAAAAACCCTACTTAAGAGAACCTTCAGATGTCTATCTGTGGGCCATATGCTTGGGGAATGATTGCTGACCTACAGCTTAGGGGGTTTAGAGATAAAGCAAGTTTCCAGAGGAATTTTTATATCCTCAAGTAGACTCACAAGATCCTGGGGTTCCTGCTAGGATTGTCTTTAGCCCTTAGTATAGCGTCAACATCGAGGCAGCTGCGTCCCTAGAGAAAGGTCCCTCTACCTGTTTCCAGGACTTGTCAGTAGGCTGTAGGCAGTAAGGAAATTTAATATTTGTCTTCTGCCTTTGTGTCCTACGTCATTGTATGTTTATGCATTCGATTTAAAATTATATTCCACTAGTAGTCTTATTTATCGAATAAAAATGAATGTAAAGAGAAAAATAAGTCTCCCCTAGATCATACTATGCATGTATTAAAATCTGGGGCTGGCTTTCTTTTGCATTTTTAATGGGGTTGTCTTTTTATGACTGAGACATGAGAGTTCTTTATATATTTTGGGTGTAAATCCCTCATCAGAACCATGATTTGCAAATAGTTTGCAAGGTTTAAACAGCTCCCAAACCTAGAAAACACTTCAACCCTATTTCTGTGTCTAATTTAAATGGTAGTGAGCCGTACAGTTTCTATTTAGCTATGGATGAACTTTTCTGAACCCAATTGGTCTCCTGAAAGCACCACATTTTCCATAGATTTGCAGAGGTCTTGGACTGACCTTGGGGTTAACGTCTGCCATTGGATATATAGATCCACCTTCTACCAAGTTGCTAACAAGGACAGAGAACCAGAAACACCGCTGAAATATTTTTTTGTGATTTTTAAATGTTCTCCTAAAAGGCTCTGATAGAGCTGTCAAAAGGTTTTCAAAGACGGCATATTCTCTGGAAGCTAGACGTCGGCAGCTCGCTGCCACAGTGCATGTAAGAAAATGAGGTTAGCGAACATTGATTTAGCAAGTGATTGAAAGAATGGTTAGTATATGCACATATCTGGCACATATATACAGTGTATTTATATAGTATATATAGTGTATATAGTGTATACAGTATATACAGTGTATACAGTGTATACTGTATACAGTATTTATATACTATTATAGTGTATATTATTGAATGATGTAATATATATTATATATATTTGTATATTATAAATAGTATAAAATATACTATATTTACAGTTAGCAAGTGCTTGAAGAATCATTAGTATATATATCTGAAGTAGCATACGTATCTAGTGTGATATATAATAATTATAGTCATGTATCATTGTATATTATAATTGTTATATCATACTACTATATATGCTGTATATATACTACTGTATTACTATATATAATATGTGTGGTACATATAGTATAATATGGATAAAATGCATACATAGTATATGTTTAATATCTATATTATATATAGTATATTATTTCATATTCATTCATATATATATATACAGTATATTCATTTTCCTGTGACTAAAGTCTATTAAACATTTTAACCAACCTCCCTGTGCCCTAAAAATGATGGCGTAGGATTTATTCTTTCAGGTGAACATGAATAAGAAATGCATGTGGTGACTTGGGAATATTTTTATTTCCCATTCTGTCCGAACCTTTAGAGAGCAGAACACATTTTAAAAGGAGTAATTAGGTAAAATACAGATAATTACCTATTTTTATTGTTCCTCTGTATTAACTAAAGATTCTTCTGATCAGATACAGAGGCCTGTATTTATTTATTCATTTATTTATTTTTATGTGTACTTTTAATTTTATTTTTTAAAAGATTTTTAAGTAGTTGCAAAAAATAAACACAGATTTTTAAGTAGTTGCTACCTCCATCGCGGGGCTCAAACTCACAACCTTGAGACCAAGTGTTGCATAGTCTTCTGAGTCAGCCAGGTGCTCCCCAGAGTCATTTTTTTTTAAAAAATTGTTGTTACAGGGACACCTGGGTGGCTCAGTGGGTTAAGTCTCTGCCTTCGGCTCAGGTCATGATCCCAGGGTTCTGGGATCGAGCCCCGCATCAGGCTCTCTGCTCAGCGGGGAGCCTGCCTCCCCCTCTCTCTCTGCCTGCCTCTCTGCCTACTTGTGATCTCTGTCAAATAAATAAATAAATAATCTTAGAAAAAAAAACTGTTATTCCATGTTTAGAGGTGTTGGTATTCTGAACTACACAACAAGCTACTGTATCTATAGGAACGTTTACAACACATGAAGAGTTGATAAAAATTAGAAGGTTATGTATGTGACTCTGTCCTCCAGATGTTCAGCATCTATCCAAGGGAGATGCTAACATCTTTGCACACTGTTTACTGTTGTTGTTTTTTTTTTTTTTTCGAAGTCACCAAAATCTGGCACCAATGCAGCTGCCCCTCAGCTGGGCAATGGACAGAGGAGATGCGTTGTGTTCATGCAATGCAACGGGACAAGGTGACAAAATCCTGGGAGACACACGCAACAATACAGATGCATTTCTGATGTATTACCCTGAGTAAGAAAAGCCAACATCCAAAGGCTGCAAAGTATACGAATCCATGTGCCAGACGTTCAGAAGACAACGCTATAGGGAAGACACTAGGGTCAGGATTGGAGGTATGGGGAAGGTCTGATCTCAAAGTGTGGAAATAGACACTGTTGGGGCATGAAAAGGTCGTGTGTCTCAGTGCTGCATATAGGGACATGTCTGTATGTATTTGCACAAAAGAGGGAGAACGGATACATTTTACAGTGCAAGCAGTGTGTCTTTAAAAAAAAAAATCTGAAAAAAATTTATGGGAAAAATTTTCCTTTCCATGAATGAATCAAAGACAGAGGAAGGGGGGATGGGTCAGGGACAGGTCGTTTCCAATATAAGTCACCTTGAAGTGTGTCTCCAATATAAGTCACCTTGAAGTGTGTCATATTCGTGGAAATGTCCCATCAGGAAGCCAAGCCCTGAGCTGGGCATTGCAAACTCTTTTGCAAGGGGGAGACACAGAGTAGAGTGAATTCAGGGATGTGAAGCAGGGGCGCCTCTTAACGTTTCAAGAAAAAAGGGAATTGGGGTCCAAAGTAGGGAAAATGACCTTTTTTTCTGAGTTCGTCTCAGACCAGTGCATGGTCCCATGGTTGAACGTACAGATGTGTATAGAGAGTTGATAGAATGCATTAGTATAATAGACATGTAGGAAATATGCCATATGTTAGTGTGATATATGTATAGATGTTATACTACGTATACACATTATGTGTACAGTTAAACTAAGGGTTGCACTGAATGGTCTACAGAAACCACGAATGAAAACAGGGTGTCCCCACGCAGAAAGTGTTAGGTGAGTGTCCTACCTCCAGTCTGGAGGGAAAGAGCCTTCCAGTGTTCTTGCTAGGCTGCAAATGCAGATGTCACTGTGACCGTGTCTCTACAAAAGAATCTTTCTCAAGGGGCTCCTGGAGGGCTCAGTTGGTTAAGCATCTGCCTTCTGCTCAGGTCATGAACCCAGGGTTCTGGGATCTCTGCAGGGTACCAGCTTCCTCTGCTGTTCCCCCTGCTTGTGCTCCCACTGTCTCCCTCTCAAATAAACAAATAAAATCTTTTTAAAAAAAGAATATTAAAAAAATCTTCAAGCTTCACATCTTCTAAACATTTATGAATTGGAAAATGGGACCCCCAAGGCAGACTTTGGGTATAAATTGATATGAACACAGCGAAAAGAAAAAGAAAAAAAAAAAAGAGGAAAATGGTCAATTTAGAAATCTTGGGGAATCCATGCCTCTTTATTTATTGATCATTGGGTCAAAAGTAACCCCCAAAATAAGATAAAATGAAGGCTGATTACCTTCGCTTTGAGCCATTAACACAAAAAAGGGAAAATATTATCCACTTCCCTTTACTGTTGTAGTCTTGAAGAAATAGCATGAAGACAGACATTTGACAAATTATCATGAGTCGTGCCATGCATTGACCCAAAGGAACCACAGTGTGTTCTGAACCAGCTTCAAAAAAAAATTAAATGCCACCAATGATAAGGCAATGAAATGATATATTTGCCATATCAGAAAAAAAAATAGAACTCTCTGCGCTTGGGAAGTTCCTAGCGGCCGTCTCAAGTAATATTCAGGTTTACCGTTAAAACTGTGATTACAATTTTGACCAATTAGGGACAAAAACAAGAGAGACGTGCACATTGAAAGCTCTGTCATGAGGATAACCTAGTATTCCTGGAAATACTGGCCGTTTGAAGCATTTATGAGGAATCAAAAAAGAATGAAATCCCCAGGATTAAGCCTTACACTCGGCGAACCGGTAAAGAGTCAAACAAAAACCAAAGAAAACATGAGGAGGGATTTAGGCAAATAAAGGAAGAAAATGAGAATACGATTGTTGAAGTCTTTGGCGATGGGTTTTCATTTACTCCTCATACCGAGGCTGATTTCTCAAAAGGTGAGCTTGTGATGGAGCTGTACTTGGTGATGACTTTCTGGTGGTTGGGATGGGGTGAGAAGCCAGTGCAGGTGGACCTGGGCTACCTGGGTGTAGGGTCTGCATGTGTTTTAAATCCTGGCTTCACCCATCATTAGATGTGGACACGGTCTCACGTTCCTGAACCTCTATTTTCCCGCATGAAAAATGGGATCTTCACCACACCCACCCACAAACTCAGCACATGGCGGCATGTTTTGATGACAAGCAATGGTGGGAGTGCAGGGACAGTTCGATCAAGGTGAAAGATTATATCGTGATTTTAAAAACGAATATGCTTTAACGCCAGGCCCAGTTCTGCCGTGTTGTAAGACAGGGTGTCCGGTGCATATGAAGACGATTTCCATTCAAGCTGAAAATATAGCATTTGAGGAGTCAAATATCACGGAGAGGAGAAATGGAACGTATACAGCCTGCAGGAGAGAGCTGAGTGTGATTTAAAGAGAAGCATAAAGGCCTCGCAGAATGCGGGCCCGCATTTTTACTGGGTGTATTAATAGGAAGAAACAAGCTGAAAAGGATTGCTTGCTGGAGGCTGTAACCTCCAATCCAGGGGTAAAGAAGATGTGCATTTTCTCGGCCGCCGCGTGTTTCGTAATGTTGAAAATACACTTCTCCAGCCTGCAGGCTGCCTGAAGATCTGAATTAAATGACCTTTTTATGACTTTTGTTTTCAAGGCAGTCACGTGAACATATTATGTCTGGAAATCAGTTCTATAAAACAAACCACATAAGGTTCCCCAAGTCAGCAAAACTCTGTAGTTGAAATATTTTACCATGTGGCCCACATGAACCAGAAGGGTTTGAAGTCACTTAGCTGAAGTCAAAAATTAGGAAGGGGCTCAGATTATCATAGGTGCATAGAAGAAGGAAATAAGATCTAACAGTGAAATTACTGTAATACATGCCCGAGTCATTTTGGCCCCTGTGTATTTTGACAAAAAGTTGCATTTGACAAAGTAGCCTGTGCTACAAAATAAAGGATCCTTGCCATTGGAAAATGTCCTGTGGGCTTTTCATGGTTCTTGGAAAACGGTTTTTAAAAAGCCGTGTCCCCATTTGCATTTCTGATAGAAGCTCCCTGATTTGCTCTCCTGACCTACTGTCTGGCCTGAAACAGATCTCCTAGGGTGGCCCCAGCAACTGGGTATCCGATTCCAGTTTTTCCCGTTTGCAAAGGGACAGTCTTTTTGCAAAGTAGACAAGTCATATTGTTTAAGACAATTTCTTTATTGCAATTAAAAAAAAAAAATCCGGAGTGCCTGGTTGGTCCAGTGGGTGGAGTGTGCAAGTCTTGATCTCAGGGTTGTGATTTTGAGACTTACGTTGGGTGTAGAGAAGACTAAAAATAAGATCTTTTAAAAATGTAAATAAAAAGGGGCCCCTGGGTGGCTCAGTCGGTTAAGCCTCTGCCTTCAGCTCAGGTCATGATCTCAGGGTCCTAGGATCGAGTCCCACATTGGGCTCTCTGCTCAGCGGGAAGCCTGCTTCCCTCTCCCTCTGCCCCTTCCCCCTGCTTGTACATGCTCTCTCTGTCAAATAAATAAATAAAATCTTAAAAAAAAGTAAATAGATAAAATTCAAGAACAGCAAGACTCTTGTAGGATATATTAAGATAAAACAGATTTATAACAACAGTGTTGTTAATCCTTACATTGAACAGTATCCCCATGACGATGTCGCTTACCCCCACCGTAGATGGGGGGTAAGTAGTGGAAAAGTAGCAAGTGTTTCCAGGGGCGGAAACATTGGAGCTCCGGGACACGGTTGGTGGAGATGTACAGTGGGTGAGCTGCTGTGGAAAATGGCTAAGCCTCTCCCCGAAAAGTGAAACATAGCATGGCGATATAACCCAGCAGCCCCACGGCTGCTTGTGCCCAGAGAGAACTGAGAACGGGAACCAAATGCCAACTTAGATGTTCACACTACAGGGCAGCAGCAACGTGCATGACGACGTCCAGCTAGAAACCATGCCAATGCCTGTGTGCGGACGAACGGATGAACCAAATGTGGTCTTGGGCACACAGGGGAACAGCGTTCAGCCATACGGGGAAGCAAACCTCTGACACCTGTTACCACACGCGCAGACCCTAAGCACACGGTGCTCAGTGAGAGCATGCAGACAGCAAACACAGGGTGGGATCCTATTTACATAAAATGTGCAGAACAGGGGCGCCTGGGTGGCTCAGTGGGTTAAAGCCTCTGCTTTAGGCTCAGGTCATGATCCCAGGGTCCTGGAATCGAGCTCTGCATTGGTCTCTCTGCTCGGCGGGGAGCCTGCTTCTCCCTCTCCCTCTGTCTGCCTCTCTGCCTATTTGTGATCTCTGTCGCATAAATAAATAAAATATATATATATTTTTAAATGTGCAGAACAGGCTAACCCACAGGGACAGAGAGCAGATTCATGATGGCCTGGGTCTGGGGAGGAGGGTGGGAGTGGCTGGTGATAGGGACTGGGTTTTTCTTTGGGGGCAATGAAAATACGTTGGAACCAGACAGAGGTGAGAGTAGCAAAATATTGTAAATGTCCTAAAACAACACATTAAAAACAAACCCAAAAAAAATGTAATGTAAAAGATCTTGCATGATTTTACTCTGCTTTTCCTCTTTCCGGAGGATGCAGCATCCATAAGTTGAAATATAAGGAACTCAGGTAATGTGGAAACAACTTCTAGGCGCAGAGCAAAACAATAGGAAGAACACAGAGAATGCTTTACAGCCAATAAAGCCGTTGCCCTTAAGGGGACGCAATCACTCGGATAGAGGTCAGAAAAGATATTATTTGGGGGATCGATTGGCTTTAAACTCCTAATGGGGAGCTTGGTGGTTGTCCCTCGAAGCTCTAGGCTTAGCGGTCGGCTGTGATGAAGGGGAATCCCAGGATCTACCTTCGGAGCTGAAATGTGGATGAACAGCCAGTGAGGGGAGGATAAAGGATAAGCCGGTGCCTTTGGACACGCAGAGTCTCGGAGAGGTCTGCCGCTGCTCTTAAAATTCAACCCACAGTTCCCAGGTTGCTGCTTGCGGAGAGAGTCAGCAGGGTGGGCTCATCCTGGATGTGACCACACTGGATCCATCGTCTTGGCTCTGATGTGAATTCCAATAAAAATGGTGATGGCTGATAACGGCATGCTGGAGACTGGCCCGTTCAAGATATAAGCCCAGTAACACCATAGCCCTGCCTGTCAATGTGACGTATCCCTGACAAACTACCCCAGCAACGCCTGTTGCGCTTCCTCCCAAATATCTTGCATTAATAGTCGATGGACCTGCTTAGTGAGTTCACGCTGGGCATGCTGCCTTGACAGCTGGCTGTGTCCAAAGTCTTGACGCAGAGTCACGCGTCCCCGCCAATGGGGGACCTGGCCCCGTCCCAGGAACCCCAACATGCGTATACGTGGTGCAAAGAAACAGACTGCTCTCCTTCTCGGAAATGATCAATTTCTGTACCTGCACCCATTTCCAATTTGACCCCGTTTATCAAGACAACAACTCACTAGGTATGTTTTCCAGCAATTGCAATGTCTGTTCTCTCTATCCGTTCTCTCTGTCGGGGATGGAATATCATGGTGGAGTAGATCCAGGTGGATACATGAAAGCTGACAGTCAGGATTCAAAGTGTCATTGTGTGGAAACATTGTAAGGTATGTCTTTGGTTCTTGCCAAGGTGTTACAGGAACATGGATCACCTGGGAATGAGGACCTTTGACCCCTCACTCATCCCATGTTGTATTTTCAGAAACACAACATACCCCAGAAAGTTCTGCTTGGCTTGGTCACCATGACGAGGGACAGATTTCACAATCCAAGCTCCCAGAGGCAAACATCACCTGGAGGAAAAGGGGAAAAGGCAGAGAAAAGGGGGAAGAAGATGATTATTAAATCGTCCTCTGATCCGCTTGTGTAGACCATTCTTACAAACAGCAAAGTTTGCTTGTCTGGTTCCGAGTTTCCATGTATCTGAAAGCTTGGTGGGAAATTCTGTTCACAGGAACTGAGCAGGGTTTGGGAAAATCCAGATGTCATAGAGACGTGGATGTTTTCCAGGAGTTGCCCATTGGATTCAGGCATCAAAGTTAAGTTGAATAAACCCATTTTGCTCATGATGATGAAACCTTCCATGTACACAGGCCTAAATAAGTAAATGGGTAAAAAGAAAAGGTGAGCTTAGACATTTGCAAAATGTTTGCCAGGATGCAGAAGGTATGAACACACCACCCGATTCCAGACTTTGGTTCTACGGGACTATCCCCAAGGTTAAATAACATCTACTTTCTTATTGTGTTGTTATCATTGAAAACAAGAGGGTTTCGGACATTGTCAAGTTGCTACGATGAAACGATTCTATCTTGAAGTCACTTTCCAAGAGCTCCAGAGGGTCCAAGGCGTCTGGATGACTCAGCGTTCCCTGACAATTAATGACGACAAATTGGATAGTAATTGTCTTTCCTGGGATGTTTCTGGTATGCACTTTCTTAATGAGCTAATTACATACGCAATTTCACGGGGGAAGTAGGGATGAAAATAAAATAGCCACATGAATATTTTAAGCACCTAAATACATTTCTTGGACATCATACACAAATTGTGGTAGGTTTTTGTAATATATTAAAAGTCTTGGAAGAGAGGAGGACCTCAATGAATTTAAAAGGATGGTTTGCTTTGCATTATATGCAAGCGAAATAAATTTCAGAGCTTATTACTACCCAAGATGTGTGAATGACCCAACGATTGCATTTCTAAAACCATTTTTTTTTCATTCAATGTACATTCAAAATAAACTGAGATACCTGTGTAATATCTTGTTTTGTGACTTCAAGTGGATTGTCTATTATTCCCTTTGTCCCCTAAAACGTGCAACCCTCTTTGTTTCCCAGCCAAAGGAATTCTGGAAAACTGGTACTTTACCTACCCACTCCAATTCACCTACACAGTAATTAACCCCCTTATTTTTCTGTTTTTATTGGAATTGGATAAGCTTTTCTGATCCACAATAATATGTTCCACAATAATATATATCCACAATAATACAATATAAAACAAAATATTATTGTGGGATCAGAAGAGCTTATCCAACTCTAATAAAAGTCACTGGAATGAGATCAATGAAATCAATCCATGCACAGATACATTGATAAATGTGGAGAAAAGCAATAAAAAAATCTAAATGGGTTGAAACAAACCTATGATACTTGACGTGTCCTTTGCAGTGACATAAAACTGGACCATTTTGTCCTTGAGACTACTACTGCCAACACCATCTGCAAGAGGGTTAAATGCACCTCCATAGCATGCCACACACATACTCAGCTCCTGGGTGCTGGGAAAGCCTCTGATGGAAAACCGTAAGGATATTGAAGAAAAACATCACGATAGCTAATTTAGGGATGGGGAAATCCACAGTTGAAGTTTTTTATTCATTTATTTCTTAATAGAAGTAGTTGTAAAAGAAAAGATGGAATTCTTAGTTTTAAAAACATGCAGGAAAGGGTCCCCAAGCATCAATGATACATTTGTGGGGGATATGCTGCTAAGAGCTATTGGTGACATGGACAGTGAATGAGGCCAGATGCACCTGATTACACTAGAATCCCAGTCCTATGAAGACCATGAAGGACCCCCTGTGAGGAATGCTGGTCTTTATTTTTTTATGCATATTTTTATTATTTTTAAGGGAGAGACCTGGAGTCTTGAAAATCAGAGAATATTTTCTCCCCTTTAATTCTGCAGGATTTCTACATGCCTAAATCCTTCTCAGCAGAGTGAACGTATCCTGGAAAAGCAGACCCCACAAATTGGGATGTTAATGAGGGTAGAAACATCCCAGTGGATAATCAGGCAGAGAATGGGATGGTTGTTTCCAGCCTTTTGCTGGAATTGATGGATTGTGGAGCAGGTCCTGTGCCCACAACACTCGCCTTCCCACTACAGTAGATGTAACAGAGTTATGGGGTATTTATTCATGGCAAACAGCATTTTGGTTTTGGGGCAGAGACAGAAATTGGTGATCTCGTTACAGAAAGAGTGAAAATAAACAAAGAATAGTAAGTGTTAAGTAATGTGTAGAAATCAAAAACATACCAAGAGCTCCGGGGAGGGACAAAGTGAGTTAAGCCCATAATTACGGGGAAGCTTCAAGGATGTAGGGTTTGCATGACACCCACGAGGGAAGACGAGGGGCCATTCCAAATTAGGCAAATGTCTGCAGCTGTCAGTTAGGATGGGTGCCACCATGCAGCCGTCACTGGCGAATCAATGAGTGAGATTCCCATCAGGGTCAACTAGGACACGGGGTGACTAGTGCCCCATTAAGATGGAGAAGTGTGGGGTGCCGCCATGCAACCACCATTGGTGAATCGATGAAT
>NW_019154136.1:11541018-11544054 GCF_002288905.1 Enhydra lutris kenyoni | reverse complement strand
GAGATTCCCGTCAGGATAAACTGGGACACGGGTGACTAGTGTCCCATTAGGATGGGATAGTGTGGGGTGCCGCCATGCAACCACCATTGGCGAATCAATGAACGAGATTCCCGTCAGGATAAACTGGGACACGGGTGACTAGTGTCCCATTAGGATGGGATAGTGTGGGGTGCCGCCATGCAACCACCATTGGCGAATCAATGAACGAGATTCCCGTCAGGATAAACTGGGACACGGGGTGACTAGTGTCCCATTAGAAACATTAAATTTGTTGATTGGGGCAATGAGAAGTGATGTTACATGGAGATGCTCTCGACTCTGAAATCAGTCTATTCACCAAGAATGTCAGTTTAAGCTAAAGGATGGGACATCCTTAAACATGGGTAAACATACCATAAACATTTTTTATTTGGCCGAAAACACACAAATATATCTTTTGGAAAGGGCTGAGGCATCTTTCTCATGCAAGGTGCTACCTGAATTTGGAGTGGACTTTTTCTCTGTACATTGCTCTCATGATATATTATATTTTATATCCTTAAGAATCTCCCTAAAAAGCAAGGGGGCTTTGGGCTACCCCCAACCTACTGCACTCTGTTAATAAAGTTAAAACGATTGTAAAAAAGGGTGGGTACCAAGCATCTTGGTTTTTCAACAGCATCAAATCCATGGATAGCTATTTTGTTCTTGGAACGAGCATTTCTCTTGGATTCCCTACAAAATACATCTCTTCATTTTCTCCTGGCATGCAGGCTAGTTTCTTTGCATTTGTTGCTGTTGCTGTTGTTGTTGTTGTTGTTCTACTGGCCTTGTCATATAATGAGTCCTTGAGGTTCTTCTATTCTGGGAGAGATCCTTGACTTTCTTTCAAACCAGTGCATTCTTCTTTAGTGATTCAATATTTAGAAATACAGCGGCAACTTCTCCCACAAAGTCCAGTCAGGATCTGCTCACAATCTGCACATCCGCATTTAAGTTTCTTAAAGCACCCAGCTTTACCAAGTCTCCAAACCTAGGGTTCTTCTTCACTCCATGTTTGACTGACAGGTGTCATCTCTCCCTTATTCTTCTTAACCCTTGAATAGATGCAAAAACAAAAAATGAACTCTGACCATACATGAGAACGACGTAAGAAGGGATCATGGTTCTACTTGTAAAACCCCCAAATACAAACCTTCTGTGAGCAAACGTAGAGAAAAAAACGGTGACCTTCATTTAAGAAAAGGTGTTTTAGATAAGACACCAAAAGCATGAGTTATATAAATGGGAAAAACAATGGTACAGGGGGCTTCATTAACATTTTCTTAAGATTATATTTTTATTATTTATTTGAGAGAGAACGAGAAAGAGAGCAGGAGAGGAGAGAGGTCAGAGGAAAAGCAAACTTCCTGCTGAGCAGGGAACCCAATGAAGGACTCGATCTCATGACCCTGGGATCATATCCCAAGCTGAAGGCTGTTCCTTAACTGACTGAGCCACCCAGGAGCCCCTTCATTACCATTTCTTAAACATCACTTTCAAAATCATGGTTTATGAATGTGAAAAGGAAAACTGTATACTCACCGATCCTATTTGGGCATCATGGGACCAGTAGCTTTTTTTTTTTTTTTTTAAGATTTACTTATTTATTTATATTTATTTATTTAATTTTTTAAAAGATTTTATATATTTGTGAGAGAGAGACAGCACGAGCAGGGGGAGCCGCAGGCAGAGGGAGAAGCAGGCTCCCCACTAGACAAGGAGCCTGACATGGGGCTCGATCCCAGGACATGACCCGAGCCCAAGGCCAATGCTTTATAGACTGAGTCACCCAGGCCTCCTTATTTATTTTAGAGAGAGAGCCCTCAGAAGCAGGGGGAGCAGGCAGAGTAAGAGGGAGAAGGAGGATTCCTGCTGAGCACAGAGCCTGACACGGGGTTTCATCCAAGGACCTTGAGATCATGACCTGAGCCAAAATCAAGAGTTGGATGCTCAATGGACTGAGCCTCCCTGGTGCCCCCTCCTTTTTTTAAGTTTTACTTATTTATTTGGGGAACAGTAGCTTTTTAAGATACCCTAGCACTATTTTAGCACTGTCCTAAAAAGCACAGCTGACTCTGGGAGCATGGGTGTCCCCCTTTTTTGTCATTGGTTGGAGAGATGAGTTCACCTGGGATCTTGAGATGATCTTCTTCCATACGTCCTATGTGCAAATTGGTAAAAGGTATTCCTAGCAGATATTTCTAACACCAATTCGTCCTCTCCCTCACCATCAGTGTGACTTCCCCAAGCTTTCCCCAAGAAGGTCTGGAGAAGGGAGAGGGGAGGGTGGGATCCCTCATCTCAGCTCTGCACCTTGATCTCTGAGCCCTTGGGGTACCACATTCCCCTCTCCTCAGGGTCTCCATAGAGCACATGTAGGACCTTGCAGAGAGTTAAACGAGATAATACAGGGTGCATAACAACCAGCCCCCACAAAGCCACTGGTGACTATTTTGTAAAACACATGTCCCTGTCTCCTCTCTGTTCTTCTTCCAAGAGAAGCCACCTTCTCTGGAAAAGAGGCTGGGAATACCTTCGTTTCTTCTCTTACTAGGAAACTCCCCCAAGTATCTGGCATGTGCTAATCTACAGATCCAAACACTAATGGTTTAAAGTCTCTTTGGTGGTTTGGGAGGTAGATTCATGAGGTCCAGCAGATGTGTGTGCTTGAGTCTTAAAATTTGAGTTTCTTTAAAAATAGAACTACCCTATGACCCTGCAATTGCACTACTGGGTATTTACCCCAAAGATACAGATGTAGTGAACAGAAGGGCCATCTGGACCCCAATGTTCATAGCAGCAATGGCCACGGTCACCAAACTGTGGAGAGAACCAAGATGCCTTTCAACGGACGAATGGATAAGGAAGACGTGGTCCATATACACTATGGAGTATGATGCCTCCATCAGAAAGGATGAATCCCCAACTTTTGTATCAACATGGACAGGACTGGAAGAGATTATGTTGAGTGAAATAAGTCAAGCAGAGAGAGTCAATTATCATATGGTTTCACTT
>NW_019154136.1:11246347-11540918 GCF_002288905.1 Enhydra lutris kenyoni | reverse complement strand
CAGATGACCCTGCAATTGCACTACTGGGTATTTACCCCAAAGATACAGATGTAGTGAACAGAAGGGCCATCTGGACCCCAATGTTCATAGCAGCAATGGCCACGGTCACCAAACTGTGGAGAGAACCAAGATGCCTTTCAACGGACGAATGGATAAGGAAGACGTGGTCCATATACACTATGGAGTATGATGCCTCCATCAGAAAGGATGAATCCCCAACTTTTGTATCAACATGGACAGGACTGGAAGAGATTATGTTGAGTGAAATAAGTCAAGCAGAGAGAGTCAATTATCATATGGTTTCACTTATTTGTGGAGCATAACAAATAGCATGGAGGACATGGGGAGATGTTGAAGGGGAAGGGAGTTGAGGGAAATTGGAAGGGGAGGTGAACCATGAAAGACTGTGGACTCTGAAAAACAATCTGAGGGTTTTGAAAGGGAGGGGATGGGGAGATAGGAGGGCCTGGTGGTGGGTGTTATGGAGGGCGTGTACTGCATGGAGCACTGGATGTGCTGCATAAACAATGAATCTTGGAACACTGAAAAATAAAATAAAATTACAAAACAACAGCAACAACAGAAAACACTTGAGTTTCTTAAAAATTGTAAGGGTCACCAATGCAGCAATACCAGATGGCTGATGTGTGGTGTGTGTGTGTGAGGGGGGTGTGCTCTGCACACTGGGTATAGATTACATCAGTGAAGCAAGGTCTGGGGGCTCTTGGGAAAGTCTTGTGTATTTTCCATAAAAAACATACAAAAGGGTGACTTGGGGGAGAAAGCACATTCTTAGTTGGGTATTTGGGAGCTCTCTTCACTATTTTCACTGGTGTTCTTTGGATCATTCTAAGTTCCTGAATCAGAAATCCGAAAGGCGGGAATACGTATCTGAATTCATTTAAATGATCAATAATATTTCAATCAGTATAATTAATTTTAATTACTCAATACCAGTCCTTTATTACTCTTTTAATGATGTTAATACTTTCATCTGAATTAGTTTTAATATTTCACTTATTATTAATAGTACTGTCATTTTATTATTTCACTGATTTGATCATTTCATGAACATATTAATTAAAATATCTTTTTTACATAATAGGGTATATATTAGAAAATACTTATGTAATAGGGAAGTTATACAATTACAGGATTATAATTATGAAAATACGTAAGTGATTTTAATGATTAAGAGATTTACTTCTGTGTTTATTTTTTAACATGGTAAAAATAGACATTTTAGAATGGACAATTTAGTGGCTTTAAGTGCAATCACAATGCTGTGCAACTATCACCACTAACTCCAGGGAAAATAGTTTTTTAAGTAAAAATAACTTTAGGGGTGCCTGGGTGGCTCAGTCTGTTAAGCATCTAACTCTGGATTTTGGCTCAGGTCATGATCTCAGGGTAGTGAGATTGAGCCCGGCATTGGGCTCTAGTTGGGTGGGGAGCCTGCCTGAGATTCTCTCTCTTTCTCTCCTCCTGCCCTCCCCACCCTCTAAAAAAAAGGAACGTTTAAAAAAAGGAACATTGAATTTTTAAACTCAAAATTGCATTGAGTAACAATCAGATTAAAAAACAAAAATAATTATGGGGCGCCTGGGTGGCTCAGTGGGTTAAATCCTCTGCCTTCAGCTCAGGTCGTGATCCTGGGGTCCTGGGATCAAGCCCCACATCGGGGTCTCTGCTCCACGGGGAGCCTGCTTCCTCCTCTCTCTCTGCCTTCCTCTTTGCCTACTTGTGATCTCTGTCAAATAAATAAATAAAATATTTTTTGGAAAAAAAAACAAAAATAATTAGATAGTGCCTTCATTAGCTTTTTGTTGTTGATGTTGTTGGTGGTGGTGGTGGTGAGATTTCTTTTGCTTCACATGTCTGGACAGTGATGGTCTGTCCTGAATTTAGTCTCTCCCAGCATCTAATGTAAGATTAAGGACAAAGATGCATTCCTGTGAGTCAACAATGACCAAGGGTCATCAATGGCCAAGGACCATGACCAAGGTCTGACTAGGAGTCAGCTCTCCTGACTCCCAACTTGAAATGATTGACGTGGACAGCAGCTCAGACTTTTCCTCTTTGGGACAGCAGGGGATGGGGACTGATTTATCCTCCAATAGAAATCTTAAGGAAGGCCAAGCTTGCACAATGTCTTAGATCAAGAGAAAGATGGCGGGATACTGGAAAACATTCCATGGCTTTGCCTCTCCAAGCTGTAACTTATTAAAATGAGTGCCCCAGGTGTCCCCCATATAGTGATCCTAACGGCATGTGCCACATGCACCATTTATTCCCCATAGATCATTTTAATGTTTAATGTTACTTAAACAACCTAAATTGTTTAAGTAACTTTAGGAATTCTGGGGGCACTGGGGTGGTTCAATGGGTTAAGCCTCTGCCTTGGGCTCAGGTCGTGATCTCAGGGTCCTGGGATGGAGCCCTGCATCGGGCTCTCTGCTCAGCAGGGAGCCTGCTTCCCTCTCTCTCTCTGCCTGCCTCTCTGCCTACTTGTGATGTCTCTCTCTCTGTCAAATAAATAAAATCTTTCGATCTATATTTGCAAAACGAAATTTAATGTGCCATTGAGCATTGACCTGGTGGTAAAATAAGGAACGATAATCAAAATCTCTGTGTAAAGTATATATATGGATATTAGTCGTGTAGTAAATATATACATAGTATATTTATGTATATTATACATATATTATAACATGTAATACATGTCACATATTATGTGTAAATAATGTATACTTTGAATATGCAGTGTATCTAATATATTAAAAAACATTAAAATCATCATATTATGTTTGATACATGCATGTATCATTATAACATACATATATATGTGGTCTTATACACATATCCATACATATATCATCGTACATATGTTCATATATGTGTCATTATACATGTATTCATATATCCATCATTGTGCACATATGCATATGGGTATCATTATGCAGCACACACACGTCCCCATGTAGCCTTATGTATGTACACACATGTATCATGCATGGGCTCACAAATGCCTCATTATGCAGCACACGTGTATTGTCATGTAGCCCTGTGTATGTACACATACACGCAGCCACACACAACCCTCACACATGTATCATTATGCAGCACACACATGTGTCATCATGCAACTTTGTTTGCATACACAGACATGTAGTATTCTGCCTACATTCATATATGTATTGTCCATGTCTGCATATATGTATCCTGATCACAGTACACACGTGTACCAACTACAGATACGAAATGTACTTTTTACAACTACTGAGATCATTTTATAGGCATGGCTGCATCCCGCAGTATCCTACGTGTCCAAGGTCTAGAACTCTATCTACGTATACATGATTTTTAAAAATATTGTATTGTGTTTATTATAACGTGTTTCTCGGTGGCCGCGCCGGCTTCTGTGAGCAGCACCCATATCTGTGAGAACATCCAGCAGCATAACTGGGGAAACGGACAACAGGGAGGAGAGCACGCTTGGCAGTGCTGGGAAATGATACTTCTGATTCAACAATCTTCCGCATCAGGGGCTGGCAAGCTTCTTCTGCAAGGAGCTCGGGAGTAAATATTGTCAGCTTCTGGCTTCGAGGTAAAATCAATGATATTATGGAGGTGCTTAGCCAAACGTTGATGGCCAAACCGTCCACCCATGGAAAAGCCACTCCTAGCCGCGGCTCATAGAACCTCATTCGGCATTCCCCCTGTGAGATAGGGTTTGAGAAATTAATGCATGTTTTCTACTCACCTAAGCAATTCTACAGCTCAAATTTGTCCACACCTCACGGCAGCATCTGCTTCATAAACAATAAGGCTATAACCTGAAGACCTTGGAGGGCATTGGAACAGTCACCTTTGACTTCAGGAACAAAGGTCAGTACTTAGGGAAGTTTCTGGGGCCATGAAAGGTATTAATTGTGGAAACAGATAGATGAAGCTGCATTTACTCTCAGCCAGAGGCGAGTCCTAGATCCATTGGAAGAGAGTTCCCATGTGTCCCGTATTAACCCCACGTCTTTATTGATTGACTTCTGTTTCTCATGCAGGAGACCCCTGATGACATGGACCCCAGGTCAGGGGCCTCTCCTGAGCAGGTGTGTGGACCGTTTAGAAGCATTAGCACAGTTACAAATATTCTTTGTCACCATTCCTTGGCTCTGAATTGTGTCTGAATTTCCTCTTCACTCATTTTTTAATAGAATTTTTTTAAGATTTTATTTCTTTATTTGAGAGAGTGAGAGAGGACACGTAGGGGGAGTGGCAGAGGGAGAGGGAGAAGCAGACTCCCTGCTGAGCAGGGAGCCCAATATGGGACTCAATCCCAGGACCCTGGGATCATGAACTGAGCCAGGCAGACACTTAACTAATGGAGCCATCTAGGTGCCCCTATTCCTTAAAAAAACAAAAGAAACAAACAAACAACAACAAAAAACCCCAATATTTAAAATGAGACAGCATCCCCTCATTGTAACTCTGAAGACTAAATGATCTAGCATGAGAGCCTTTTTTCCATCCCTGAGCAAAAAGGACCTGTGACTTCACATAAATTTTGGAAATTGAGAATGTCAAGGGGAGTTGGGGTCCAGAAGGCAGCATAAATAAGGAAGGGATTTGTGGGGGGAAGTAGGACTTTATAGTCGGGAATGAGATCCAGGGAACTATCCAGAGATGCGAGAGGAATGAGATTGGGGGAATGTTCTCATCTACAATTCCTGGTACATCATAAGCACTCAACCAATGCTTTCTCAATCAATCAATTAATCAGTCAATCAAACATCAATCAACCCATGCAGGATAGCAAGATACAGAATGTCTCCAGTAAACGTGCAGTTGCATGAACGTTTCAAGCTGGGAAATGCACATCGATGTATATTTCAAGACATAATATTTATTAATGGCATGAATCTGGGCAGTTGTGCTATTATCTTGACAAGCAACCCAAAGCTCTGAGTTTTGGCACTGGTTTGGGTGAACATGAAGAGGGGCATAGGATGCCTAAAGGCTCAGTTGGTTAAGCATCCAACTCTTGGTTTTGGCTCAGGTCATGATCTCAAGGTTGCGACTGAGCTCCTGGTCAGGCTCTGTGCTCAGCGGGGTGTCTGCGTGAGATCCTCTCCCTCTCCATCTGCCCCCTCCTTTGCTCTCTCGCTCTCAAAGAAAATCTTAAAAAATAAAAATTAAAATGAACAGTTGGTTTGCATATGAATCCCGACCTTGCATTTTTGTTGACATGTCATGGAAGCCTTGCTCTGAGTCTTTGTCCACATCAATTCATGGTGTTTTGTAGAAGTTGCTGAGATAGAACCATCCAGGGTCAAGGTGGGTGGAGAGCAGTTTCCCTGTCCTGACATATGTGACTTCAGTCCGTGATGCGTAAAGCCTAACCTTACCACACCAGGATGTCCCTCCTGGAAGGAAAGGAGACAGCTGAGCTCTTGGAAACCAGCACCCAGCCCTATGAAGGATGAACTTTGTTAACAGGAGGCAGAAGGAAAACATGAATGGTCCAGAAGATACCATGAGAAGTAATATTGCTTCTGCAGGTAACGGCTTTTGAGCTGTCAGTCTTTTCTGATGTGGTTATTTAATGATCCTTGTCACTCTAGACAAGCAAGAGAGACAGAAGTTGATGTTGCTAAGAAAGCCATCACGGGCACTGGCATCTCAACTCCTTCTGGCTTGGCACCCTCACTTCCCAACAGGGTGTCCTCATCATCTGTCACCTTAAACTGTGTTTAGTAGAACACGCTTTCCAGAGGCACCTGGTGTTCCATCAAAATCTGTATGAGGGAGCACTCCTAGGTTCTAGCAAGGAACCAAAACCATGATTTGGATGAATTGCCAGATGAACCTCTTAGCATGTCAAGATCTTGTTTACAAACCAACCCCGTTCACCATATTTATGGGTTCCTTGGTTAAATCTCAAATGACTCCAAATGGAAACCCATCAAACAAACACCACCCACAAGGAATGAGATGAATGAGTTTATGCTCTTCACATTCGTGTGTGTGTGTGTTCATTGTTGCTGTTGTTGACCAATTTGTTTATCTCTTGCTGTTAGTTTATAAGACTTTGTCGATGCTCTTTGTCCTCAGCCAACCTCTGATGTTAATGACCATTGGTTTCCATAAAGTTTTTTTTCCCGCCCCGACATCTAACCATGTTGAGGAATATTGTAAGAGGTCATTTATGTGTTAGTTAGATTGTTATTCCCGAGTTTGTCTGTTCTTGAATGGATGAATATAAAATATACAAATATATATTAAAAATATATATGTGTAATGAAAAGAGTATTAATGGCAGGAGTGTGACAACAGATGCTAATTTGGGGGGAGGTGTTGTGGGTTGAATTATGTTCCTGCCCCCCAAAAAAGGTGATGTTCTAACCCTAAGTCTTTGTGAGTGCAATTTTATTTGGAAATAGGGTCTTTGCTGACATAATAATATTGAAATGTCTTCATTTGGATTGACTCTAATCTGATATGACTTATAAAAAAGGTAATTTTTGACAAAAAAATTCTGGACTGAAATATCATTAAGCTTAGGTAAATTTTTGGAGTATATTATGCGTTCTTCAAGGGTTCAGACCTTGCAGAATGTGCCAAAATCCAGTAAAATCTTAAAAGAAAAGAACAATCAATTGAAAACATGCTAATGAATGGACAATTAAGAAATTAAGACTTGGAGTCACATTCCTAAGTAATTTTCCATTTCTGTCCGTTTTCATTCAATTAAATTTTAATCTGTGCACCAGCCTTCCTCTCATCAGAAGGTAGAAACGAATGCTTCCTTGTTTGTTTGTGTGAAGCAAAAACTTAGCGTCATTCCTCCCGAAGGTGGCAAAACGTATGAATTCTAAGAGATTGTTTACAATGAACAAATTTATTTCCACATTCCTCATCGCTGCATAATTCAAAGCCACTCCGTGCTCAATTGGATATTTTAATCTTTAAAGCAAAGAAGGAAAAATATAACCTTTTAGAAGCAAATCTTCAGGTGGGAATGTTAACGTGTGTGCCTGAAAAGCCATTCATTTTTGCTCCACCAGGCAATTTGTGGTGGGAAATCATTTTCATCTCAGCCGGGAGATTGGAAAATAAAACTGTCAATGGGGGGTTTTCACTTGGGAGTCCTGGAGGTGGGATGTGGTCATGGCGGGGGGAACAGGATGATATTTTAGCTGTTTCTGTAACCTGGACCTCATTTGCATGGGATGTGTTTGGGCTTTGTGCCATGACGCTCTGTGGTTCACAACTGAATCAAGACTCAACTTCCAATAAATTTAAATTTTGGTTTTGTGAATTATGCACAAAACTTTTTTTTTTTCCTCTAGTGGCTCCCAAATTACTCAAAACTCTTCAAATATAAATGGTAATCAGTTTATTTCAATCTGAAAGGAGTTAGTGTTCACCTGTGAGCATGCTGGCTTCATGGGCGGGTTATCGGAGCACAACCAGGACTCCACTGGACGTCTAGAAGGATGCCATGTTTGTCTCTACCATGTGAAATAAAATTCCATCCAGCAAATACTTTCTTGAAGGTACCCATTAGGGTATGTATAAATGGAATAACCATTTGGTAGGTATACTTTGTTGTAGGACAAAGATCGCTCTACCTTCATACAGAAATGTCTTCCCTCTGTTTTCTTCAAAGGATGCACCTTACTAATTAATGGTTTGAAATACGTTGAATGCCATTTGTCCGAGTCGAGCTTTGAGTGAGAAGAAAGGAGCCCGCTGGTATGGGAAGTCTTGCTTTGAGAGTTTTAGCAGCAATGATCTTTGAACCTACAAATGTTTACCTCAGGAACATGAGAATCGTCATGTGCAGAAATAGCAGCAGCTCAGTTTGCAAAGAAGACCCCACCAAGAGAATGAAGGAGGAAGACATTACTTTGAATCTCCAGAGTCTTCACATCTGGGCAAGATGTTTCACAACTTCTAAAGGGTCAGCTGTGTTCATTGTAAAAGAAAAGAAGGAGATAAAACACGGAGATGTGCTCTAGACAGCTGCATCGCTACCATAATAGGTTCTTATTTGGGATTGCTCTTCTGAATTCACGGAGGACATCAGATGGTCAGGATGAGTAAAGGCTTCTCCTGGGTGACAGCGATAAACTTGCTACACAGCAGGACTGAAGTTCGAGTGGATGCTCACGAGTCATGAGTATCCAGAACTTTGTGACCGAGAGCTGACTTTGGGGTTGCATCATTTTTATTTTTTTTTGTAAGATTTTATTTATTTATTAGAAAGAGAGAGGGAGGCAAAGGAGAGGGAGAGGAAGGAGCAGGTTCCCCACTGAGCAAGGAGCCTGACACAGGACTGTGTCCCAGAACCCTGGAATCATGATGGGAACCCAACACAGACGCTTAACCAGTTGAGCCACCCAGGCACTCCTGGGACCACATCATCTTGATGGAAGGTACAAAGCTGATGCAAAAACTCTCTCTGTGTGTCTGTCTCAAATAAGGCTAATAATTGGCAGATAACATTGAGGCTCTGCTTCTGTTCTAGGTCCTGGGGACGTGGCCATGAGGGATCAGACAGTGTTCCCTGCTCTTCTGTTCCTACAACATCATCTTTCCATGCTATTGTGCAAGTTAGAGTCTGCATTCCTTACAATTAAATAAAGCCTTCCCCTTGTGCATATATGGGTGTGTTTAAGCCTCAAGTTTTTTGTTTTTGTTTTTGTTTTTGTTTCTGAAAGGCAGCATTTGGTTGACAACACAATGGATAGGCAGGGAGAGTCTCCCTATGCCCCGTCCTCCTGCATATGCACAGCGTCCCCTTGTTACTAGCATCACTGACCAGATAGTGTTTTTTCAATTTAACCAAGGACGAACTTATATGGCACATTTCAATGACCCAAGTCCACAATTAACCTTGGGATTCACTTGTGGAATTTACTGTTTTGCCTGTGGTTGTCCCCCTTGGCTTTCTGACTCACAAGATACATGGGTACTATAATTTTTAATTAGCCCCTTCATAGACGTTTATGCATGAATCCAGAATTTAGCGAACTCAGGGGAAACCACAAATGCATGACTTGGCGTTTGGTCCTTCTCCCCCAGGATGAGCAAATGATTCATATTTGGTCATGGGGCGAGCAGACGTCCCCATGTCTTTTGAGACCACACAGGACCCCCAACTGTTGGGTTACTGCCAAAGACACATTTCAAGGTTTCAATCAAAGGGACGACAAAAGGAGCAAGGGCTTCTAACGGTCCAATATGTGTTGTTATCGAATCCAATCCCTGGACTCAATTAGGAGCCTTTGAATTATAAACACTGAGATCTGCTTCCAAATTAACGGTTTAAACTTTAATCGAGACACAGTTAATGAAAGGGAATGCTAAGACACTTAGGTAAGCCTTTGACGTTGTCGATAAAATCCATCAGTCCTTTTAAACAGATGGTCTTGGGGACTTTCTTTCATGTATATGCAAAAAAATACATTCGGGGCCATCATCCCACGCACATTTCCCAAAGTGGGAAGATACTGTATGTGATTGACAGGCGACGGAGGTCTCCCGTCGCTGCCTTAGGATTGCTTTTTGGAAGTAGGCTCTGAGCCACGTTGCTGATCTCTCTAGAGACAGATCCAGTGAGGCAGGGGAACCTCACATCCAAACCCTAAACTAGGAGAGGCCAGCCAGCGCAGGGCTTTGCCCCTTCAGCAAAATCATGCAAAACATAGCCTGGAATGCAGTACATGAAAAATTAAAGGTCAGGATGTCTGTGCAGAGGGCTCAGGGACCTTGACCAAACGTGATGCATTTAAAAGGAAGGAGCCACTGGACAACCAGGGTTCCTAAACCAGAGGGCTCTGCCAATGAAAGTCCCCCCTCCTGTTGCATTTCGAGGAGCGAGCAACAGAAAGTCACACACACACTGTTTGTGGGGAGCGGCACGCTGCCCGTGTGCACCTCTTGTCTTCAAGAACGGGGAGCTCCATGGGACTGGGGGTCTGCAATGCTGAGCTCTGCAGGGAGGGAGATCTCCCAGCCACCACCGCCAACATGGTGCTGAGCAAAGTTTTCTCTCCGCTCATTCAAGTGACAAATGTACACACGGGTGAGAGGACTGTCCTACAGAAGAGGTGGGCATGGACCCAGGCATGGGGGGTGTTGGAGATGCAGGACAGATTGCCTGGGCATTGCAGGAGATAGCATCTCACGCCCCTGCTCCACCAGCCCTGCGTTAAATGCCTACACATGAGCAGTTTTCTGCTCCCTGGTTCACCAGCCTGAAAGTCCCACTGATCCCCCATCTCTCTCTGCAGAGAGCTCCTACCCACCCTTTAAGGCTCAGTACATGGATGAGCTGCCTGGGGAAGACCTTTAAAGAATTTGCTGTTGCAGACCTGGGTAAGCGGCTCTCCCCTAGCTCCCCTAGCCTGCATTACAGAATTCATCCCCCCATCTGTGAGACATGGGTCTCCCTGCAATGCCAAGATAGCCACAGTGCCGTGGTCGGCTGGGAGCAGCTCCAGCATCTCTGCCCACCCTGCTTCTCCTACACTGGAGAAGCTCCCTTTCTAAGGCAGCTGTCATGAATCTCCCTGAACTTTAGGTGTGTCCTGGGATGGACTCGGGGATGGCTACATCTGGGGCATCTTCGTGGTACCTTCAGGAGCTTTGAGTCTGCCCAGCGCAACCCAAGCCATGAGAGTGTGTTGGCTGGGATCCAAGCGCACCACATGACTCTATGTCATGACGCGGCTGGCCATTGGTATTCCCATCAGTCTCAGGAATACCTAATATCGTTGCTTCCCATGTTTGGAAATTATTAGATGTTATTGTCTCAAGGTAGGAAAACAACCGACAACTGGTTTTTCCTCTTTTCACATTTAAAATTCTCCTGACGGCAGGTGGCCTATGGTTGACGTCCACTTCCTTTGGCGTCTTTTAAATCGGTAAGGACTGAACAAAGACGCATCCTTTAGAGAAGCTGTTTTATTGGGAGGGACATTGGATGGGCATGTGGTCACATCATCAACATCCCATTTCTTGAGGACCCAATCAAGCAGGGGGTCCCCTGGTGCCCTTCAGACATCTCCAGATTTGCAAAGAGGGAGCAGACCCACTACAGCATCTGCCCTATAGGTACACAGACATTTCTCAGAAGGTGTTTCAGGCGAGCCCGACAACGATGCATTATTCCCCAAGTGTGGCAACAATTGCGAATTTTAGACAAAAAATCGTCTGTAATGTGGAGCTTCGTAGGCAGAGAAGGACAAGGAATGAGCCTCTCTTTCTTTAGTCTCCATTTAACCACACGCCAGGTGTTTGGAGGGACAGGAAGAAAAGTCATCAAAACAATAAAAAAAAAATCAAGTTGACCTTTTACTGAGAACTAATCTATGAAACCCAAAGAAACAAGCTCAGTGGAGTTTATTTTCATTAAATGAAATTATTCTATCATATGAAACAGTCACCTTAATATTCATTTAACCTTTTTATGCTTTTTTTTTTTTTTTGCCTTCCGGCATACAAGGGAAAATGCCAAATGCACAGAAAAAATGAAACGTTTTTTAACTTTGACATGAAGCAATTGGGGGGATAGTGTTTGATCTGATTACGGAAGGGCCAAGAGCCCCGTCATGTTCTGGGGAAAACCATGATGATGTTCACTCCAGAACTGATTATTTCTTAGCAATGGAAAGATTCTGAAAATCAGGGTCCTTCTATCCTTTTCACAGAGTGTCCGCCATTGCTTTGCACTCAACAAGTGAGGGTCTAGACATCTTTTGGTGTTTTTAAAACAATGGGTACATTGAATTTCCATGTGGAGGTGGTTTGCCCGAAGTGTTGAGTTATGGATGTGGGTGTGCCTGTTGCAGTGGCTTCTACAGAAACATGCTCATGTCATCATGGCTTCACCCAACCATGCTAATGTCATGGTCTTGCTAGGCTCATGGTTTCTGGCTAATCTCTGTGTAGTTATCCACAATGGAGAGAGACGGTTGGCCTTTCAAAGACCTGTTCAAGTCAGGTCAAGGTCACTTGGGCAGTTGGTCTTCTGCCATTGGAAGGAGAGGGTAGGTACATGAAGGTTGCCAACGGCACCCACTGGTCTTGCCCAAAGCCCATGGATGAGAAGCAGCTCCATGTTTTTGTGTGAAGGCTGAGCTGGGATGGGAATTTCGGGGGGTGACAAGGACCAGGAGACATGGGACACTGGAAAGCTGAGCAGCCAACCTCTGCCACGATCATATTCAAAGACTGGCTCAGTGTAATCCAAAATTTACCATATTTTGTTTTTAACTTCCTATCACAGTGAGATGGCAAAGGAGCAACTTATCCTATCCCCTACCCCGTGCCTTGCCGTAAGGTGCAGGACCCATTAGCCATGACTCCAGCCCTGACTCCTGCTCTCCCAATTCTATTAAATATCTCTGATGGATTTCTCTTTCCCTAAAGGTAGCCCACCCTTGCGGCAGTCAAGAATTGATACTGCTTTGAGATATAAATGTGTTTCAATGAAGTCTGATTTGCATTCAGAAATCCATATTTATGATAATTAAAAGAGGAAGAAGAAGCCCAAAGAGGAAAATAGGATACATTTTTAATAAAGATGGGTCCTCCAATTTAGCAGGAAAATGCCTAGCACATGTTAAATAACTGGTATCTTTACATTTTTTTGTTAGGATGATGATGAAATCCTTGTATTATTAAATTCTAGCTGATTGTCATTTAAATTTAAGATTAGATAAATACAGAGGTAGAATATACTAATACAAAATAATATATTAATTCTGCAGTGAAAAACTTTACTAACTTATTCCTATTGCCAAAGAATTATTTCGGATAGTTATGGAATGCTTTGTTTATGCAAAAATGAATATATGATTATACATGATTATTTCTTATGTAAAATTGCTTTAGTTTATGTTTCTTTTTTTTAATTTAAGTCAATTAGCCAACATATAGGACATTATTAGTTTTTGATGTAGTGTTCAACAATTCATTAGTTGAATATAATACCCAGTGTTTATCACATCATGTGCCCTCCTCAATGGCCATCTTTCAGTTACCCTGTCCCCCCCCCGCGCCACCAACAACCCTCAGTTTGCTTCCCGGAGTCAAGAGTCTCTCATGGTTTCTCTCCATCTCTGATTTCTTTTATTTTCCTTTTTTTTTTTTTTTTTTTTTAGTTTATGTTTCTTTTGTTAAATTGCTTTAGTTAGTATGTCCATAACAATCTTCATGGTGTGATGAGCACTGTTTTTTTCAACAAGTTATGATGTTATGAGAATTATGATGTTATGAGAATGTCTCAAATTTAATTTTTTTATTTGAAAACAATGATGCAATTCACAAATGTCTTTTCAGAACCTGTGATGATACATCTTTTCTCTCTGAATTGTTAATCTGCAAAACTGAATTTATAAATTTGTTTCAGAACAAATTATTCTTTGTTTCTGGTATGAAAACCCTATTTCATTGGGTGTCTTTTTTTAAATGTCATGCTGTATTATGCTTTTTTTGATGTTTTACTTAACGCTGTTTGTAAGAGGGTTTTCTCCTTTGCTTTCTTTATAGAACTCCCTCGCGTCTTTGTATCTAGATTTACATAAAAATTAATCTTTCTCCATGTTTGGCATCTTAGAGTAAGTTAAAATAGCCCTGCAATTATCCACCTCTGTAGGGATCAGTAGAACTCAACCTTAGATCCACAGGCCATGGGGAGTATCACAACCTGATTCCCCGATGGCAATAATTTTGCATAGTTTATTCTGAATTCTCCTGTAAGTCAGTCTAGAATTTGGTATTTTTTGCAGCCTCATGGTGTAGAGCAGAATCTTGCAACATATCTTTCCCATTTCTGTGATTTTCAATGCACTGTGAGCCACTGGTGGACTTGCTTCCTAGTTTCATTGGAGATGAGATTCCCAGCCCCGTGTCCCATACACCTTGCTGGCTTCCCCTTCAGGGAGGTGACGGGTCTTCAAAGTGAGGGACAAATGAGTTCACCCACCATCAATGCTCATCCTTTCTTTCCAGAAACTTCACTCCCTCTGCCCCCTCAACACACACATTTTATTGTTTCTTCCATTCAGTGACTCTTAGATGTAGATACACACATGGACCATCATGATGGTCCATAATGGACCATCATGGCGCTCAAGGTTTATCCAGTAGGGCTTTCCCAATATTGGCTTTTCTTCCAGTTCTGGGCTTGACCCTCCACCCCATCTATGCTAGAGGTCTCTCTGCAAGTCTCCATCAAAAGCACCTGGGACTGGCCTACCACCAACATCACTATGAGCCCACCAGGAATGCATACATTTCCCCTACCCTGAGCTTTTGTTGGTTAAATTTGCTTATATCCCCACCGAAAGGGTGAGAATCCTTTAGATCTGTTTTGAATCCCCTTCCTAATATGCACTTCTTCCTATAACCACCTCCCCCAAATGGTACCAACATATCTCTAAATTTACTTTACTGCCTCGCTCCCCAGCTTCAATGTGATCACCAAGTCAAAGACTGACAGACTGACGATTATACAACTGGGAGGGGTGTCTACAAAAAAAGCACTCCTTCATATACTGATTTTCTTTCTTTATAACATGACTAGGGAGGAACATCAAAGGAATTCCATAAGTACAGCGGATCGGAAAAGAGAGGTTTGAAAATTCTGTGATTCTGGTGGAACGTCATGATTGGTGTGGTTATGTGGTTGACTACAACATTCCTTATGACAGGAGCACTCCCAAGAAGGGGGGCTTGATGAACAAAGGGTGTTCTCCAGGAAGCTTCCAAGTTCATCAGGAAGTGGGAAAAGGCTCTGTATTTCACATGACCATTCTCAAGAACAACGTTTCAAGAAAATTGCAGTTTAAGACTTTTTTATGGAGATATGTATATATTTAAATGTATTTATTTATTTATCTATTACATAATATGTGTCTGTAATATATATCATGCATTTAATATGTGTCTACATGTGTTTTATATGTATGTGTGTATATTAAATGCATATGATATGTCATATGTGCACAATGTGCATATTATATACAACATATGAATGTGTATATTATATAGCATGTATGTAATATATCTTCTATACTCATAACTAATATGTATGATATAATTATGTTAATTAATGCATTTGCTATATGTTTGTGTAATAATGTATAACATAATAAATAAATATTAGATATAATATGATTGCTTTAAGTAATCATTATAGCATAATGTTATATGTATTTCATATATGTTATATCAGTATCTGTGTGATGTGTGTATATAATTACAGTATAGAGTAGTTTACGTGTGTAAACACTTATAATAAATTAGATGTTTCAGTGATTTAAATTCTTTTTAAAAATTTTTTTAAAGATTTTATTTATTTATTTGACAGAATCACAAGTAGGCAGAGAGGCAGGCAGAGAGAGAGAGGGAAGCAGGCCCCCTGCGGAGCAGAGAGCCTGATGCGGGGCTCGATCCCAGGACCCTGGGATCATGACCTGAGCCGAAGGCAGAGGCTTAACCCACTGAGCCACCCAGGCGCCCCGATTTAAATTCTTTTATATACAGCATTGCATAAACCCATCTCCAGCATACACTGACCCAGATACCAGAATTAGATACATTTGACTTGTATGTATTAGTCATCGCTTTGTAAAACGATACATATATATTACATGTGAGTGGGGGGAGAGGGGGAGAGAGAGAGAGAATCTCAAGCAGGCTCCATGACCAGTGTTGATGCCACTGTGGAGCTCACTCTCAAAACCCTAAGATCATGACCTGAGCCAAAATCAAGAGTCAGATGGGTGTTTAACTAACTGCATCACCCAGGTGCCCCTACAAGGATAAATTTTCTTATTGGGCAAGGAAATGTTTTGGAAAGAAATATATGTTCTTCATACATGATGGCTACATGTCTTCTGTTCCTTCTGTGTTTTGCTCTGTAATATATCACCCACTTCTGGACCTCCAGGCATGGAGAGTAAACGGGAGTCTCATTTGCCCATGCAGACAAAAATCCCAGTATTCCGCCAAGTGCTGAACAACTCTCAGGAAGGCTAATTCTTTGTAATCATAACAAAGCTCAGATCAGCAAGTAGAAGAATATGTATGTGCCTCTTAACGGCAGAGAAGTCATTCTGGATAAGATTTCCAGCCATCAGGCAGCGATTCCATCACTTTTTATGAGATAGAGATTACAGAGGGAGATGAAGAACTAATTCTTTCACTGCACTGTGATTCAAAGGATTCAGAAACCCACAAAAACTCCTACAGACTATTTCAAACAATCACGAAGGCCAACACAGGTCGAGACGCACGTCAAGGTGTGTCTTCCATCCTGTAGGTACAGATGACGGCTCATCTTGAATATACCCAGTGTTGTGCTAACAGTACTGTTTTGTGTTCTTCATCTTCATTTTTCTCTCCACCTTTAATAAAACCTATGTTTAACCTACTTCCTAGATGTTCTTCGGATGGTGGCCCAGATCCTCTGAGAAGAAAAACAATATATAGACATCCCATTTCCACACGGGATTTTGGCAAACTGATTTTTTTTTTTAAAGATTCTACTTATGTATTGGAGAGAGAGTGAGCAGGAGTAGGGGCAGGTGCAAAGGGGGAGGGAGAAGCAGGCTCCTCACTGGGAGGGAGTCTGGGCAGGGAGTCTGATGCGGGGCTTGATCCCAGGACCCTGGAATCATGACCTGAACCAAAGGCAAAAACTTAACGACTGAGCCAGGGATTCCTAGACAAACTGACTTTTTCTAAGCTCCTTCCTGAGGTAAAAACCCATTCCAAAACCATGGCAAACACTACCATTCTCAGGACAACCAATGCCTTTAAATAGTAACAGGCTTGGGGCGCCTGGGTGGCTCAGTGGGTTAAGCCTCTGCATTCGGCTCAGGTCATGATCTCAGGGTCCTGGGATCGAGCCCCACATTGGGCTCTCTGCTCCACAGGGAGCCTGCCTCTCTGCCTAGTTGTGATTTCTCTCTGTCAAATAAATACTAAAAAAAAAAAAAAAAGTAACAGGCTTTATTTTTTAGAAATTAGAAGTACGGAGTTCCCACCTATCCCTCTCCCTGCTTACACAGTCTACCCTATTAATAACATCTTGCATTAGTATAGTACATCTGTTACAACCAATGAACAAATATTGATACAATATTATTAACAAGGGGTTCTGATTGACATTACTGGTTCCATCTTGGTTTTGTGTATTATGGGTTTGGACAAATTCCTAATGGCATGTGTCTGCCGTTAGTACAAAATAGTTCCACTGCTGTAAAAATCTCCTGTGTTCTACCCATTCATCCCTCCCTCCCCCAAGGCCTTGGCCACCACCAACTTCCTTTTAACTGTTACCATCGTTTTGCGTTTTCCAGGATATCATCGAGCTGGAATCATACAGGACAGAGCCTTTCCAGGTTCTTTCCCTTCTCAGTATTACTTCTTTCCCTTCTCAATATGCATTTAAACTTACTTCATGTGTTTCCGTGGGTGGACAGATTATTTCTTTGAATCACTGAATGGTATCTCACTGCATGGAGCCAGCCCAGGGTGCTTACCCATTCACCTGTTGAAAGATCTGGTGGTTGCCAGTTCCATTTTCAGGCTGGTAGAACTTGACGGCAGCTTTGGTGCATTTTCTGACTCCTTCCCAACTTGGCCATCTGGAAAAAAAAAAAAAAAAGTCCCAAGGTCATAGTTATCTTTATGCTTTCCTGGTGTAAACCTACAAACCTGAGCTGTAGAACATGAACAGAATAATGACCATTTTCCCAGTAAAATTAACCTTCTGCAAACTGCCCATCCTCTCCCCATGTGGCTAAAAGAAATGAGGTGTCTTCTTTGTTAGAAATTAATGAAAATGGGAACCTCCATAGTGTTTTCGAGAGAGGCTGGACCATCTTGCATTTCCAGAAACAAGAAGGTTCCCATTTCTCTGCATCCTCAGCAACACCTGGCATTTCCTGATTGATTAATTTTAGGCATTCTGACTGGCATGAGGTGGTATCTCACTATGGTTCTGATTTGTATTTCCCTGATGGATGAGTGATGTGGAGTATCTTTTCATGTGTCTGTTGGCCATCTGGATGTCTTCTTTGCAGAAATGCCTGTTCATGTCTTCTGCCCATTTCTCGATTGGATTTTTTGTTTCTTTGGGCGCTGAGTTTGATAAGCTCTTTATAGATCTTGGATACTAGCCCTTGATCAGATAAGAGACTCCTCTCTCCCATTTGTACTTAACGTCTTAGAAAGAGGATGTTTTCAGTCCTCCTAAAAATGAGACCTAATGATCATGGAGGTCAACTGTGATTGTGGACCTGAGTGATTTCTCAGGTCATATCTCAGGCTCTGCGTCACAGGCTGTCACTTGCGCAGTGAGAATTGCCCTATCACATGGCTTTTAAGAAGGAAATAAGTATATTTGATGTTCAAGAAATCATAATCAATTCCCAGATTTCTGTGTGTGTGTGTGTGTGTGTGTGTGTGTGTGCGCGCGCCACCTACACCAATCAGTAAAGAATGTAAAAAGCAGGGAGAAAAAAATCATCAGAATTCATTGAACTGATGACTATTAATTCTGCATTTGTATGGAGATGTTGGAAATGCTGGCCAGGGAAGGGAATGTGGACAGTTAGCTCCTGTAGCATGGAAGTGTCTTTCTAAATTGCCATTCTGGGGGGGATGGAGAAAGATGTAGGATGGAGATGGAAATGTTTCTGTATTCTCATGAAATAATGAATGAGCTGTCATCATTAATAGCCACAGGGAAGGGTTGGCAGCTCGAGCAGAATGAGTAAGAAAAGAGCATGATAGCCTGTCCCTGCCTAATGAAGCCAAAAGATTAAGGATACTCAGTCATAGCATTTTACCAGTACACCTGGATTCTCTTTATTAAAAAGGCATTTATCTAATGATCCATGACAAGCTATTACCAGAAATGGAGAATGGTGTTATTGATAGAAAGAGGATGAAAACCCATCGAAGAAGGAATATTTCCTCACTGTAATAAACCTTGATAAAGTATTGATCTTTAAAGGAAAATTGTTGGTTTTGCGTTTTGTGCTGGGCTGTCAAGCTTAGTTATAGAAAGAATTATTTAGCTGAATTCCCAGCACTTTGTGTTAATGAACTCGAGAGGTTTTATTTTTTTTTTTTAAATCAGGTCATTTTTATGCAAAATTGGAGTTCGATGTTTGGTACAATGCTGAAGGAAAATTCTGTGTTATTAGAAAAGGAGATAGTATTACTCTGAGAAAATCCATTACCCAATGGATACCTTATTCTAGATTTTGTCCACACATCTGTTTAAAGTGATTGGTCGCAATTGTTAAATTCATCTCGCTCTTTTCCACCACCATTGGGAGGACGGGACAGAAGCATTCATGCAACAAACGAATTCAGAATACTCCTTGCTGTTACTGGATTATTAAGCAATTTGGCGGGAAAATAAGCACAGAATGCTTTGATGGTGGCATTTGCACTTAATAGAAAAAGCGAGAGAAGTAAGCAAATGCAAGAACGGGAGAAAAACAGGCATCTGGAATTGGATTACACAACTTGAAATGTGCTTTGGTTTTGGCCTCTGTTGGTTCCCAGCTGCAATCACTGCCTAGAAGTTGAAATTTAATATTCTTGGAAGCCATGTGTGAAACCACAGAAGCCTACTCCAATGGTCATGAGCTGGTATTGACTGTGGGGTTTGAGGGAGTGTGATTCCAGCGAATCAGCTCAACAGAAGGATGTCTATGTCTGTGATGCACCCATTCTCCAGAAATTACACACGCAGTGTCCGGTAGAGGGCTATGTTCTTTGCTTCCTGGATGGAATTATTCATAAAAGGACATATTTAGGGGCGCCTGGGTGGCTCAATGGGTTAGGCCTCTGCCTTCAGCTCAGGCCATGATCCCAGTGTCCTCTCTGTCTACCTGCCTCTCTGCCTACTTGTGATCTCTCTCAAATAAATAAATAAAGTCTTTTAAAAAAGGACATATTTAAAATATGGTAAAGGAGATGTAATGGTAAGTGGAAGAAGCCAATCACCAAAGACACTGTGTCAGAGTCCTTGAATATCCACTGTGTTGAATATGCAGATGTACACAGAGAGAAGGAGATTAGCGGTGGCCAGCCAGGGAGCTGGAAATCAGCTGGGACTAACCACGTGTAAAATGTGGGTGGGATGATGAACATGATCTAGGGTAGGTTGAGTTGATGGGTGGACAGCTCTGCACTCTAAACACACACACACACACACACACACACATACACACACACACACATACACACACACTGGCTTGGACCCTTTCAACAGTGCATTCTATGGTGGGTGATTGATACCTCAAAAGATCTCATAAAAAACACAACAAGGTTCCCATAGCATGCCCACCCTGGGTACCATGCCGACGTGTTCAATCAGCTCCATTTCAACAGGAGGAAACCAACAGGCATGCCTGGCGGTGACCATAAAACCATGAAACCCTTAAAAAATCTAGGTCCTTGTGCCTCAGAGAATGGTTCTGGAATCCGCCATCTTATGATGTCATGGGGGCAAATGCCATTCCAGAATCTCAGGGGCTGAAACAGAATCTGCCTTTTACCCAAATCGGAAGGAGGTGTCATGCACGATTTCATTTATGAAAGATCCCAGGGGTGTTGTGGGCAAGCTCATACACACACCAGATCCCAGGCGGTGGTGGTGGGCATGCTTGCACTTACATTTACGAAGTTCTGAGATAGACCCCATGCCAGGCAGGGATCACTCTGTTGAATTATTTTCTTCTTATTTTTTAAAGATTTTGTTTATTTATTTGAGACACAAAGAGAGAGAGCACAGAAGGAGGCTGAGAGGGAAAAGCAGACTCCCGCCATGCGGAGAGCCTGATATGGGGCTCAATCCCAGGACGCCCAGATCATGACCTGAGCTGAAGGAGGACACTTAACCGAATGAACCACCCAGCACCCCTGCTGAATTATTTTCTTGTGGTTGGAACTCATGTGTTTTGGGTTCATGTTTCACTAGAAGCGCCGCCTTTGCAGAAACAGAACAGAGACCCTGTCTTTCCTGTTCAGACCCCCAGCCACTCTCTAGGACCCGTTGTATGGGTTAGACCAACTCACTTTGGAGTTGACTACGTGCTATAGCCCTGATGAGCAGTAAAGTCTTATGATGACATCAGTGGCCCTTTGCTGTACAAGTATGTCATCCATATAGACACATGCATAACCACACGCTTGCTGTTGGAAATATGCATTTTATGTGTACATTGGTGCAGCCACTACGGAAGACAGACATGGAGGTTCTTCAAAAAATTAGAAATATGTTGCACGTGCCCCTTTCAATCAGGTTGTTTGCAATCTTTGGATAAATACCTAATGTTTCTAGCAGCAATGTCCACAATCGCCAAACTATGGAAAGAACCTAGACGTCCATCAACAGATGAATGGATAAGGAAGATGTGGTCCATATACACAATGGAATATTACACAGCCATCTAAAATAATTAAATCTTGCCATTTGCAACAACATGGATGGAACTGGAAGGGATTATGCTAAGTGAAATAAGTCAGTCAGAGAAAGGCAACTATAATAGGATGTCATTCATAGCTGGAATTTAAGAAAGAAAACAGAGGAGCATAGGGGAAGGGAAGGAAAATAAAAACAAGATGGAATTAGAGAGGGAGACAGGCCATAAGAGCAAAAGGATGCTTAACCATAGGGGAGGTGGGTTGAGGGTTGGAACAACAGGGTGAAGGACATTAAAGAGGACACGTGATGGGATGACCACTGGGTGTTATAAGCAATTGATGAATCACTAAACTCTACCTCTGAAACTAATAATACGGGAAGCGTTAATTAAACTGAACTTACATAAGAACCCTGCAATACGTTATTTGAGACTGATGAAGAGTACGTGTTGTGTGAGAAGCGCTGACGACCATAGAGAATTGCACAAGCGACATGTTGCAGTCCCGAAACCAAAAAGAAGTGGCGTCTTTCAAAGCACATTTGTAAGAAAACGATGAAAAGAAAGGCAACCCCATATGAACTCAAACGCATGCCTCCATGTATGTGATCCAAGGGAAAGACTGCAAAAGGACAGCTTTGTATGGGGAAGGAATAAAATGATTCTAGGGTATGTCTGTGGTTTCTCTCTCTCTCTCTCTCTGTGTGTGTGTGTTTATGTGTGAATTTGACAAGTTTCAGTATTTATGAGCTCCCCATTAGTCTTCCGCAGAACAGAGATAACGCCCACGGCCTCCTTCCTTCAAAAAGACTTTTGTAAAATGTCTCTTCATTTTTATAAAATGAAACCAAGGTGTGTAAAAATGTTCCATAAATTCTATTATGACGTAAAGATGACTCCTCTTTTATCAACAAGGCAGCCGCGTTCCGAATTTATAGCTTCTTGGTGGCGGAAGCTTTGGACGATCCTCTTGCGCTCACCTGGAACGTTTTCCTGCCCGTACTCCTACAATTAGCCACGGACACGGAGTCTTCTTCCAGTATGTTGGTTAATTGGGATTATGAATTACTGCCTTGAAATTTATTTTGCCTAAGGTTTATTGCCTCATTTTTCATTGTGTTTACCTGCTCTCCGGCATTTAGTTTTTCTGAGCTATCTCATGGGCTGGTTTTGGCAAAAGAGAAAAATCATTTAAGTGAAGTGAGAAGAGAATCCTCGTGTTGAATATAAAACCATTACCCCATAACCACCTTTTTCTTAAAACTAGAAAAATTCATTTAGTTTGCTTTGCCACCTTGTACCAAAGTGTTCATTCTCAGCTTTTCCTGTTGCATGATTTAATTCACTTTATTCTTACGATGTATTTCCAGTTGCCCAAATGGATTTCTGAGAGACGTCTTGGATAGATTATCTTCATAAATCCTATAAATTCTATTAGCAAAGCTAGCTTGCTTATTCCTGAATAAAATCAGCCTATATCCATAGTGCCTCCGAATATTCAGACAGCACAGATTCTCAGAAGGGTCTATGTAGTTTCCTACCACAGAAGTAGTACGTATGATGTTGAAGTTCCTTTATTTATGGGTCCAGAAAGACTGGTGGATCCCATAGCGTGAACAACACTGTTCTATTCTGAGAATATAAAGGCAAACAGGAAGGATGGAAACTCCTCTGTTTTAAACATCAATACAGATTTTTAAAAATCCAGTGGTCTTTGTGTAAAAATATAGTCAACAGCAACATATTTGTAAAAAAAAAAAAAAATCCAGATATGCAGAAAGCGTAAAGGAAAATCTGAAAGTGTTCCAAAGCTCTCTCGACATGCATCCATTTTGCAACAGGACAATTTTAGTGAATAATGAACAACATTCTTCTGTGTCAGCACACACAGAGAGCCCTCACTTTCTTTTTTGGGGTCACGATCATGGCCCTTCAGATATTTTTAGACTATGAGTTGACTCATTATAAATTTGGTGCTGTCTTTGCAATTCCTGGCTTCACGGACATTCGTACGTCTCTGCTTTAGCTTTTGGGAGCTGAGCACAGATGAGGGCAGATCGGTTCATGGTGGGAGAGGTTAGGGAGGCTGAGACAGGTGTATGACCATGTTCTCAGGACCGGGCAGATGAGGGCAAAGGGATGTCCTGCTCAATGCAGTGTTTCCAGTCTACCAGCCTCTATGACTTTGGAGTCATTTACCCTGAAATAGTAAGCACACAAGCGATGCCCTCCATGCAAAGACTAGTTTTGCACACACACTTCAAGAAAAGTTATGATTTCTCATGTTGTTGGAAATGGAGAAAGTATCATCGTGAGTTCCTCCAGGTGACACATCTATAGAGTTGGAGGAATAACTGCGGGTAGGGTAGGAAAGGGAGGCATGGGCATCTCAGGAAAGCTGGAAGGTCATGGGGGGGGTGGTCCTGACTTGGTGGGAGAGTCCCCCTCTTATCACTATATCTCCTTGAGACCTTCTTGTGATTGATCCTGGAACCTTGGCTGCTTCCCAACTTTGCATCGATGGTTCATGTTGAAGGTGGGAATGTCGGTCAAATTGCATCAGAGCTCAGCATGTTTGGGCACCCCAAGCCATGTGCATCTGAGGACTCAGTACTCTCACAGGGACACTGGCACCGGGAACCCCTGAGTTCCAGGGACATAGCACCCTCTCTAGCATCCCCAGTATAAGGGCATTCCCTCTTTGATTCAGCTGTTCCTGGTATTGGTACTCTCTCTGCTGGCCTTTATACACGTGTAGGTGTTTGGGGGCACACGTAGAAAATTTATGTTTTTCATCATTTTTAAGTGTCCAATTTGCTGGTGTGCAGTTCGTTGCCATTGTGTGCAACCAGGCCCATCCTCTGCTCCAGAACGTGTCCATCTTTCCAAATACCTTATGACATGCTAACTCCCCATCAGTGTCCCCAGCTACTAAGAACTAACCCACTGCTTTCTGTCTCTGTGACAGTGACTTCTGTAGGTTCATTGGAAATGGTAAAAAATAGAACGTGTCCATTCATAAAGGGGCTATTTCACATAGCATAATGACCTCCAGGCTGATTGGTGTGGTCGCGTGGTGGGACTTCCTGGCCTTTGAAGGGTGCGTGGTATGTAGGCACCATAATCAACTCAATGAGTGAACCACATTTTGCTCACCCGTTCCTCTGTTGGAATGGACAGCATGCACCTTTTGGTCATTGTGACTAGTGCTGCAAGGAAGGCTGGTGCCCACAGGTCTGATGAGTCCTGGTGTTCAATGTGTTTGGTGATGAATCAAGGAGTAGAACTGCTAAGTCATAAGGAGACTCCATGTTTAGCTTTTGGAGGAAATGCAATGACTGCTTGGAAATCTACGGTGTTAAAAATGTTTCCGGTGGGAAAGGCAAATTCCTCCTTAAAGCTTCTGAGGGGGCTGGGCACCTGGGTGGTGCTGTTGGTTACGCATGTGAGTCTTGGTTTCAGTTCAGTTCATGATCTCAGGGTCGTGGGATGTAGCCCCTTGTGGGACTCCATGCTCTGTGAAGAGTCTGCTTGAGGTTCTCTTTCTCCCTCTCCATCTCCCCCAACCCCACCCCGAGGGAGCTTTGTGACCAAAACACCAAACAGAAACAAAACAAAACAAAATCCCCTAATGTAGCCTTAGGACAACCAGAGGCTGTTTCCTGGAAAGCAGCACCCTATAAACCTTGGGTAAAAGGAGGGTGTGATTGAGACAACTGCAAAGAATAGGACACTGGTAAAGCATCCTACCCTATAAACCATCCATAAGCATATTAAGTAACTAATTTCTGCACATTGGAAGTGTTCTTGCATTTCAGGGATGTACGCCCACTGAACTATATTCCTCCCAATTCTAGAATAAAGTTTGGCCTTTTCCATCTAATTCTCCAAGTTTCACCCTGGAATCTCCAAAGGGGTTCGAAACCAACATCAACTCTTTTGACCAAGGCTACCCTCCCATACAGTCATAGTTTGACGTTCGTTGTGGTTCCTTACAAAAGCAGGTGGATATCGCTCATGGCTGTCTCCTCCCTATCTGGTCTTGAGATTATGGATTCTGGAGAAGGAGTAACTGTCTCTCTATGGCTGCTGCCTCCCACAATATGCTGCACACCTTGCTGTGGACATTATGTGGGCATTGTCCAGCAGACCACAGAGAGACAGAGGCACCGAGCGTCTTCTGGAAGTGGGAACCCTGAAACCTCCCATCTTTTCATTCTTGTTACACAGCCGCCAGCAGCCAGACGTGAGCCTGCCGACACTGAGCAGATGTCTTCCAAATCAGGTTGCTGGATCTTTTTTTGTTTCTTAATTCATTCTCCTTTGATCGAACGTTCAGAAATTCTGTTTGAGAGGTGGCTCTTGCTGGTTGCCATATGCTGCCACATTTCAAAGGAGTTAAGCAAATCCAACTGGGTCATGAAAGGAATAGCTCTCCGTGCCAGCCCTAATTGTGAAACATACTTAATATTCAGACTCCGAGTTGGGTTACTTCATGTTGGACATCATCGGCAACACTGTGGTAGTAGCTTTTCCGTAAGACCATGCGTATGTGGCTCAAGAAGTTCTTCCTTTCTTGTGTCCACTGCTGTCTGAAGAAGTAGCCATCATGAAACCCCACTGTGCTTCTACTTTTCCTATTGGGGTCTTGCAAGAGATGGTGAGGTCCTCAAGGACAGAGAGTCATCCCTTGACTTCCATTTTGAAGGACAGAGAGCCTTTATAACTCATGTCTTGACTTCCATTTACAACAGGAAGCTTTAAAGGAAGAATGCATCTAGTGTGCATTGCATATATGTAGGGATGAACAGGGAGAGACAGGGGAGGAGGGAGAAAGTGGGGAGGGACAGAGGTCATATTTATGGAGCAGCATCAAACATCTTACAACACATTAGAGGAATATGCTAGTTTTCCACCATTTGTGAGCCATATAATTGAGCTTGTTGAAGCCAGTGTGACATTATTCTGCCTGTCAAGTTTGTTCCTCTGAAAAGAGGGGCCAGATCTCATCTGATTTATCTCTCTTTACCTTGTGCTCCCCAGAAGGGGTCACTGATTTTGACAAAAGGGTGAATTTGGCTTCCCTTGTTGGAGGGTGGTTTCTCATCAGAAGTGTCTCTAGGTTTCCAAGAGACAGAGTCCGGAATGCATCTCAAAACCAGGGGCTTGGTGATCTGGATGTCTGGTGTGGTCCCAAGCTAAGCACTGGCCCAGTGATACAGAGATTACCCACCCTATCCCCCTATAGCAGGTGTCTTCTTGACCTTTTGAGCTTCAGTGTATTGGAACACGCCATAGCACTCTGGTCTACCCACACGTAGATGGTCTACCCACACGTAGATGATGCCACGTGGTACCATGCACTCCCCTTCTCAGCAAGAACGTCTCCAGCCGTCAGCTCCTTCTGGGTCCACGATGTCAATGAGACAATTTTGTCCATAGGGTGATGGGTGCCAGTCATTTGCAAGGCTGACGAGCCACATTCGTTCCTCTTCCTGATCCCAAGCAGGGGAAAACCTTTCTCTTCCTTTTTCCTTTCTTCTTATACCCTTACACCTGAAATCTGTCATCACCGTCAAAATGAATTTACAGATTTATCTAAAAGTGGTGTCTCCATAATTAGAAGACAGGAACCCTTGTGTTTCTCAGGCTTCCCTAGAGAAACAGAATCCATGTATGCACTGCAGGGTTGGGGTGGGTGGAAGGATGAACAGGCAGAGCACAAGGGAGTTTTAGGGCAGTGAAACAGACATTACTCTGTGATGAGATATGGTACATACATGACCAAAATCAGAAGGTCCAACACCAAGAATGAACCCCAACGTATACTATGGTCTTTACCCAAGGGTGACATGTCTCTGTCAGTTCATAGGTTGTAACAAATGTCCCATGTTGGTGGGTGATGTGGATTAATGGAGGAGGTCATGCATGTGTGGGACATGGGAGGTATGTATGGGAAATCGTTGTACCTTCTTTTCAATAATACCATGAAACTAAAACCACTCTAAAAAAGAAAGTGTTTTAGGGACACCTGGGTGGCTCAGTTGGTTAAGCGTCTGCCTTCAGCTCAGGTCATGATTCCAGAGTCCTGGGTTCGAGTCCCTCATTGGGCTCCCTGCTCAGCAGGAAGCCTGCTTCTTCCTCTGCTGCTTCCTCCGCTTGTGCTCTCTCTCTCTCTCTCTCTGACAAATAAAATCTTTAAAAAAAAATTAGTCTTTTAAAAAGAAAAGTACAAAAAATATCAAAGAATTTATTTTAAAAATATGAAAGGCATGGACTTGGGGCATTGGGATGAATTGTGTGCCCAATGCTTGTCATTCTGACATACTTTTTCTGATGTTACTCTTCACACTCGCTTAACTGAGTCATTTATGCTGTAACACATTTACTATAAATAAATATTCTCTTGCCACACCCTGTTAAGTGGCATTCATAGACATTCGCTGTCCTGTTGCAATGATTCCATAAAAATGCTCTGAAGAATTTTAATAAAAAATTGGAAACTACAAGTTTCGACCTAAACTGTCCCTCTGGTTTGACAGAAAGTATGGTTATCATGTTAATGGCCATGTTAACATTTACAATTGAATCCTGGTTATTTGGTAATTCAGTGTCAACAAAGTTAAAATAAAATCCTCTGTTTCACATCCTGTGTTTGTGCTCATGATCGAAGCCTGTGGCATCAAATTAAAGGGCTTTCTGGAATTTTTTTGGTCATAGCAGCTAAACACCCAAGTCTAAATTAAAAGGCTTTTGAAGAATAAGGAGCATCTGATTAAAACTTTAAAAAAAGGGGGGGGCTTTAAAAAGTTCAACACAATTTCCAACGAAATTCCTTATAGTAGATTTTCTAGAAGTCACTTAAATGTTATGGTGCACATTATCATCCTTATAGAAGTTGGAAAATCTCTGGAGAAGTGAATTAAAGTTGGTTCTTTTGCTTGTAATAAAATAAAGAATATCCTATTTTACCTAAGGGGATGTCTTCGAAACGACTTTTAAAGTAAAAATCATAAAACCTAAAAGAAAAAAAAAAGAAAGAAAAAGAAAGAAAAATCCAGGGAGACTGTGTGCATCATTCTTCCTTTTCCTTTCTCCTGCCGTAAGAAATTACGTAACTAACGCCATGTAATAAATCTTGGGTGTGTCATTTCTTCACCTCTGGTGCACAGGATAGTGGATCTGTTCAGGGATCAGAACAGGTGTCCAGTTCGAAATCTGCAGTGGGAAGCTTATAGTTGTGTTTGCTGATAAGCCAGTAGGCACAGTGCCCCCACGTCATTCCCAGCGCACGATGGGTGAAACACTACGACTCCTTCTCCGACCCATTCACAGAGTCCTTACCCAAACAGCCCAAACCCCGGCGATTTGTGGGCTCTGCTCTAGCTGGCTAGGATGGAAACACGGAGCATGAAGGTCGTTTTTAGGTTCAGAGCTGGGACTGTGGGTAAAGATTGATTTCTGACCATTTGCCCATCACTGGTCAATTTGTGGTGTTTCATTTTGTCATGGCCATACTGTCTGTCCCCACAGCCACAGAACGGTGGGAATGTCTTGGTGTCTTGAGAACTTTAGGAAGATTGGCTTACTTGGATCTCCCTTGCAATGTTTTCCTTGAGTTATGATTTTTCTCTGCAAGGCATGATGGAATGGTTTTTAACATGGGGGCGGTATTGGGTGGCATCTCAGGATTCATGGACACCCATCAGGTGAGGGAACAAATATTCATGTGTGTATTTTTCTTCTTGCTTCCTGCCCATCTCTGACCTTGAATGTAAACTCAAGGAGTGCATAGACCTTCTGTATCGGCCTGTTTAACCCCTGGTAAGCAGTTGGTAAGGTTCGATAAAAGAAAAGTATATATACTGGATACATGGTTGTCCATTTGCCCTTGTAACCCCTGGTAAGTAGTCCTTATGGTTGGATAAAAGAAAAATATATATTTATATACACATCATATACATAGTTGCCTATTTGTCCTTGTAACCCCTGGCAAGTAGTTCATATGGTTGGATAAAAGAAAGAAATACATAAATACATATTGCATACATGCTTGCCTATTTGCCTGTGCAACCCCTGGTAAGTAGCTGGTAGGTGGTTGGATAAAAGAAAAATAAACATACGCAGATTGCTATGGACTGAGTGCTTGTGTTCCCCAGACCCACCCAAATTCGTATATTGAAATCCTAACTCCCAAGCTGTTGGTGTTGGGAACGGATTGGGTCATATGTTGGAACACCTCTTGTGGAATTAATGTCCCTACAGAAGAGATTCCAGAAAACCCATTCACCCATTCCACTGTGAGCACCAGTGAGAAGCTCTCTGTGGATCAGGAAGTGGGTCCTCTCCAGATACAGGATCTGTAGGTGCCTTGATGGTAGACCTCCAGTCTCCAAAGTGGGAGACATAAATGTTGTTTTCTTATAAATCTCCCCAGCACCCCAGGGGATGTCCATGGTACTCTCTTACAGCTGCTGGAACAGACTGAGATGTATATAAAGTAGGTGGTCCTTGTGGACACTATATAGATGCCTTTTCTGATTTCAGAAAGTCCCTGAAGGGAATAAAGTAGAATTATTTCAAAACATCAGCTGTGGGGTACCTGGGTGGCTCAGTGGGGTAAGCCTCTGCCTTTGGCTCAGGTCATGATCTCAGGGTCCTGGGATCAAGCCCCGCATCGGGCTCTCTGCTCAGTGGAGAGCCTGCTTCCTCCCCTCTCTCTCTGCCTACTTGTGACCTCTGTTTGTCAAATAAATAAATAAAACCTTTAAAAAAATCAGCTGTGGTCATGTTCACACAGATTATAAGAGACTATGAATAATGTTAAATGGTGGGTCATGGAAAATGGAAATATTATGTTGATAAGGAAAATGGAGAACCAGGCACCCGTGTGGCTCCCAAGGATGGGCTGAAGCTGGGGTCAAGGCCTCCAGTCAAAGTTTTAGATGGGAGATCTCAGGTTTCAACACCACGGGTAGGCAAAATGTTTGATGCTCAAACAGCCATACCTAGAGCTGCAAGAAAGGCTTTGGGAACTGTCAACAGAGCCACAGAAAATTCAGTAAAGACTAGTGGACCTCTCAAACAGAAGCAGCCAACCTTCTCTGCCAAAAAGGTGACCAAGAAGACTGTCAAAAAGCTCTGTTCCTGCCTCTGATGACACCTACCCAGAAATAGAAAAATTCTTTCCCTTCAATCCTTTAGATTTTGAGAGTTTCGACCTGCCTGAAGAACACCAGATTGCACACCTCCCCTTGAATGGGAGTCTAATCTGTTGCAGTCTCCAAACGTTCTGTTGCCTCTGGATGTTGAATTACCACCTGTTTGCTATGACTTCGATATTTAAATTACTTAGTATTTAATAGTTTGTATGTTTTGTATTAAATAAAGCAACTCTTTAACAGAAAAAAAACAAAACAAAACAAAACATGTTCTGAAGCTTTCACTCCATAGAGAACATTTATAGAGCCTGACCTGAAGGTATTGTTCTATTTTCCTACAACGTAATTCAGCAGACTTTCCACTCACATTTTATTTGTCTTAGTCTTTTGAACAATCTGAAGGGCAGATTGATCTCAGGCAGTTCCTAGAATAAGGAACTGCATGGAAACGCCTGCCCCTCATAATTACATCTACTTTTCCTGCAAGAAGGTGGGAATAAAACAAGAGGAAAATCAATGCCAGTTCCCAAAATATTCAACGATGTGTTCTCACCTATGGGGTTATACTCAAGCAACTCTAGAATACCCAGATATTCTACAGAGTGTCGTGCTGGGAATGGAAGCCGTGTGGCAGCTCCTTCGGAAAGGAACGGCATGCCCGAGCTCTTCCCAGAAGACACTGCTCGTCATGGAGCTGCGAGGTTTAGCTTATGCAATGTTGGTGGAAATCACGGGTGTGATTCTAACTCACTTGTTTTTCAAAAGGCCACTTTCCCTAGATAATGTTCCCCTTTCTATGTACTAGCATGTCTATGTGACAGGCAAACCATCTTTACACATCTGGACAAGACACCTTTCCTTTCGTGGATGTGGTGCAGGAAGAGGGGACTATGAGGGATAATTTTGGATGAATCTAAACGCAGGGCTTTTGTTCTCCTGAAACACCCATCCCCTCAAACATTCAAGCGCCAGGAGGAAAAAAAAAAAAAAAGTTCATCTTGGTCGATCCACTGTTGTTTGGTCTGTGGAATGTGGAAACACCAATACCATTTTGTGATGAGTCAAAAAGAGCAGTCAGACGATGTGTTGAAAGGACATGGGGCCTGAAGCATGAGGAACACACGGAGGGTAGTTTCAGAGTTGATTAGGTTAGGAACCAAGATCAGAGAGGACCCAGGACTTGGCATATCCTGCACACCTGCTCTTCTGTAGCCGACTCTGTCTGAAGACAGCAGTGTCTACCCAATCCCCTACAAATGTGAGAGATTCGGTCTTGTTATCGTGCCATCAAGCTGACATCATTTGACTCCTAGGGGGGCCTCTGCAAAGAAGGTTCTCCATGCACAACGCAGGAGAGTTCTGGTCAACTGTGAGAAGCTCACTGTGAAGGAAAACCATGCACTCTGGGATGAGGAGTGGGGAGGTGGTTTCTATGGTTGTACCAACCCCGTAAATGTCTAGCTGGAACCATGCACGTCGTCTTGAGAGCACCTAATTCCCTGCAGAGCTGATGGAACTGTGTGTCAGTGAGCCCTCCTGGCACATGGGGAGACGGACCTGCCCCACTGACATCGTGGGCGTGTCTGGTAAGGAGACATCTTACAGTAAACAGTCCCCATGCCCTTCTGTTTGCTGCTATCGAATGCAAATAACAAAAAAGAGAGATGAAATGCAATCTGAAACACCAGGTGTTCATTTATCAGCCTCCATGAAGCCCGGGGAATACTTTTCCTACATCTGAACGCCTCTCCTTTGAAAAGGAGCTTAAGATGTAGCCACTGTGTTTAGGATAAACTAAGAGGTTGCACTTCCTTGGTGTCACCTTTCTAAAATATCTGCGTTACTGAATTCATGCAAAAGACCAGAACATTGATCACAGGTGTGTGTGAATCCTGTGCCATGGCCTCTGGGATGGTTTTATATGAAAGGTTACTCAGGCATTCTGACAAATCGAAGGCCTAAGGGCATAGCACTTAGACGCTTTCTTAAGTGCATACCCTTCCCCGAATGCTTATTGGAATGAACTTTCAAATCAGTCTGTGAATATTCTTACTCTCTGCACTCAAAATCGACTAAAAAAATAGTAATAGTTCAGTAATTTGCTTATGGTTTCATGCCTCAACTTGTGGCCAAGGGAATCGAATCTTATTTAAAAAAATAAAAGGCAGGGCTACACTCCATATAAAAAGAAAAAAGATCTCAAATCGCACATGCATTAGAATATAACGTTTTAGCTGAATTCAGTAAATCAATCCGACGGTTTTATCTAATCCTTAGAGAAGCTGCTTAGGCAGTGCTCAGGCCAAGAGAATTGAATAAAAACTATTCATGGGTTAGTTTTTTGTTTTTTTTTTTTTGTTGTTGTTGTTGTTTGCTTTTTTTTTTTTTTAATACCCAAGAGCCAGTGCGTTTGACGGCATACCAAGTTTTGGCACCGTTTATGACTTTTCTTTCTATTTTAGAATATATTTTAGAATGCATGGTGAGTCTGTTAATCAAGATAGAACTTATATTGAAGCGTGTTACATTTTAGAATGAAAATATAAATTGCAACTCCATGGGCCATTGGCCTATGAGCTTTCTCATAAATTCTCTGTATTCATGGTGGGTGTGATGGACAGGTACCTCTCTCTGCTTCTGTCAAGGTTCTCAAACAGGGTCCCAACTTCAAATGTCTCAACATTTTTAAAGAGACTCAGAAACAACCACTGTTCAGAAAACCACAATGTTTTACATTATAAGTGATTACTATAAGTCTTGATAGAAAAGGAAAAAAAAAATGATCCCAGAGTTGCCTCAAAGAAGATAAGGAGCGTTCCCCAAATAAGAAAGCCAGAAAGAGAGAGTTTCTAGCCACTCTGAAGGAATTCAGATGGGATAAGGCTTCTGAGAGGCAAATGTTATTAGTAAAACGTGGATTGTGATCGTTATAGTTTGATGACCTTGAAATGGTTCCTTGGAAAAATTCTGGAATGTGTTTTCAAATGCATGGATGTATCACTAGCGGTCAGTAGGAAGTTCCCAACAAAAATGAAGATATGCATGTGAGGTCAGATTGACCTCATTTTCTTGTTTCTTTTTTTTAAAGATTTTATTTATTTATTTGAGAGACAGAGAATGAGCAGGACCCTAAGATCATGACCTGAGCTGAAGGTAGACGCTTCACCGACTGAGCCACCCAGTCATTTTCTTTTTCTAAAATAGAACTGAGAAATGGCCCCTTAAAAAGAGAAGATAGGATTGGATTCAGATGCATGCGGTATGGTTGGAGATATGAGTCAACGTCAACATATTCATTACGATCAACTCATGCTTATAAGACAAGAGGTGCTTTTGTCTTTCTCATCTGGGTCAGGACCTGTCTCCCGTAAATTGAATGCATATGTTCGTATTTAAAGACTGCCATTATCGAAATTTTACCAAAAATGTTATCGTACATTTATAATTGAGAGGAGTGATGAGTTGGGCTTTCCCACCCAAGACTTTCTTCCATCAAGAGGTACAACCATTAAAAAAAAAAAAAAAAAAAAAGGGTGCCTGGGTGGCTCAGTGGTTTAAGCCTCTGCCTTTGGCTTGGGTCGTGGTCTCAGGGTCCTGGGATGGAGCCCCGCATCGGGCTCTCTGCTCAGAGGGGAGCCTGCTTCCCCCTCTCTCTCTCTGCCTGCTTATGATCTCTCTCTCTTTGTCAAATAAATAAATAAAATCTTTTAAAAAAATCAAAAAAATCAAAATCAAATCAAATCAAACAGGTAGGGAAAGCAGCACAGACAACTTGATTTAAAAAAAAAAAAAGCCATTAAGGATGCCTGGGTGGCTCAGTCAGTTAAGCATCTGCCTTCAGCTCAGGTCGTGATCCCAGGGTCCTGGGATCAGTCTTGACTTGGGCTCCCTGCTCAGCGGGAAGCCTGCTTCTCCCTCTTCCTCTGTTTCTCTCCGCTCACTCGGGCTCTCTTTCTCAAATAAATAGAATCTTAAACAAAAAAAAAAAAAAAAAAGAAAGAAAGAAAGAAAAGAAAAGAAAAACTTAAAAAGAAAGAAAGAAAAGAAAAGTTTTTAAAATATGTGGAATATGTCCATCAAGATGACACAGAGGAGTAATTGGAGAAACAGAAATCAAAACCACATTGAGGTACAGCTTCTCTTACGGGGCCTTCAATCCGAGAGAGGGATCATAACGAGCCCCGGGGAGGATGCAGGGGAAGGGGCCGCTTGTACGTGACTGGGGGTCTTATAACTTAGTGAGGCTCCCTTTGACCCACACAGCAGGTCCTCCAACCCTTAAGCATTCAGTGGACCATACCATTCCACAATTTCCCCCCCTGGGTGTCTGACCAGGAAAATACACGTCTGCGTGAAGCATTGTCTGTAAACAGCCTTGTTCACAGCATTGCTCACGGCAACGTTGATTCATAATACCAAAAAAAGTGGAAACAACCCCAAATGTCCATCAGCAGATAAATGCATAGATAAGATGTCCTATGTCCATACAGTTAAATGGTGTTCAACAATGATCAGAAATACGACCAGATAGGTGTATCGTATGGGAAGCCAACTCAGGCAGAAACACGAGACCCGACAACGCAGGACTCCTTGTACGTGAAAAGTGCAGAATCCGCATATGGACAAAGATAGAAAGTAGAGTCGTGGTCACCCAGATCTGGGAGGTGCACGGTTTCTTTTGGAGGTAATGAAAATATTCTGGGATGCGTTATGATGATAGCTGCACGTAATATGTGAATATAGTAAAAGAACATTGCATTACTCCCTTTTTTTCTTTTTTTAAGATTTTTTATTTCTTTCTTTTAGAGAGAGAGGGCATGAGTGAGGAGGACAGGGAAAAGCAGATGGAGCTTGGTCAAGGCTCTATTCCAGGACCTTGAGATCATGACTTGAGCCAATGGCAGACATTAACCAACTGAGCCCCCCGCGGGTGTTCCACATTGCACCCTTCCAACAGGTAAAGTCAATGGAATGGGAATTATCTCTATAAAGGTATTGAAACCCATGCATTTAACAAGTGACCATGCATGCATAGTGCACTGGGCAGAGCTGGTGAGAGGTGAGTTACAGACACAGTATGAGCCCCTAAGTCCTTAGGGAAGCCCCTTCCCCAGGTAGGAATCTCTCCTAGGAGGTGAAGTACATGTCCCCGCATTGGTTCCTGATTCAGGCCTCTGGGAGGGGCGTGCACTCACACGAGGCCACTTTATCAATCACAAAATGTTCATTCGTGGAGCCTTGTATGCCTAGGATGTGCAGAAAAAAAACATTCAGTCGGCATTTCCCTGTGGAGCCCCAGGTCTCCAAGCACGTTTTAGCAGCCACAGGGTATGATACACCCCGTAATTCCTATGTTAATGGGAGAGGAGAGAGCGGCACACCTCCACAGACGCAAGGACATCCGTCATGCCAGACGACCGGACATAAATGTTTACTTCCTTTCCCAGCCTTTGCAAATGACTAATCGACAGCAAGTAGCTTCTCTGTTTAAAAAAAAAAAAAAAGAAAAGAAAGGAAAAGAAAAGAAAACCAACGTTGCAGGAAGAAAAGACTTTTCTCCACGTGCACTGCTAGCCCCAGGGTGACCAAAACCCTGGCTTGTATGTGGGGGGATGGGAGCATGGGATGGAAAATATCCTGCAGTCCAGTAGGGTTGGGGGTTCAGACACAAACCCCCAAAGAGCAGGACCCCACAGGTGTCATTTGGGGGGAAATGAACTGTATAAAACAGATACCCTGTTCGTAAAGCAGTCTGTGAACCATATTTGCTAATCTGAGCACTGGCTCTCGAGGAATTTGAATGAATGAATTGGGGAATTCATGAATGCTCAAAGCGGAGTCCCCACCCCCCTTCGCCCATCTCTCTTTGCCAGTGGAACCGATTGCATTTCTTTGCCTAAAAACCTTAAGCTGAAACCGTCGTTAAAAGAGTTCTAAATGAGGGATGCCTGGCTGGTTCCATGGGTGGAACATGGGACTCTTGATCTGGGGGCTGTGAGTTCAAATCCCATGTTGGGCACAGAGCTTACTTCAAAAAAAAAAAAAAAAAAAAGGAAAAAGAAAAGAGAAAAAGAAAAAAAAATATTTCTAAATCGGTTGGATCTCCAGTGGTTTGGTAGAAACAATAGTATTTTCTTGAGGGGGAAACGCTTCATATGCCCACATTCCAAGAATTCCTAGAGATACAGGTGTAGGAACACCACCTCCTTGGAACATCCTAAGGACGACAAAACCCCAAAACTTCAAGGAAAAGACATGGGGACACGCATCTACTCAACTTCCATACAAGATTCTTGCAGAAGAACAATCAGACCTTCAGAGCAACACACAGCTGGTAAGTAGGAGGGAAACAAGGAAACCACATCTCGGTCCCTTAAAAAAATAAACAAACAAAAAAACTCATTCATATGACTTGAAATCAGATCCACTTTTCTTCAACTGTGTTGCTCGACGGTGAAACCATCATCTCGTATATTAAAAATGGTGGAATGCTGGTGATTTCATACAGAAAAACACATATTCAGGTCAGTTTTATTTTCTTCTTTAAAGGAAAGGGAGTGAAGTATAGGTTAAGGCGAGCCTCTGTTGATCTAATTCTGAGGAGAATGAGTTATCAGTTCATTTATTTTGTGAAAAATGGTCATGTGTGCCAGGAATTTTATTAGGGGCTGAGAGTAGACAAAGGGAATAATTTCCTATAAAGGCTCTTAGTGCACATTCGGGATGGGAATATTTTGGTATAATGATGGACCCCCTTTATGTTTATTTTTTTTGTCATTCTCAGACATTCCTTTCTCTCTGTTCTCAGCAGCCTCCTTCCACGCTGCCTTCTTACATGCCACGCACCTGCTGTTGAGGTGGTCCTGCCCCTTGCTGGAAGCTTGGCTTTCACTGAACCCGTGTGCCTTGGCTGGACCATGTGCGACATCATTGCCTTCTTCTCATGACCTCGGAACCCCATGTCAATCAGCCAATATTCCAGTAGGTGGATGTCAACCAAACACAACAATGCCTTATCCTAAGGATATTTACAACAAGATTCATGTCATCCTACAAACCCATGGCCCCACAGAACCAGCTTGCCAATTATCGGGTGCATATGAATAAAAGTTTTTTTGTCTGTTTTTTGTTTTTTGGATTTTTTTTTTTTTTTGCATGGAGGGCCACTGCTTTCTTGTCTCCAGATTGCAGAGCAGTTCCTACCTGACTCTCAAACAATGGAGCTCAGTCCCTGAGGACAGCCCAGACCCAGGGAAAGGTTTACAGAACAAGACAGTGAGGTAATAGGGCTTGAGCCTGTGAGGGGGTCTATGGCATGAACCTCAGGGTGCTATGGATTTCACGGATGTCAAAGTTTACATGGACACCTGGTGGTGATTTTTTTTTAAAGATTTTATTTATTTATTTGACAGACAGAGATCACAAGTAGGCGGAGAGGCAGGCAGAGGAGGGGGGAAGCAGGCTCCCTGCTGAGCAGAGAGCCCGATGCGGGGCTTGATCCCAGGACCCTGGGATCATGACCTGAGCCAAAGGCAGAGACTTTAACTCACTGACCCATCCAGGTACCCCCCTGGTGGTGATTTTTAAGGTGGCTGGAAACTTATCTTGTCTTTCTCTGTGTTGCTAATGTTCATACTAAAGAATATTAAAAGAATGTCAACAGATAGAAAGGATATTAAAAATGGTATGTATACATGTTCATAAAAATTTACTATATATATATATGTGTGTGTGTGTGTGTTTGTGTGTGTATGTGTGTGTGTGTATATAAAATTCATCTTAAATTATAAATGATCAAAGTCTCCACAACCTGTGAGTAGGTCATGGATATACATTGAACACTACATCAAAAACTAATGATGTAATTGCACTACTGGGTATTTATCCTAAAGATACAAGCGTAGTGATCCGAAGGGGCATGTGCACCCAAATGTTCATAGCAGCAATGTCCACAATAGCCAAACTATGGAAAGAAACTAGATGTCCATCAACAGACGAATGGATAAAGAAGATGTGGTATATATACACAATGGAATACTATGCAACCATCAAAAGAAATGAAATCTTGCCATTTGCAATGACATGGATGGAACTAGAGGGTATTATGCTGAACGAAATACGTCAATCGGAGAAAGACAACTATCATAGGATCGCCCTGATATGAAGAAGTGGAGATGCAATGTGGGGGGCTTGGGGGGTAGAAAGAGAATAAATGAAACAAGATGGGATCGGGAGGGAGACAAACCATAGCAGACTCTTAATCTCACAAAACAAACTGAGGGTTGCTCGGGGGAGGGGGGTTGGGAGAGGGGGGTGGGGTTATGGACACTGGGGAGAGTATGTGCTGTGGTGAGTGCTGTGACGTGTGTAAACCTAATGATTTACAGACCTGTACCCCTGGGGCAAATAATACATTATATGTTAATTAAAATATTTAAATTTAAAAAAGTAAAAAAAAAAAAAAGAAAGTAATGATGTGCTATATCTTGGCTAACTGAATTTAAATAAATAAAACAAAAACTAGAATGCTAAAAACCGCGCTATTCATTTATTTATTTAAATATCTATCTCTCTACTTATTTATCAATTTATTTATTTTAAAGAGAGGGAGAATAGGGGGAGAGGCAGAGGGACAGCGAGAATGTCAGATGCCCCGCTGAGTGCAGAGCCTGATGCAGGGCTCGGTCTCACGACCCTGAGATCGCGACCTGAGTCAAAATCTCGAGTTGGAGGCACAACTGACTGAGCTACCCAGGTGCTCCCAAAACGTCATATTTTAATATATACATAGGTATAATGCATACATACAGAAATGCACTTGTTATTGTTACATGGAAAGGTATAATTGTGTATGGATATAGTATACTATAATTATACCTTTTTTGTAACAAGAAATGTACTTATGAACTTCAATTATGACACAATGTAATTTTGGTATACATATATTTACACAATGTACTGTGTATGTAACAATAGCAAATGCATTTATTACCTCTTTCCTTTCCTGCCACACAGTGAACGAGGCTCCTGAAATATAATTGCAATAAACAGATTCATTCTTTCATATTTGCCTGAACTGTGGTAATGCAGTTTTGTTTCTTTTTTTTTTTAATAAAGGATATTTTGAAGGACATTTTTTAAATGAAAAAAAAAAAGAAAAGGTATTTTATAGAGATGTTTGATTTTCCCTGTTGTGTAAATGCAGTATTTTCATTTTGCATTACAACCATTTAAATAACATAATACCTTTACTTCCTGTCAGGTGCATACTTTTTAAGCATACTCGTATGAAATCTTGGCTTTATTTCTAAATAGCGGTGAAGCTTTTGGAGGTCCACTTTATGCTCTGATGCACTTCTCATTTGAAAAATTAAAAAAGGAAACAGAGGGACGCCTGGGTGGCTCAGTTGGTTAAGCAGCTGCCTTCGGCTCAGGTCATGATCCCAGCGTCCTGGGATCGAGTCCCGCATCGGGCTCCTTGCTCATCAGGGAGCCTGCTTCTCCCTCTGCCTCTGCCTGCCATTCTGTCTGCCTGTGCTTGCTCTCTCTCCCTCTCTCTCTCTGACAAATAAATAAATAAAATCTTAAAAAAAAAAAAGGAAACAGATATTGTGGAGTCACAGAGGAATTGAAAGTATAATGCAGTGAAAAAAGTGTATGAGATCAAGAGGTCTAACAAGGACTAGTGTTCATGTGGACACCCTTGTATTTGTGAAGACCCATCAGAAAATCAGTGTAAGGACAGGTGACACCTGTTGGGGGCAAATATATATTTTGTAGGAGTTACAGGCTGATGGAGCCCTGACTGTGTGCTTGGATCCCGACTCAGCATTTCCACCCTTTTCCTCCATAAATACAGCAACCCAATGGGATTAAGGATGAAGACTTTTAAAGCCAAAGGCATTGCGTCTTAATGACGTTAAAACCAAAACCAAAATTAGAAACAATTAGTCGAAGCACTCAAACCCAAACAAAATTATCCACGTCATTCTTTGCACAAATGTCCGGTAGTGTAAAAACCGCTGAGATTTTACGGGCTGTGGGAATGGTTCCCTCCAACGTGGGCTAATGGCAATCCGTAAGAGAAGGTGAGAGATTTCAGTGGGAACAGTACTTTTTCAGAAAGAGTGTTTGAGTTGACCTTGAAAGGCAAGTTGGACTTAAGGATGTGGGTATGATGGGGCCATTCCTGGCAAATAAAAGGCCATAAACGCAGTTCTGTGGAACTCTATGCTTTTGACTCAGTGGAGAACAAGTGGAAATTATAGAATCAGGAAAGCGAATTTGAGTCCAAGTGTGAATCATGTTCAGACTCAGTTGTAGATAAGTGAAAAGAGATTTTCCCCAGACGTTAAGGGCCTCAAGTAGCAGCTTAAAATGTTTTTTTTTTTCTTTTTTAAAGATTTTGTTATTTGAGAGAGTGTGTGACAGAGAGAGAGCATGAGCAGGGGGAAGGGAGTAAAGAGAGAATCAGACTTCCCGCTGAGCAGGGAGTCAGATGCGGGAGATGATCCCAAGACCCTCAGATCATGACCTGACTCAAAAACAGACACTTAACAGACTAAGCCACCCAGGCACCTATGACAGGTTAAAATATTTTGAGTTTGAGTCCGTAGGCAACAAACAAGGAGTAAAGGTTTTTTGTGCAGGTGGGAGACACAATCACCATACATCTCACTTGGGGAGTCTGAGCTCCCTAAGCAGACAGGGGAAAGTAAAACAAATGTGCTCACTCAATGCATCACAGTATCAAAAAAGGGGAAAAAAAACACTTTGCATTTATAAAAAGTAAACTGGGGACATCTGTTGAGATGCTCCAACCCAAAAAGCAATGATTAAATTTTTCATTTGCAACCTGAAATGAAATTTTCAAACTCATTAGAGAAACTTAAATATGAGAAATGATAAAAAAAAAAAAAAGCTGGCTGTTCAGCAGAATTGCAATTATGTAGCGACTGTTATTATCTTGAAGATAAAAACTAACCCTGAAAATGACAACCTGTTCTATTGTGAATTTTATGAAGCTAAGTAGAGATGTTAGCCTTACACAGTAAGAAAAGATAAAATTCATTCTCTCTTTTATTATCAATTTAACAAATATTTTGGAAGAGTCTTTCAGATGCTACAAAATGAGAAATAGCAAAATTGATCAGCTCTGGGTCCCAAGAGAATTAAAAAAAAATTGAAAAAAAGACAAAACATCCCAATAAGCTTAGTCAAGTATCCATGTCACACACATATCTCTATGTTGGCTGGAAAGAGAAAGAACCTTTGTTCTCGTGGCTGGAAGTGATGCAAAGAGGGAAGAGGGTTTTTTTTTTGTTTTTTTTTTTAATAAAGTCTGTCTTTGTTAAGTAAATAAATTAAATAAAGCAAATGAGGGTGGGCAAGGGGCTCCTAGAAGGACTAGAGGAGAAAGGGGGTAAGTTGGGGCTGATGTGGATCATAAGAAAGACCAAAGGATGACAGATGGGTTTGTCCTGACGGGGACTATTGGAGAAACTATTGAAAAAAAAAAAAAAAAGTCCCAGTAGAGTCATGGGGACAACAGTTGGCTAGGAATGGACTCAAGAGAGAACAAAAGAGAGACAAAGGAAGGTAGTGCATTTAAATGAGTGATTAGGGAGTTTTTCCTTGAAGGTGAGTCAAAAAAGGTGGGGAAGGTGATCTCCTGTTATATCTGAAACTTCCTTTAGAATGACAGATGGTACAAAGGCACGTGGAGGGCTCAGTTGGTTCAGGTCATGATCTCAGGGTCCTGGGATCGAGCACCAAATTGGGGTCCCTGCTCAGAGAAGGGCATGCTTCTCTGTATCCCTCTCTCTCTGGCCCCTTGGTGCTCACTCTCTCCCGCAAATAAATAAAATATTGGGAAAAAAATCCAAGATGGTACAGCTTGTGTGATAGCCAGGGTGAACAATGACCCACAGAGACGCATGTTTGGGGACCCCAAGTCAGCAGTGAAAACAGATTCGTTCCCTGGGCTACTGGCTGAGCGGCATTGGAGAGGGGTCCTCCCTTACCACCCAGAGGCCCTGTTCAGCAACTGAGAAGGACCACATCCATACTGGAGAGGCTTTGAGGAGAGGAGAGAAAAGCAGAGGGAACCAGACTCCTCTTCAGAAGGACCACAGTGATGGCAGAAGTGTGGGGCCATGAAGAAGGGAGAGGTGGAGAAAGGAGGATGGGCAGGAGAGAGTAGGGGAGGTGATCATGGAAAAGCGAAGGAGAAGCACAGGTTGAGGAGGAAGAAGAGGTGAGGAAGAGAAGCAGTGGGAGGTGTGGGGAAGAAGGAAGAGGACAGGTTGCCATGCAGGGGAGTGGGGGAAGGAGGGTGGGAAGAAGAGAAAGACCCGGTGTGGAAAGTCTTGGAGGATCACAAGGAGGGGGAAGTGATGAACCAACAGGAGATGAGGAACGGGACAAAGAATACCCCGTGATATGTTGTTTTAAAGTTTAACTGATGTTGAGCTGAGGAGGGGACCACAAAGCCATTAGCTAAGGGGCCATTGCAACAGTGCAGCACCAGAAATGGGGTGGTTATGTGGGGCACGGGGTAAGGAAAGAAAAAAAAAAGGAGTTTCACCTGTCCTTTGAGGATGGTATTGAAGACAGAGTCCATGCCAGGTGAATGCTAAAGTCCGGGGGGGTGGTTGGACACTTGGCTTTTTGTCAGCATGTGGGCTGTGAGCACGACAGCTTGGTTGGTCACTATCAGCCCAGATTCCAGCTGGACTGTGACAATGACAAAGGCATGGAAACAAGAGGGAACCTGGTAAGCAGCGTTGGCATTGGGATGGATGATTAATGAGTTTTGAGACTTGTTGACAACGAGGGTTCAGCGGGGCACCTGGCTGGACGCATCAGAAAGACCTTTGGAAATGTGAAGCTGGAGCAAAGAGGAGAGGTCATGTTGCAAATATCTGAAGAGGGGATGACCAGGAGGGATGTGGTGATTCAGGCTGTGGAGGTCATATTAGTTCCTACTAACAGAAGTCAGACACAAGTGGGCTTCAACGCAAGATGTCATTTATCACCTGAGCCGGCTGGGAAGTCCAGTAGGCCAAGATAGTTTCAGGCGGGGCTAACTGCAGCGACTCGGGGACTGAACCTAGTATGGATTTTCGATTCTCTGATCTCACGTCTCTGCTTTTCTACTTTATTCTGCTTCTCCCGTGTCCTTCTCCCCCAACAACTCTGGAGAGAAAAGTCAAAGCTTTGTCTTTGGGCTTGGTAAATTGGAGATCTTGTGGGATGACCAACTGGGGGTAAGCACAAAGTCAACTGCTTATATAGGATGAGAGTTTAGAAAGGAAGACCTTGGGCATGGTAATTTTTTTTTTATTAAGTTCGATTGGCCAACATATAATTTTTGATGTAGTGCTCAATCATTCATTAGTTGCATGTAACACCCGTGCTCCATGCGATACATGTCCTCCTTAATACTCATCACCTGACTACCCAATCCCTCTACCTCCTTCCCTTCTATGACCCTCAATTTGTTTCCTGGAGTCCACAGTCTCTCATGGTTCATCTCCCTCTCTGATTTCTTCCCCTCAGTTTTCTCTCCCTTCCCCTATGGTCCTCCACGCCATTCTTTCTGTTCCATGTATGAGTGAAACCATATGATAATTGGTTTTTCTGCTTGACTTATTTCACTCAGCATAATCTCTTCCAGTCCCGTCCATGTTGATACAAAAGTTGGGTATTTATCCTTTCTGATGGAGGCATAATACTCCATAGTATATATGGACCACATCTTCTTTATCCATTCATCTGTTGAAGGGCACGTGGGCATAGTAATTTAAAAATTGATCAATATAGAAATGGGATTTAAGGTGTAAGGATAGAGTTACCTAGGGACAGAGTACAGTGATGGAAAGGCAGGGAAGTCCCCAACCAAGCCAGTCCAGGACCCCAATATTAAAATTTGGAGAGAGAAGCCAAGGAAACAGATGACATAAATGTGAATGAGATAGGAAAATGAGTTCCTTATCATGGAAGGAAGCCAAGACTTGAGACGCGAATGGACAGCTGGGTGGAGTGATCCTAAGAAGAAACAGGTCCTGTGGGTTTGATCCACAGTTATCTTTGGAGACCAGAAGACAACATAATATCTCAGTTAATGTCAGGAGTTAGGTTGACAGGGACTGCTCTGGAATGGCTTGTGTTTGTAAAAGCCATATAGTAGATGGGTTTCTCAAGAAATGTAGACATGTTTAAGGGAATTGGGGTAGCTGGTTGGAAAAGGAAAAGCATTCTGGGGCATTCATTTTATTTTAACTTTTTCTTAAATGTGTCTCCAATATGTCTAGCCTCTTAAACCTCTTTTATTTGGATACATTGAATGAAAGAAAGAGTGGGAAATAATCATGTGGGGGACAAGTTTCAAGAATCCCTCCCAGTTTTCTATCATTGATTCCTCAAATCACCCCAAATAAGCACCTGTAATGGGCAGTCATGTATTTTGCCAGAATTATCATGGGTCAAAAGTCTGGGCACAGCATGGATCAGCTGGGTCTTCTGCTTAGAACCTCACAAGGTCACCCTTAAGGTATTGGCAGGGATGTGCTCCTTCATGGAGGCTCTGGAGAAGTAAGCTTCCACATTCATTCAAGGTATTGGCTGAATTCAGTGCCCTGCGGGTGTAGACCCGAGCCCCATGTTTCCTTCCTGGCTGTTGGCGAGGGGCCCAATTCTGCTGGTAGACACTAGCCATATTCTTTCCTCATACTCTGCATATGCCCTTTTCCACCAATGGCAGGTTGAGTCCTGCTGATGTTTTGGGTCATTCCAATTTTTTTTTTTTCCCCTGTCTCAACCCTCTAACCAAAAATCTTCCTCTGCGTTGAAGACCTCATGGCATTAGACAGAATAGACTCCAGTGCTATCCCTACAGAAGATCCCTAACTTTGATTCCATCTGCAAATTCCCTTTTGCCATGTGACAGGACTCATTCAGAGTTTTCTGGGATGAGAGCATGGACATTTGGGGGAGGGGGGTTATTCTCACTATTAGTATAGCCAGGGAAGAGTCCGTTTGCTTCCAAGCATTCTAATGCATGTAGGGTTGAGTAGAATGTGTTTCACCTATAAGATATGCCTGAGACCTTCCATATTTATTCTCAGGAGGCAGCCTTTTGAGAAATGAGCAGAGACAAAGGGGGCAGAGCTGTGGCCAAAACATCTTTGCTGAGGTTCATCTAGATGGTACTTGTGCTTTTTGAGGTGGTATCATCAAAGAACATGGGTTTTTCCATAATTGTGTAACATGATAAATCTGTCTAATCATATATATATATATATATATATATATATATATATATATATATACCTATCTTCTCCTTTAAAAATATGCATACATAAATACATATTCACACATATACAAACATATATGCATGTAAATATATATTTACAAATTTATAAATTTGGTAGGGCTGCCATAACAAAGTATCACAGACGAGAAAGCTTCAAGAACATAGTATTGTCTTAGTCCTGGAGGCTGGAATCTGAGAACCAGATGTGGACAGGGCTGGTTCCTTCTGAGGCTTCTCTCCTTGGTTGTACAGGTGCCATGTTCTCCCTGTGTCCTCATGTGGTCATCCCTCTGTGTGTGTCTATGTTCTCATCCACTTTTCCGATAAAGACCCCAGTCCTATGGGATCAGGGCCCATCCTAATGACCTCATTTTACTTTAATCTTCTCTTTAAAGACCCCCACCTCCAAATACAGCGCCATTCTGAGGTCCTGGGAGAGAGGACTTTGACACATGCATTTGGGGAGATCATATTTAAGCCATTAATATATCCTTACTTCAATTAAGGAGAAATCATTGAAAACTCTTAAAGATGTTTCGTCAGGAAATATAGTCAGTTTTTATCAACTCACTCGTCTTTTTCCACATACTGTACTTGGCAACCCGGTGCTCAATGAAACAGCTAAAATACCCTATTTCTCAACTTTATATAACCAATTTTAGCCATTTCTGTGGTTGAGTTGTTATCTCATATGAGATTAAACATATGAGGAGCTGTGTCCTGCAGTGAGTCATGAGATCAGGTGTAAATTTTGAAAAACGGCAACCATTATCCAACAACAACCACCACCACAACAAAAATACAGTAATAGAGGGGTAAGATTTCTCTGGGCTTCCTCTTCCTATCCCCGCTGTTTTGGACAGAATTCCAAACATCAAGCATGAATGGTAAAGTCTGCCAGACTTCTTGGAGATCAATGCAACCAATTTTCAACGCAGTCAAGGTATTTTGTTTCTCTGAGCTACCGTTTGACTCATGCATGATGTGACATTAAGATTAACAGCTCCCGGGTAGAGAAGAGATAAACATGGAACGTTTTTAAAGGTGCTATAGGGGTTAAACCATGGCGGCCATTAACATAACACATTTTGTGAAGTACAACTCTGTCTCATCTATAGGACTGTGAATTTGAAAGTCACATTCCTCTTTAGTCTGACTTTTATGGAAGATCCTTGCCGAAGAGAACACCTTTTGTCATGTTGCTAGGAGCAATGCCTCTAATTCTTCTAGGATACAAGGTGACATCTTTTTTCACCCAAGATTACTGACTTCTTTGCCGTAGCCATCGTCAAACTTGTCCATATCATAAAACTTCCCGGCCTCAAAGTCTTAAGTTTTCTTAAGGCACTTGGTTCCCTTGACATGTCTTTTTAACAGATGATTATGATCAGAGCCCATGTAATTCTGTCACTGTTTTCAAAGAAGAAAGTTTAATCGAATAACTTCTTATTAAGTTTTTAGTTCTCGGAGTAGCACATTTGAAGGATATTCAAGGTAAAGCACATCGCCTCACAATTCCACTGCTGGATACCCTCATCCTTCCTAATGAAAATTTATCTCAGAATTTAACAAATTCTGGTCTTTGTAACATCGTTGAGGATTTCTGCACATGAGCTCTTTTGATATGCTAAGTTTATAACCAATCGTTTATGCTTGCCTAACTTATTTTCCATTTAGAAATGAATGATAAATAGATAAAGCCCTAAAGAAGAAAAATTGGATTTTAAATCGCTCAGTTGTCTCATGAAAAAAATATAACGAAGCAGTGATTTACAGTTGGAGTCAGACCAGACATGGATTGAGTCTATTAAAGATGGAAATCGTAATGCTATTTAAGTGGACATTTCTTTGCTGTCTTCCTCTGTCTCCCCTAGGTAAATTTAGATTTACAAAATTATCGAGTGTGAGAGCACTCAATCCTTTGCAGTGTTTGGAAATGCAAATGCCTTTAGAGCCAGGAGTAATAATAAGGGAAACGGTGGGGAATGTAGCGTACTGATGAATGTGTCTTGGGATTAAAGTCCCTATAGATTAATTGTTTTTAAAAATCCATTCTGCAGACCCAATGAAACATACTTATGCATTCAGATAGCCCATGTGTCTCCTTCTCTGGCCCTATGTTCAAGGTCTACCTAAAGCATCTCCCCTGGGTTTCCATGGCACGTTCTCTTGCTAGGATGCCAAGGGTGGGATACTGGATACTGGGGGGATGGACATCCTTTGAGTAGGGGATTACTCCCAGTTCTTATGACCTATTTCAAAGGCACAAGATGGAGGTTATATGGCACAATGAAGTAACTTATGAGATGACATGCAAATGCCAAGTCTCATTCACCACCCATACTCCATTCTTCTTGCCACCCTCCACTCCCCCCTGAGAAATCCTGGAGCCACAATTGGGAATTCCATCCCTGTTCCTCTGTTGGATGGCTATGTTGGTTCCTTACTCAGTGGCCATGTTCTCTGGCTCACTGCATCGTACCTGGCCAACATTCCCGATTTCCATTATACACACACACACACAAACCAGACAACACAAAAAGACAAAGCAAGGGGCACCTGAGTGGCTCACTGGGTTAAGCCTCTGCCTTCAGCTCAGATCATGATCCCAGGGTTTTGGGATCGAGCCCTACATCAGGTTCTCTGCTCAGCGGGGAGCCTGCTTCCTCTTCTCTCTCTCTGCTTGCCTCTCCGCCTACTTGTGATATCTCTCTGTCAAATAAGTAAATAAAATCTTAAAAAAAAAAGTCAAAGCAAGAACAGCAACAAATGTCCATTTGTCAGAGAGAGGACTTGTAAAAATACCATCTCAAATTCACTTCTTGAAGTGGACGTATGGTGAGATTCATTTTTTTCACTGGCTGTGGTTTCCCCATCTTAGGAGAGACACTTCCTGGCCCCTTCACAACATGACCTGCTCAAGATACACACAAAGACCTCATGTAGCATAAATTAAAGGTTGATGTCCACCATGAGTGGCCAACAGAACTGGATCAAGCCACTTCTGAGAATACATGCATGAGGGCTACATACTCAAGGCAGCAACTCTGGGTGGTGGCCCTAAGGGTCAACTGATGTAACTTCTGAAGGCAACTCATAATGCCAAGTGATTGCACCATAGTTTACTCAGACGTGCTTTGCTAGCTGCCACAAACTTATCAGGGTGGGCTTTTGTTCCTTGTTCTTGTGATAGTGTGTTTCTGCTAATGTTTTATTTTTTCCCTCCACTGTCAGGAATCATGACTTGATTGGTACTTTTCCTGTCCATTCCTGTCTGTACCATAGTGCATAAATATTCTTAATATCTTATGGGTTTGGGTCTTATATTTGTCCCCTCAGTGCTGACAAATATAGCCGCCTACTTTCACATTTCTGTGATTACATCTGTACGCATTTGCAAGGCAATGAGATTAAATGAAGAGTAAATAATTATAAAGTACATGAACACCGCCAGCAAAAGAAAAGGCTCCTCATAAACGGGCAGTGTTATTAGTCTTGGAGAATGGTTAAGCTCAAGGATTCGTTGCAAATGACTGATCTTTGAACAAAATGGCACTATAGGAAGATGACATTTTTTAAAAAATATTTTATTTATTTATTTGACAGAGAGAAAGACAGGTCACAAGTAGGCAGAGAGGCAGGCAGAGATAGAGGGGGAAGCAGTCTCCCCACTGAGCAGAAAGCCCAATGCGGGGCTCGATCCCAGGACTCGGGGATCATGACCCGAGCTGAAGGCAGAGGCTTTAACCCACTGAGCCACCCAGGCACACCAAGGAAGATGACATTATTGGGCACCATTTTATTTATTATGTATGTATGTATTTTTTTTATAATTTTTTAAATTATTTTTTTTTATTTTTTCAATTTCTTTTCAGTGTACCAGAATTCACTGTTTATGCACCACACCCAGTGCTCCATGCAATCCGTGCTCTCCATAATACCCACCACCAGGCTCCCCCAACCTCCCACCCCCCACACACCTTCATAACCCTCAGATTGTTTTTCAGAGTCCACAGTCTCTCATGGTTCATCTCTCCCTCCAATTTCCCTCAACCCCCGTCTCCTCTTCATCTCCCCATGTCCTCTGTGTTATTTCTTCTGCTCCACAAATAAGTGTATGTATTTATTTTTTATCTATCTATCTATCTATTTGTCTATCTATCTATCTGTGAAAAGACACTTCCCTATGATTTACATGTAGTTATTATTATTTCTAGGAGATATTTTCCTGTGATGCAATAAACCGTGGTTTCCGATACCTTCCTCAAAGGGAATATTGACTCTGTGAGGACTGATGAATCCAATTCTGTCTTTGTGCTGATCTACTTTGAGTCGACGTGATTTATTTCCTTGTGGAGGCATTAAATGGCCATGTTAAGACGGGATACTGAGGGAAGGGGGAAGGGGACTTTGCCGCAAAATGTTGGAATATAATTCATGGATGCATACGATTGTAGAGGCGAAATCCAACGTGAAGTTCAGTGAGCTCTCGTTGCATCATTTAAAAAATAAGAACAAAAAAGAGTCAAAGGAACTGTTCGTGGTTGTTAGTATTTCTGGGATCATGGAGCCTTTGAGCATCTGAGTCAAAATGAGTGTCTGTCTAGAACAATGCGTGTGTGCTTCAAACATGGGACAGTATTCTCATTGAGTTTTCAGAGTCTTGCTGCAGAATTTTTATCATTGGCCTTTAAGAGCCCTGAGGTTCAGGGAAAGCTCTAAGGACAGGGCAGGGGGGATCATGAGATTTTCCCGAAAAAGAGTCTTTGGCTGGAACTGAAACTGAGACTCCAATATCTCAAGAATAGAGAACCACAACTGATGTCGTCAGGACTAATGTTCCCTTTAAAATGGAACTTTCACATGTGTTGGGATGAGCACTGGGTGTTATGCACAACTAATGAGTTGTTGAACACTACATCAAAAACTAATGATATACTAAGTGTTGGCTAATTGAGCATAATAATTTTTAAAAAGGAACCTTCTTGGGTAGCTCAGTCCCACCTTTCACCTGCTCTTGAGTCCCAGCTGCCATCAGGTGTTTCCTAGTGTGCTCAGCTCTCCAGGTAGCCCGAAAGGCTCAAGACAGTGAACATAAGAACTGCCCTTTCTACTGCTGTGTATCAGTTGGTTGCCTGGTGCACAGTGGGTCCTTGGTTAAAATTTACCCAGTAAGGGTGCCTGGGTGGCTCATTTGGTGAAGCGTCTGCCTTCGGCTCAGGTCATGATCCCAGGGTCCTGGGATGGAGCCGCATGTCTTGCTCCCTGCTTAGTGGGGAGTCTGCTTCTCCTTTTCTGTCTGCCTCTCCCCCTCCTTGTGGTCTCTTTCACAAATAAATAAATAAAATCTTTTTTAAAAAATGACCATTTTCCAGGGACAATTTAAAATGCATTACTGATATCACTTTGGGATTTTTCAGTAAGTCCTACAGCTTTCCTTAGGTGTTTTTTTTTTCTTCTTTATTTCTTTCTGATATCATGTTCCTATCGTGGTAAGATAGTCATCAATAGAAAGGAAACATAAATAAGCCCTTTTTTCTTCCTAAGAGTGTCACGGCAGACAACAGTGTAGATCTGCCTTTGTTGTTCCCAGGGAGCCTGAGTGACATTCAACTTCTTGGGTCCGGATGGCCTGATCTTAATATGTTTACTGATGTTTTCACACTCCTCAAAAAAAAAAAAAAATGAAAGTAAAAATTTTGTTATTGGATGCCTTTTGTGTCATGCCAATTCCTATATACATCTTCCTTAGGATGATACATTTCACATTATTCCAATAAAAAGAACCCACAATTATCACAATTCAAAAATTATGCCAGACAAAGAACCCCGGTCAAATCCTCAGGATCAACTTTTTTTTTTTTGCACCATTTATTTTTTTATTTTTTAATTTTTTAATAAACATACAATGTATTATTAGCCCCAGGGGTACAGGTTTGTGAATTGCCAGGTTTACACACATCACAGCACTCACTATAGCACATACCCTCCCCAATGTCCATAACCCCATCACCCTCTCCGTAGCCCCTCCCGTTGGCAACCCTCAGTTTGTTGTGTGACATTAAGAGTCTCTTATGGTTTGTCTCCCTCCCGATCCCATCTTGTTTCATTTTTCTTTTCCTACTCCTCAAACCCCTCACGTTGTTTCTCCACTTCCTCATATCAGGGAGATCATATGATAGTTGTCTTTCTCCGATTGACTTATTTTGTTCAGCATAATACCCTCTAGTTCCATCCACATCATTGCAAATGGCAAGATCTTTCTTTTGATGGCTGCATAATATTCCATTGTGTATATATACCACATCTTCTTTATCCATTCATCTGTTGATGGACATCTAGACTCTTTCCATAGTATGGCTATTGTGGACATTGTTGCTATAAACTTTTGGGTGCATGTGCCCCTTCAGATCACTACGCTTTTATCTTTAGGGTAAATACCCAGTAGTTGCACCATTTCTGCCCAAAATTCTATCTCCATTCTTTGAAGCAAATACCCAATCTTGGACAAACTAATGTCTGCCCTGACCTCTCCCTCCTATACCCTTGACAGGTTTTTAAGGTTATGTCCGTAGATTTTCATCACTGTTAACATTTTTAAAAATCAAATGCAAGTCTCGATCAGCAAAATGAGTTATCCCCAATTGTGGCAAGAATCTAATACAGTCCTAGGATGGGTGCTTTCATCTAATAGATATCATAAAACATGTGAAAAACTCTGAAGTACTAACCATCATTCTAATACCACGGAATCTCATTAAAAAAAAAAAAAAAGATGGAATACAGTCTTTATGTCCATGGAGTCTGTTTTCAAATACTTGGTTAACAAGTAATTTACATCATACAGTAATTAGTTAATTAATTAATTTCCTAGATGAGCAAACACAAAGATCAAATGTGGAGATTTCAGGGTTACCTGACTAATGAGTTGGTTTGAATTAGGATGTGTGGGACCAGACCCATCCTCCAAGGAAACTAGACTGTGCTCACAATGGTTTTGCTCATGGTAAGTCATCTGTGGCTCTGTTGCCAACATCAATAAGGAGGATATATATGGTGGTACCACGGAAGGGCGGGCTCAAGGGAATCAGTTCAATAATTTCTGGAAGAAGGAAATCATAAATATGTTTCAGTGTTTCAAATCCCAACCCAATTACCACCCCTAAAGAGAATGCCTGAAGACCAAAAGGGCTGCATTCAGTGGTCTCCTTTTCAGATATGCTGATTTAGAAACCACAAGTGGGAATGCAAAGTATGTCATAAACAATGAGGAAAAATCTATGAAATCCTCTTCTGGTGGCTTGGGTGACAAAATGTGAGGGCGGAATTTGACTCTCAGAAACTGACATTTCCAAGATGCACGAAATAAATGGAAACAGAACAAAGAGGTTCTTTTTAAGGACACCTTTTACATTTTAGGTTTAACAAGGTCACTGCATGGAGTTGCCCTGAAGTTATGTTGGCCTGTCAGAAATGAGTGTGGATATCTGTGAAAACACTGTGGGCACCATGAAACTTCTGGGAGTATGTTTTTAGACATATTTAACTCAGATACACAGATCAGCAGCTCAGCAACAATTGACCCTACAATTAAGCTTTGCATTTTAAAATTCTGGAAAAACTTAACTCAAATATACAAATGAGCCAACCAGCAAAAAACTGACCTTACAATTAAGGTTTGCATTGTGTTTTTGTATGTATATATGTATGTATGTATGCATTTGACAGAGACAGAGAGAGTGGGAGAGAGAGAGCACAAACAAGGGAGAAGCAGGGAGAGGGAGAAACAGAAAGGCCAATGTGGGGCTCCATCCCAGGACCCTGGGATCATGACTTGAGCCGAAGGCAGACGCTTAACCCACTGAGCCACCCAGGCACTCCTAAGCTTTGCATTTTGGGAATTGAGCTGGGAATCTCAAATACTATTAACATAGGACTTTGCACTGGGCACTGTATTATGACTTTTTAACTACATTCTTGATGGGTCAGACAAAGGTTGGTCTAAGAAATCTGTTGCCAAGGGTAATTTCTGCATCATTTTTGTTGTTAGTTTGACAAAGATGATTGCTCAAACCCTGTTCTGGTCCTTTCTTGGCTTTTTCTACTGACAGTCTCCGGGTCTCAAGCCATGTTGGTCCACACACCGTATAATGGTCAACCGTCAATTCTTGCAAACCAAGCACACCAACTCCTTCAAAGGCTCTGGAGTAAGTCTGCAGAATTTCTATAAAATGACACGTTGTTCACTTCATCACCCTTGAAATGAAATTCACTCATTCTGCATTCAAACATTTGAGAGGATTCAAAAACCTGTTATTTTAAAAACCACAGTCTAATCTCTTTTATTTAATTAGACTATCATGAGGTTATGGTCGTATCATTGTGCGTTGCAAGGGCTGACTATCTTAACATGGTTGGAGGCAGGCTAGAGAAGTTTTGGAAGAGTTGTAGGGAACCTGTGACATTATTAATAATGTTGCTCTGCAGAAACAACTATTTTATTTTCTTCCAAACAAATGACTCCGAGTTGAACCTTGAAGGCACTGCACAGAAACATTCATAAACTTTGAACCCTCTGAGGCTCATGAGTGATGCCCCAGCCAAAGGCTGTGAATTCCTAGGGTGCCCACAGGATGCCCTCAGAATCCCCCTGCCTGAGGTAAGACTGTTCCCTTCCACTGTGCATTATCTTAAACTTCAATTAAAACTAGTAATGAAGATGTTTTAACATGAATTTCATAAGCACTAATGCTTGCTTTCCTTTCAATATTGATTAACACCCTACCGTAGGATGCTTTTAACAGGCTTAAAATATTAGGTTGTGACAGATTTTGATGACGACCTCGGGCACTGCATTTTTTAAAGGTTTTGCCTTATTTAACAATTTGGTCCTCTGGTGGTTCAGAAATCAAATGAATCCATTTGAGTCTGTGCAAAATGAGAGAATTATGGCTCTCCCACAAATAATTTGATGCTAAAATACAGGGACTAAATTAAAGATTGTTATTTATACATACATTAATGGATTTTTAAATGAAGTATCCCACAGTTTTAAAAAGCTGTGATTATCTAATTCTAATTAATTTTCCACATGATTACAAATAGCCCAAGCCCTTCCTATCCACGGTTATTTGGATGTCTTTCCCTGTCCGTTTCTGTACTATCAGACAGCCTTAAAAATTAATTGAAATACATGCACGTTGCGGGCAAAGGTCTAAGACAGTCTATGATTCCTTGCTGCCTATTTTTGGAGAGCATGTGTCCTGCGAGCTCATTTATTTTTATATTCATAGTGTTAAACGAAAGAAGCTGTTCCCTGCTTGTCAAGGCTTGGAACTGGAGTAAGGGAAAGCTACTCCCCACAGAGATGTCTGGACAGTTTTCTCTCCGTTGCCTGCTAGGGCATTCAGCTTGAAGCAGATGCTGGCGGCTGTCTAGTGAACAGACCTTCCTTTCTTCTCAGTTTTTAGGAGGCTCAACTTCTTTAAACTACCTGCCCTGGAAAGCTCAGCCTCTCCCCAAGCCCAAAGCATCGGGATCATTGATGTTGGCTTGGCAAGAAACTCTCATTTTCTTTCGGTTGTGAATAATTCAGTAAAAGTTATGAGACTAATTTTTGATCAGAGACCCAGGAGAAAGTCTCAAAATGTCCTGGGAGAATTTGGGTCTCTGTGCTGAAAGGGGTTACATCCATTTTTGGGCTCACCCCACAAGAGCTGGGAAGGATCTGCGCTCCCAGATTTGGTTTGGTTGTTGAGACGGATGACTGCATATACAAACTAAAAGGGTGTGAAAAGTTAATTGTTCCCATAACGAGACATTCTGGGGATAGCAGAGCTAGAGGGGTTTTAGTGCATCTGTGTAGGGCCTGAGGGCGGTGCAAGCACCCCAAATGGGCCACTTTGCCATGAACATTATGCTGAGTTAAAAAGGAATCAAACAACACCCACTAGATTCAAGGAGGGTTCTTTACGTACCTCATGACTATCTAAAAGAAATTCAGCTACAGGACCTGCTCCAGGCACAGAGCTATCAGCATGGATAAGTACACTGTGCTATGAACTAGGACCGGTGCACAGGGAGGAAACCAACAAGGCCTATTGGATCAGAGTCCTCTCTATCATTTGTGACTGACTCAGCAAACACCTGTATACCATTTACTTCATCATCCTGTGAACTGGATTCCTTCCCTTTGTAGTTCCAGGCCCCTACCCTCTTTTCCTCAATTGAGAGGGGCATATATACCTCATTTTGCCCATCTTTGGAATTCTCATGTCTATGTGGGTTCCCTGTACGTACACAAGTAGATTTGGTTTCCTCATGTTCATCTGCCTCATGATGATTTGATTCTTAGTCCAGGTGGAAGGATCTTGAAAGGCAGTGGAAATTCTTCCTCCCCAACATCTGAAAATGGGTAGAAAGGAGCAGGAAAGAAGAGAGGTTTGGGGTTTTCACTAGGGTTAGAGCTCTGTGCTGGGGTAAATCTCCCTCTGGCACCAAAAAAACAGAGAACAGAGACTTCTTCTTCTTCTTCTTCTTCTTCTTCTTCTTCTTCGTTATTATTATTATTATTATTATTAGTTTTCCCTGATGTGGAGCAGAAGGAGACAAGAGAGGTGTGCAGCTAAAAAACCACAGAGTATAACAGTGAAAAAATGGAACCCCACCTTTTATTCCAAAGAGAATTCCAAAATATGACCAAGCAAGACCTGTGTACAGATTTCTTTTAATATTCAAATTGTGTATCTGCGATTTTAATGACACTATCAGGAATCAGTAATTACACAACATTTGTGAGGGTACAAATAGTGTGATTATTTTACACAATGCATGATGCAGATTTATCAAGAACAGAACAACTAACTGTCACCACAGCCATGAGTGACAACAATACAGGTGGCCACATGTTCCCATTGAGGGTAGAGGTGAGTCATTGCTGCTGTAAATGCATCAGCTTGGTGGGTGAGATAGAAATGTCCTAAACAAGAAGGAAAATGACCCCTCCGGTGTTTGTGGTCTCATCCGTGATGCCACACTCTAGAATGTGGGTTTGGGCATGCGTCAACTCAGTCATTTATGCTGACACCTTCTGCAGGCATATCTTGCCTTCGATGCTATGCGCCTTTGTAGACAAAGTCTGGGGCCATATGGAAAATGGAGTGTTCACTGATTTGGGAAGTGTCCTCCATCAACATATGGCTGTGCACCTTGGTTGTTCAAGGTGACCACCAATTGCTGAACCCTGAGATCATGACCTGAGCCAAAATCAAGAGTTGCATGCTAAACCACCCACTGAGCCGTGCAGGCACCCTTGCTGCTGGCAACTTAGAGACTGACCTATCTTCCACCTAGTCTTAAGGGTTAACTTTCTTCAACTGAACATACTTCTTGCTTGCTGACCTAAGGCCCTTGATCTGTAACAGAACTAATTTACTTTCTGCTGACATTTGTAGTCCACTGGCCTGGGGGAGTGAAGGCCCAGAACGTTCCCAGACCACCAAGGCCAGCAGAGGGTCTTCTGTTTGAAGACCCTCGGCTTTCTGATTATGTCAGCAATCTTTTAGCAAAATATTGTTCTTATTTTTTTTAAGATCCCACAAATGATTTTACTGATCAACCTTTGTGTATTTGTAGACCTTGCCCTCCTTTCTAGTAAGAACAGAGTATTCTTGAACAATCCCTGGTCACCAAGGAACTTCGACTATTTCTTCTTCCTCTTCTCCTCCTCCTCCTCCTTTCATCTCCTTCTTTCTTCTTCTCCTTCTTCTTCCTTTTTAAAAAGATTTTATTTATTTACTTGAGAGAGAGAAAGCATGCCCAGGGGGAAGGGCAGAGGGAGAAGCAGACTCCCCATTGAGCAGAGTGCATGTCACAGGGCTCCATCCAAGGACCCTGGGATCATGACCTGAGCTGAAGGCAGATGCTTAACCGACTGAGCCACCCAGGTGCCCTGACACCAGACCTCTTTGCACTACCAACCCCTGGGCACCAAAGAACCAGATCTTGAAACACCAAGATAACTCTAGCTGGCATCACTGAGTCTGCATGTAATGAAGAAATGTTGCACACCACTCATTGTACTTCCTTAACAGATTAAACCCCTTTAAAAATCTGTAGGTCAGGCAACAACACGGGAGTTGGCTTTTGGACAAGTGCCTGCCTTCACCCCAGGTTGCCGACCTTCTGAATAAAGGCCAAGTTTCTTTCCAATCAAAAGTCATGTCATGAGTATTGGCCTTTTGGGCAATGGGCAGCCAAACATGGGTTTGGTAGCAAACACTACACACCCTTGGAAGCACTGGTAAGGGCAGGGGGTGGAGGTGAACACAGCAGAAAAGTACATCACAGCTTGCAGTGGGAAATGTTCAGAGGATGCTGGAGGAGCAGGGAGGGAGGGAGTAGGGTTTTCAGCCTGGCTTGTGGGGAGTGCAGGTGGGGCTTGGGCTGCCTTTGGGCCCCTGCTTCCATTCTGGATTCTAACTGAATTCTGACCCTGGATGGGGATAATTCTCCTACTGAGTGCATAATCCACATTGCCATTAGTCTTTCATGAAAAATGGAAAATAAACTCCTTTACAATTTTGGGAGAGTTTTCCTTCTTACTCCTTGAATCGATTCAGATATTATTTTCACCTAATACATTTTTCAATAAAATAAATTCACATAGCTGAGATGCTGTCTAACGTTATAAGGGAAAGAATATTTCTGGAGAGCCCTGTGATGATTAAATGAGTTTATTTGTGATAAGCTTCCTGACAGCTCATCCTCAGGTATCTTATGGCAAAGTGCCCAAGAGTATCTAGCTTTCATCCAAAGAGAAAAGTGGAAAGGCACGCAGAATGCACACCCCTGAAGCCTGGCACAAGTGGCTTCTTTCTTGCCTTCCAGACGTGGCCCTTGGTTCCTCCTTGGATTGTTACACCACAAGCCCATGAGATGAAGCTTCAGATTTAGAGGAAACACTTCCCTGCATTTTCTCTCTGACGATTTTCTCAGTTTCCTCATCTCTTGATGGCGCAGCAATGGGATCAGTACTGATCCAGATAGGGGGAATGCAGATGAGACACAGGGTAAACACACATCTTGGTCCTAAATGCACCAAGAAGTGAATCCAAAGTTGAAACCAAGTTGCTTAGAACCAAGAATGTTCCAGTTCTCTGGCCACAGCTGCCCCCAAATCCCTTTGGGTGTTGCTTCCATTAAAATTTTATCCTTGATCATGGTATTCCTCAGGACTACCTTGATTTGTAGTGAAATGCATCAGGGATGAGGCTAACTTTGTAAAAATATGATTTACAATTACAAAAACGAAGTGAAACACTGCTAAATGCAAGAGAAGGAAAATTATATCTTCTTTTTTTTTTCCCATTGTTTCTTCCAAAACTAGTTTTTAAGAGTCTGCAGATGAACAGTGAAAATAGTACGGAGACTTTCCATACCCCCTGCACTCAGCTACCTCTACTAACATTTTATATTTGCCATAATGAATGCCGCATGTGGACACTTACTTAAGAACTCAAGTTTGTAGTTCATTCAGATCTCCTTAGTTTATACTTAATGTGCTTTTTCTGTTCCAAAATTCTACCAAGGATCTCACACAACGTTCTGTCTTCTTGTGTCCTAAGGTGCCTTTTGCTTGTCTGAGGACATGCTTTTGGACGTTGTTGTCCATACATAAGAAGCAAGCAGTTACACTCAATATCCTTCAAGACTAAGCATTTACATATATTGCTTGAAATTTCTTCTGCATGTGAGACTTGTGTCATATCCCCTTACTTTATGTAGCTGTATATCTATGTTTGTATGCATGTATGTTATCTAGCATGTCTTCCAATCTATCATTAATCTAATCTAATCTATTTCTCTACCTACCAAGCTATCTACCTATGTACCTATTCATCTATGTATGCACGCATGTATTTTATTTTAAGCTTTACTGATAGAAAAAAAATTGCACACATTTAATGTAGACATCTTGAGGAGTTAAGAACTCTGCCTATACTTGTGGTCCCATGACCATAATGAACTTTGTGTTCTTTTGTGTGTTGGTTTTTCTTGTGTTCTTTTGTGTGTTGGTTTTTCTTGGTAGTAAGAATATCTTTATCATGAGATGTATCCTCTTATTTTATTTTATTTTTTTAATATTTTATTTATTTGACAGAGAGAGAGAGACAGCAAGAGACGGAACACAAGCAGGGGGAGTGGGAGCGGGAGAAGCAGGCTTCCTGCTCTGAGCTGAAAGCAGATGCTTAATGACTGAACTACTCAGGTGCCCCAATCCTTTTATCTTAAAATGTGGGAATGGGGCATCTGGGTGGCTTAGTCCTTAAGTGTCTGCCTTAAGCTCAAGTCACGGTCCCAGAGTACTGGAATTGAGCCCCACATCGGGCTCCTTACTCTTCAAGAAGCCTACTTCTCCCTCTCCCACTCTCTCTGCTTGTGTTCTCCCCTCTCTGTGTCTCTCTGTCAAATAAACAAATAAAATCTTAAAAAAAAAAGAAAATACAGGAAAACTGTATACCTCGATTTGAGCATTTTTCTGTGATATTGGCCCAGTTCTTTCACCATTCTTTGCCTCTGTTCTCATGATGTTATGTGCTGTTAGATAAACAACATGTGTCTTGTGATGCCTTATTTGGTTTAGGCAACTGTAACAAAGTGTCCCAGACTGGCGTGCTTATAAAAAAATAAATATTTCTGACAGTTCTGGAGTCTGGAAGTCCAAGACCAGGGTGCCAGTGTGGTTGGGTGATGAGTATCTTCTGGGTTACTGTGTCCACATGTGGTGCAATGGGCAAGGGAGGTCTCTGAGGTCTCTTTCATAAGGGCCCTAGTCCTGTTCATGATACCACCCTCATGACATGAGCTCTTCCCAGAGTATCCCCTCCACCTCCAAACAGCATCACCTTCAAGTTAGGATTTCAACATATGAATTTTGGAGAAACACAAACATTCAGACCCTAGCAGGTGATAACATCAGAGCATGGTACACTTATGCAAATAAAGCATGGTACACTTATGTATGGTACACTTATGCAAATACAGTTATGCAAACCAAGGAGACACATGATTGCTTAATTTCAGAGCCTGCTGTCCCTTGGAGCACACTCATAATGAAGACCAAGTTACCATCGAGATTATGGGCAAGAATATGATAGTGGTAACTCTCAAGAGTGGGTTGATCCTCATGTCTTGGTCACTAATGCAGATCTACCTATCTTTCATGATTCCCATGAAGAGTATGACATGGCCATGGTCATGGAACATGGAGTGTTCTCATTGAGAATCTGCTCTTCCAGATTCAGGAAACTTTTATGGAGCCCACATTCAATGTGAGCCCCTATATTATGGGCACATCCCCTTATCCCTGGCATTTCATACTGGCTCTGAGAGGTACTTGATGCAAGGTATCTGATGAAGGGAGGAAGGAAGGAATGGGTAGGCAGAGTAACTTAATTCAGCCAGAAGGTGGACAGGTGAGAAGGAGAATCGTAGAGAATTTTTCGGGTCACACTAATGACCACCTTATCTTAAACAATGGGATGATGAAAAGGTTTAACCTGGAGCATTCCTTTCATGGATGAGTTGTGTTTTAGCAACATTGTCCCGGAACTCATGGAAGGTAAGCAAAGAACATTTGTAATGGTTCAGGCAAGGATTGAATGGATAAATCATTGGAAGACAAACATGGAAGAGAGGAGAATATGAGAGAGAAAATTCACAAGACTAAATGAGAGGGAAGGATGGGCTCCTGCGTGGGTGAAGGACTATGCATATTGGGACTGGAAGTATGAAACATTTCAACGTGAGCATGAGCCAGTGTGCCTCCAATTAAACAGGGCTGGAAGAGATTTCCAGCATCTTTTTGCTTTGGAGAGAGAGAGCAAGGATGATTGTATGTGTGTGTGTATGTGTGTGTGTCTGTGTGTGTGCATGTTGGTCTGTGTGTGTGAACAGAGAGAGTATGTAGTCTTTTAACCCAGAGAATCAAGAAAAGTCCATAAAATACAGTGAATTGAGGAATAAACTGAGTTTTCTTGAGCAAAATGAGTTCATTGGACATATATCATAAACCAATGATATACTATACCTTGGCTAATTGAATTTAAATTTAAAAAAATTTAAAAGGGGGCTCATGTATAGTTATAGGAAAAACTGGTCCAGGACATAGAAAATGCAGGCAAAAAGTAAGGTTATAAAAGACTAAAGAGTAGATAGAGCCTTTTAGGGAAAGCAATGGATGAACATTCCTGGTGCATACGTTCAGAGAATGACAGCTAATGGGTGGGATAATCCAAAGGGTGTGACAAAACAAGACCTTTTTTTTTTTTAATGCTAGCTTAAACAATTTCAGTAGTTTTATGAGGATATCAGCCCAATGTCAGCTGACTAGGGGTGGTCAGGAAGGAGGATCATCAACAGAACGCTTTTCTGTAGGTTTTAGCTAGGAGTGGGAGGGGTCTGGAGAGGTGGACACATATCAAGATGTACACAGGCCAGACTACATTTGTTTCTGACTCTTTGTCATCAGGACAAAGTTCCTAGTAGGGGAGAGTCTTTGTTCTTAATGTAAAAGTTTGGAAATGAAATGGATGTTGTGTTCCTGTGCCTCAAAGGATACGTCCGCATTAAAAAATATAAAAAGATATGTTATATAAGTAAAAGAAATATCAGGGAAAAGTTAGATCCAGAGGACATTTCATATAATTGTGGTAATATTGCTTTCACAGTTATGAGAGAAAGCAGCACTAGGGAAAGCACAAAATCTCCCAGTGAAGTCTTAGTACATTTTCCAGAAATCCAAGCAATCAATTCTCCTCCTTAGTGGCATCCACTTAAAAGCCCAGCCCATTTAAAAATATATATATATGTATACGCACTGCCAAAGTGTCAGAATAATCACTTCCCAGGGCCCCTGTCCCTGCCATATTCCATAATAGCACCAAAACCCCAACAGCCTTCTTAGAGCTGACACTGGCCTTGGAGAGAAACTAACTCAGTTCAAATCATCCCGGTCCATTTTGCTCGACAAAAAGGCAGCCACAGCCAGGCGGGTCTCTGCAGGAGCCCAGCGTGATTTCTCTTCCTCATCACTATGTAGACACTGGCGCGTACAATATTCTTCCCCGATTAGCATGCAGAACCACCCTCTTTGCCCTACAGGCTGCTTCTTGTATTCATAAATGTTGCATTTGAAGATTCTTATGCAGGAATAAAGGCTGTTTACTGCCCTGTACCTGAGCTCCAGGAAGACAGAGCCGTTAGAGCACTTTTTGGAGGAGCGTCCACTGGCAATTAAGAGCAGAAGATGGAAGGAAGAGCGGAGAGGAATGTCAGAGGCACACTGAAATGTCCCATCCTTTCTACGTCCTCCTTTGAAAAGTTCCCTGGCATAATGGCTCTAAATTATTTGTAATTTTGATAGACATTCCTCCTCCTCAACCTTCTATCTGACCATCTTATGTATTCAATATCAAAACAGCAGGTCCTGGAGATAAAGATTTGGAGAATACAATTTGAAAAACCATAAATTTTGCAAAATCAATACGGTTGTTTGTTTGGTTGGTTTGGTAAATAAATGACTTTAAATCACACATACCCAAGTCTCTAATAATGCTTTGCCCATGCTTGAACAAAGGCTGACACCTTCCTAGTGAAACCAGCGACAAACGTTTGCAAAAGACATCTCCGTCTTCACTCATTACCCTGGAAAGTTCATTTGCAAGTTAAGGAGTACAGTGGGGTTTTAAATAAGCTAGCAATGTGTGAACGGGCTACATGGGGAATGGAGCCGATTTCTGTCGGTCCAATCTTAATTCTGGTTACTCATGGTGGTATCAAGGAAAAGAAAGTTTCCACTGGGGGAAACAGAAGAAGATGCTGTTTTCTCAACTCTCAAGATTCATCTTTCCAGGATGATCAAAAAAATTAACTTTTTTTTTTTTTTTTGCAGGGTGATCACATGGCTGTCACAGGTGCTTGGTTACCAATCCTAGGAACTCACAGCTCTCTGGGGTTCTGAACACATGCCCTTCTTCAGTAGGAAACTATATATTATTGAAGTGGAGACATGCATTTTATATCAATACATTTTTAGGGTGAGTTTACAATCTGCGGGGTAATTTGTGGCATAATCCCATCTCACATTTTTTATAACTCTATAAACATTTTATTTCTATTTTATATATAGACAACTTAGGGTTTGGAGGCACTCAGTAAATGGTCCAAAGATACAAAGCTAGGGCATGTGATGATGTCTGTTTCATGTCACCAGGGCTCTCAACCACAAAGCGGTTGACATTTTGGACCAGATCATTCTTTGGGTGTGCACTGTATGTAGGCAATTTTGTTGACTCCTCCCACTAGGTGCTGGAAACATCCCATCTTCCCTCAAGGATGTGACAACTGGGATGTCCAGTAAATGACCAGGTATCCTCTGGGACCTGAAATGTCCCCACTTGAGAATCACTACACTGGATTATTCCTGTAGACTAAAGCATTTCCCAACGTGTCTTCCAAAGACCAGAAGCATTATTTCCTGCTGAGAATCCCTGGTTCTTCACACTCTGGGGTCCCATCTCACACCTACAAAATCAGAATCTTTGGGGTGGAGACTGCAATATGTGTTTCAAAAACCATCCAGGTGGTTCTGATACTGCCCGGAATTTGAGAACCACTGACTTAAAATGTCCGCTACTTCCTAGCTTTGCAACATGCACAGTTTACAGGGAAGGGAGAGAAGGAGTAGGAAAGGAAGGAAATCATGTCAGTCCTCACACAACTACAGAGGAATTTACGGTTACCTTTACGTAGCATGTACTCAATGAAAACTGTCCAGAAGGAAATTTCCAATTTATAACTCAGTGTGTGTTGTTTTCTTCCTTTATAAAGTGTCACGTTGAGTCAGAACAATGGTGAGATGCTAAAAGCACAGACCTGCATTTTAGTTGTCTTTGGTGGACATGCTAATGAAAAAATTAGGAATTCTCTGTCCCCTGGTTCTTCCAAAGAGGTACTATCGTCATCGGCTTGTCTCCTTAAGATGAATGTCCAGGCAACTGAATCATTCTTAAGGAAAATAATTTGCAAATTCCTCTGTGATGAAGGAGCAGCCTGGCTGACCAACGAGTGAAGGCGTATGAGTTTTTGGTTGTCACTGTAACTGATGGCCACAAACTTGGTGGCTCAAAACAGCACACATCTATTCTTTCATAGTTCTGGAAGTTGGAAGTACAAAAAAAAAAAAAAGTGTTTTTAAAGATTTAGCTATTTATCCTAGGGAGAAAACATGAGATGGGAAGGGGCAGAGGGAGAGAGATAGTCTTAAGCAGACTTGGCACTGCGCTCAGAGCCCAAAATGGTGAACCAAAAGCAAGAGTTGGTTGAGTAATCGGGTACCACCCAGGTACCTCCAAAATGAGTCTTGAGGGACAAATATCAAGGTGTCTAGCAGGGCTGGTTCCTTCTGGAGATTCAAAGACAGAATCCATTCCTTGCCTTTTCCAGCTTTGAGAAGACTATGGCAACATCCTCCATCTTCAAGACATCACTCCACCTCTGCTTCTATGATGACATCTCTTCTCTCCACTTTAACCTTTAAGTCCTCCTTTTGTAAGGACCTTTCTGATAACAGTGGGCCGAACAGGATAATCCTATCCAGGAAAATCCCATCATCTCAAGATCCTTAACTTAATAACATAGGCAAAGCCCCCTTTGTCATGGCTGCCCAGCTATTCACAGGCATGAGATCTGGTGGTGGACATCTCTGGGATGATTATGGAGGGTCAGTTCTCTTCCTTTTTCTTTTCCCAGATACAACCATGGAGTCTGCTATCCAGACACTGACAGTTTTCTCTGGAGGCCACTGTCATTCCAGTACTTGGGGATGTATGTTGTTCTTGAGTTACACAGAAGCCCACCGCATCGCCCAGCAAATTTCATCCTGTGGTCCTCTATGCTACCTTTCTGGCCACCCCTTAGTCCTAAATAAAAGTGGGTCAGGGACTACAAAGATGAAAAGAAGGATTTGTATATCCAGAAGGGCATTTGTTCCAATTTCCCAAGAATTTGGCTTCCATTACATGTGGGAGCCTCTGTCCAAACCACAGCTCCACTAATGACTATCCTACACTAGGTGCCTTCTTCTCCATGGACTTTCTCTCATAAGTAAAACAGGCAAGAGCTGCTTCAAGCATGTCATCATAATGACTTCATGAACTATCAAAAGAAACATCCTTAACTTGATGTCTGCAATACTATTGGCACTCAATGATCGATAATAACATTACATTTTTCAGGGATTTAAATGCCACCAACTCAAGCCCTTGAATCTTTGCTGTTTTACTATTTGCTATTTGAAGTTAGTAAAAAGTGTTCAGGTGCCTCCTACGTGGTAGGTCTAAAAGCACAGAAGTATTAGCGAGTCTGGGTCACTGACTTCAACAGCTACAATGCTAATCTAAAAAATTGGAGTAGATTTAATTAGCAAATATTCATTACCAAGTCATGTCCAGTGGGGTTGTAACTGATTTGAGAGTAAGGGAAAAGACGGGAGCTGTCACATTCTATCTACTGCATGTCCCCAACAGCTGAGGTCCTTAAGGGCTGGCTTCCTGGAATCACATTTTAAGTAGGGCAATTTAGGGACCCTAATGTGGAAGACCAGCCATGGTAGAGGCATTCCTTCATACATCCTAGGTGGGAATGATGAGGGAAGAATGATTTTTTTAAATTTTAAAACATTATTTCTTTCTTTTTTTTTTTTTTTTAAAGTGGACTCTGTGCTCAGCATGAACCCCAACACGGGGCTTGAACTCATGATCCTGATGAGATCAAGATCTGAATTGAGATCCAAAGTCAAACACGTGTTAGTCAGTTGACTGAGCCACCCAGGAGCCCCAGGGAATGATATTTTTAAACAATGCTTACGACTGTGCATTAAGAAGGCGATACACATTAGTAGGGGAAATCGGTCAATGACCATTACTAGGAAGAAAGTATCTTTCTCAGTAATCCTATAATGAAACCAGTGCATTTGTTGACCCCACTTGTTTTACATCGTTTGTCTCATATTCTGCATAAAAGCCATGGCGGCTGGCATAAAGTGCGAATGGACGATAGTAAATTCTCCTGGTGATCCATTTATCTTTTGGGTGACATTTATCCAGTGTTGGAGGGACATTTTAACAGGATTGTCCCATGGAAAAATTACGGCTCCACTCATAAATAGTAAGGCATCTTTAAAGTTTAAAAATATGTATTCAGTGCTCACGAGTGCCTACAAGTGTTCTAGGTGCCAGGAACAGAGATAATCAATTTATTGGGTAGTTTTACAGGATAATTAGAATTGTGAGGCATCTGGCAGAGTTCTTGGCTTCTGGAAAGCATTTGGGAAACGTCGATGAGAAGCTGTTTCCAACGCAAGCAACTTTTGGGACTGGTTATTGTTACTGAGGCAAAAATCACTACAAATTAGGGATGAAATCTGTTTGCTGTTTTCCTCCTTGTTTTTCTCAGTTTTACAGTACTTTATGTTTAGGGAGGGAGAACTGTTCTCATGTGTTTTTTCTATACCAACAGTTTTGGGGTTTGTTTTGTTTTGTTTTGTTTTTTTCAAAATGAGTGTTTTATCTGGTGACTTTATCTTTTATCTCTTTGCTTGGGTTATCAACGTCTCACTTATGTCCAATGTAAGCCATGTGACGTTCTTGGACAGTGACATTTAACTTAACCCCTGTATGCACAGCTCAAGGACTCTGCACCAGCACAAAGACATCTTTGTCCACTTTCAATGTCTGGGACCTTTACATTCTTGATGCTCTGTGTCCCTCCAAAATCTCTCCTGTGGGTCCATTCGTTTACTACTACGGCAACATAGAGCGTGGTCAAAAGCAATAAACTAGCACTTGGCACAAATTATAAGCAGAACCTTGTCATATTATAATGCAATGAAATATTATATGGCCATCAAAAGAAATCAGGCAGGATCAAGCCTAATGATGTATGAGAAACTTTGCAATGTAGTCAATGAAAGAGGAAGTCCTAAAACAGCAGGAACTGTAGAACACACTTTTATTTTGAGATTTGTCATATTCTCATAAAGCATCCATACATGAATCCTATCAATATTAAGGCAATAAAATAAAATCATACAGACAGAATTAAGAGGACAATGTATTTAAGGCACTGGAGCCAGGGGAATAGAATGAAGAATGTGTCAGGTTGTGGCCAAGGTCCTTGTTTCTGTGTGTTTGGTGGTGAGGGGAAAAAATAAGATAATGGAAGGGAGGGAAGGGTAAAAGAAACAATTTGTGGATCAGCAATGAGACTATGCCATAAATCAAGAATTATTAGTTCATTTCCATGCAATGAGTTCAAATTCTGAAAGGGGGGGGGTGTCAGATTCACAATTGAAGGCATCAAGCAATGGCGGCTCTGATCGGAAGAAGGCGCTCAGATTGTCCCATTATCTAGTAGGTGGATTATTTCAGAAGTGTGGCTCAATGAGGTAATACATTCAGCAAGTTTATGGCTGGGAGGTGTTACAATAGAAGGAAAATCATCTCAGGAAAAAGAAAAAAATCACCTAAATAAAGAGCTGTTTTGAGCAAACATGGTTTGAACTTTAATTTGTGTGAGTGTCTGAGTGTTCATGTCTCATGTCCTTCTCCTCCTACTCCTACATAGGACAATGTCCACATGTCGAAGGAAAGGTAGGTACATCTCCTATTTTTGTCTGACTCGTAAGACCGTTTCATCTGACTTGTACAAAATCATTTGTAAGATATTTCCAATTGAACTAATTGCAACCGTGTGTTTCATATTTATAAACTTTTTCCGACTATACTTTGTTCTTACAGAAAAGTTTTAATTCATGTCTTAATTAATCTGCGTGTGAACTTGACCAAGGAGATGCAGAATGTCTTTACACTTTTGTCATTGGACACAACTATTACACATTTTGACCATATGTCATTTATTTTGGGGGGGGTGTGAGATTTTATTTTTAAGTTATCTCTACACCAAATGTCGGACTTGAACTTAGAACCCCGAGATCAAGAGTCACAAGCTCTAACCACTGAGCCAACTGGGCTCCCCCACCACCTGTAATTTAAATATAAAGCAGGTGTTTACTTCTCATTTGTATTTTAGGATCCTTCAAACGCTAGACATAGTTTTTATCTTAATGCCATCACGGAATTTTGGAATAAAGAGTGAAATTTCTCTTTGGATGGATGCTGTGTTTTTGATGTTGGGAACCGCAATTATTGCAATATAAATATTTTAACCAGCCCCACGTGAGTTTCCATGTTCTATTTTGAGCAATCTGATTGACAAGCTGGTAATTGCATTGGACATGGGCTTTCAATCAACGTGGGCACACGCTGTGCTCCAATGATTCGCTGAGCACCATGATAATTAATCATCGACTTTCCCATAAGATAATACTCTGACAGCCCCAGGAGACAACTAAGTATACATCAGCTTCTTCCTGGGAAGGGTTAGTCACTCTGAGAGCATAAGCCTGTAATTGCATCTTTTTGAATTTTACAAGTGTGCCCTGTCAAAGGCCTCCCCTACAGCTACTTTTCTTTTCCCCTTGGAGGAGACTCAGATTAATTACCGTTCATCACCTTCCTGCCGGGTCCCATCACTAACATGTAGGGAGAATCCATCAGTGGAGTTCTACTTACACATTTTCTTCAAGCCACACTCAATCTGCCCAGACCAGTTGTAGCATTGACTTACCACAGGTTCTCCAGAATAAATATAGATATTATTCAGAATTACGCTGAATGGGGAGTTGATGCCCAGAGAAATATAAGAAATGGTACAGATCTAACAGCTAAATCCAGAACGCAGACGGAAAGAAGGACAAGAGAGGAGAGAGGCCATCCAGATTCACAATGTTGCCCAATAAAACATTCTGTTGATGGAGACGGAGGGCAATCGCGATGCCCATTTTACCAGGAAATCCACCGTTCTGAAGAAAGCAGTAAGGTGGAGAAATGTGTTTGCAAACCAGTATCAAGGGCTGGATCATGCGTTGAATCCATTCATGTTTGGTAAGTATTCAATCTGCAACTTCATGTACCATGCATCTGCTTGAAAGGAAGGATTTTGATTTGTTCCTACACCCACCCTCGACTTCCATGTCCATTAGGTTGACTGAATGATAACATTCTTTGCTAAAGTGTTCACTCTTCGTCAGGCTTTGTGGGAAGCCGTGGAAACTTGCCACCCACCTGGAAAGCAAGTTTGAAGGGCACCTTCCTAGTTTGATATCTAGAAAATCTAATGAGGTAGGGAGAGTGGATGTTATCCTCACTCTATAAATGAGAGGGTTGTGTGCAGTTTCTTAAATGTATTTATAGAAGGAAGGATGGAAGGAAGGAGGAAGGATAGAATGAGGAAAGACAGAAGGATGAATGGATGAAGGAAGGAAGGAAGGAGGAAGGATAGAGGGGGAAGGATAGAAGGAAGGATGGATGAAAGAAGGAAGGAAGAAAAGGAAGGAAGGAAGGGAAGAAGGAAAGAACTGATGTGGGAAACAAAGGCAGAAGAAAAAATATGAAATTTCCTTACCGTCTACAGCCCATTGACAAGTCCTTGAAACAGGCAGTGTGACCTTCCTCTAGGGAGTCAACTGCCTTGATGTTGACACTTTGCTAAGGGCAAAAGGCAACCTTAGCCCGACCCCCAGGATCCTGTAAGTCTACTTTAACATATAAAAATTCCTTTACAAATCTGCTTTATCTCTAAACCCTCAAGATACATGTTGGCTGTCATCTTCCAACCATATGGTCCACCGATAGACATCTGAAGGGTCTCATGACTCAGATTTTATTAGATGGTAATAAATGACCTTTTCTCAACAATAGCTACCCTCCTCAAGATCCTGGAAACCTTGTTTCCGAAATTCCTTAGACACTTACACTCTCCCTAACCTCCTCCCGAGTTGAAAGTTTATGATGGGTCCCTCCTCATGACCCTGGTGCAGCTCTTTCTGCCCATGGATTCTGTCCCTATGGTTTAATAAAACCATAGGGGTTTTGCACCAAAGATATCTCAAGAATTCTTTCTTGGCCATCAGCTTTGAACCCTAACATATTTTTCTGCATCATAAGTGATGAGGGAGCTTTGTCTGTGTAATGGAAGGAAGGAAAGAAAGAAGGAAGGAAAGAAGGAAAGTTGGAAAGATGGAAGGATGGACTATCACAGTCTTCCAATGAAAAGCCAGGAGAGAGTCACACTTCTGGAGTGTCAGCAGACGATCAAAATAAAATAGAGAGAGGAGGAATCTCCAGTTTCATTCCTTGGGACTCTTGAGCCAAGTGTCCTTGGGGACACACATTGTTCGGTACTGTTCTGAGAACTTGTTGAGTTGCTAAGATCTCCAAAGTGCTTCTCCAGCTGTTGCTAGCCAGGTACACGGAGTTCAGAGACTCAGCCTTGTCAGGAGTATTCCCTTTGAGGGGGCTCCATGAAATGAGTCATCTTTAACCAGAATGGCAGCTTCTTTCTGCAAGGATTTGTACAAAGTTCACACTGCCTTGTCCAGTGTCTCTGAAATTGGGCACCATCTTCATAGGGACTAACAGACCGATGCAGTGTCAGTGGAGAGACCCATTTCCAGAAGAATTAGAGGTAACTTGGCCTATTCAATACATCCTAACCTCGGTGACCTTGAATACAACCTCTGGTTGTATTGTAACCCCCATCTAGTTAAAATAATAATCATATAATAAGAGGAAGAGAGAAACAGGGAGAGGATAGAAACTAGAAGCAAATATTTCTAGCCCTTGTGATTTTAGCTATCCAATTGGAAGATCTCCATAAATCTGCATAATATGGTTATACATTTACTTCTTGGTGTATAGACTTGAGAAAGGAATGCACTGCATTTATGGCACCTCCCACCAGCCCTGGGTCCCTCGCCCTTGGACCCAGAGTCACTGAGAATTATTTAGATGACATGATACACCAAATGACAAAGGGGTTTTCCTGAAACGACTTTCTCCTCCTGTTTTTTTCTCATCCTCATTTTCACCTAGATTTGTTGCCGATGCAAATATTTATCATAGAGGCGTGACTCAAGTGTGTACTCTCTGATTCTGGTGGCACAGATTTCCCCGAAAATGCACCTGTAGCTACAGGCAGAGGACAGTCATCTGGGAAATATTTTCATTCTTTCACTAAGCAAGAGGAAATGGGGGGGTGGGGCCAGTGGGGGCGGATCAGTTTTCGGAGTACTTCCACGCCTAGATCTGTACGTAGAGAATTGAGTTTTACAGCAAAAGGAAAAACGTTAAAAGCTGTTTTGCAGTATGCGTAACTACAATGTACAGAAATTCCCAGCTGTGTGACTATTCATCGTGCTGTGTTTTCACGGGGGCAGGGGGGAGCCCTGCTAGACTGGGGGGCTGGGGGATATAGTCAGTATAGTTATGTAGATCATCACATATACCATCAAAGGGACCAAGGTGGTGTTTATTTTGTATTCTGGGATCATATTGCTAAGGGTCCTTATGCTTATCCACTAAATAGTTAAAGAATATTTGCTTAAAGATCATTTTGATTTACGTAAGTAAACATAGCCTCTGGGGGGCAGTTGGGGGGGCATCTAGTCTCTTCTTAAATCCTGCCATGATATTTTGAGTTGTGCCACCCTCCCATCCTCTCCAAAATAATCAGTATGTTGAAGCCCTAAGCCCCAGGACCTCAACATGGGACTGCCTGTGGAAGTGGGGTTTTTAAAGAGGGAATTACAGTAAAATAACTTTATTAGGGTGTGCCCTAATCCCATAGGACTGGATTTCTTATAAGAGATGACTACCCAGACATGCACAGGGGTAAGACCTTGTGAGGACACAGGGACAAGACTGCATCTGCACACGTAGAAGAGAGGCCTCAGCAGGAACCAGCCTCTGCCCCGCCTGGATCTCAGCCCCCCCAGCCTCCAGGACCAGGAGGGAATACATGTGTGCTGTTTCAGACACACTGTCTGTCACACTTTACTACAGAAGCCAAAGCAACCTAGAATCCTTGCTGACTTGTTCTTTAGCATCATATCATATGTAAAAAGAGATCCTGTTTGTAGGGGAAAGATCACACACACTCACACTCACACGCACACAGCACATACAAAGCGGGACTCTTCGGATTCTTCTTGCTTTGTGGAAAGACTACATTCCGAGCTGACAAGGAGATGAATGGGGGAAGGCGCTTCTCCCCGAATTTCCTTTTGTATTTCTAATGAACTGCATTTACGAGGTTACATTTTTACCATTCCAAAGAGAAAGACGCCCTTTTTGAGAACCGCGTATGGGCAGCACAGGGTAAATAGAAAGAAATCCCGTATCCATTTCAGCTTCGGCTTCCAAATCCTTTGACGAAATTGCAGACTCCTTTCAGGAGCTCGGAACGTTGATGCATTCACAAAGGAACCACAGTAGCCACCACCTTTGCAATTCTCTGGGCACAACTACTGCCAACACGGCTCATGAATACAAATTAGCAGATGAAAGAGATACGAGCAAATGTTAAATTAAACCTTCCTGGAGGGGTTCCTCCTGCACTCCCCTACAAGGCTCAGGAAGCTTCAACAAGGACATAAAAAAGTGGGGGCAAGAAGACTGTATTTCCTGCCCTTTGTCATTCAGGGGAAAACCATTAGAAGCATCATTGAGGATCTATTCAAGGCTTCCAAAGAAAGTGGGCATTCCAGGAAAGTCTTTGGCTTTTCTGGTTTTATTCATGAAGGTGTTTTTAGGGCATCGTAAGCTACGTGCTGTCATGTTGGTAACTATTAACCTCGCACGACCATAGAAATGTCCCACAGATGCCACCGGGCACGCAGAGTGATGTGGACTAACGGACATCACAAGCCATGCGTGAAATAACGAGGTGGAAATGGGATGTTCCTTCATGCCTGGACCTCAAAGGGCACAGAAACATGTGGGACAAGTGAGACTCTGAAGTGTGTGATACATTTAGATCATGAGATAGAACACAAGAGCTCCCCGTCCACGCATATGCTGTTTGGAATTTTAAACCACCTCCACACTAATTAGGATAGTATTCTGGGAGCTTACTGGGTACAGACAGTTTACATTACTGGACTCACGCTTTACGTTTATTCTGTTCTCATTGTTACTTCAATAATCTCTAATTTATTTCCTGGGCTTAATTTTTTTTTTTTTTAATCGCAGATGTTACCAATCAAGGTTTACCTCTATTGCCATTCTATCCCGAGATTTTTGTTTTTTATCTAGATTATATAATTATGTGTAAATTATGAATATCTGTGCACAAATATTTATATATCATATTATTATATACAAATTACTATGCTTATGTCATCTGTATGTTACATTAATATATTTATTAAATATTTAAATTTTAATTAAAATAATAGGATATTTGTATATTCTATCATATAGTTATGATAAATAAATATCTATCATATAATTATCATATATTATTCTATCATATAATTATGATATTCTATCATATAATTATTGTATATTCTATCATATAATAGGTATCATATATCTATCATATAATTATCAATATAACAGGATATTTGTATATTCTATCATATAATTATCTGCAAATTAATATTTATATATTATACAATATAATAACATAAAATTTATATTTATAGATACATAATATATATATATTTTATATTTATATATTACTACATTATAATTATGTGTCAGTATGATATATTGTGACCATTATACTACAATGTGCTACATATTACGTAAAATATATAAATATATGTAATATAAATAATTACGTATTTTTATTTTATATGTATCTGTGCTCAACCCCAAACACAAACATCATGAATTAAACTCCAATTTATTCAAGTTGTAAGATAATGTTAATGCAGTATTTTGGAGAAATGCATAGTACTCCATCATCAAGTGCCTACAAAGTAGTGCTTAAGAGAAAAATCTTAAAGCATCCAGACATCAAGGACCGGTTACATACCACGGGGCAAAAAGAAGGATGGGACAGATTTCTTTGCAGAAGATAGTGCGGGAACATTTATAAGGTACCAAGAGGGAGAAAAGTCAATCTGAAATCATATAACAAGCAAATACATCTTTTAAAATCAAAGAAGATGTAGACATCTCAAATATACAAAACGAGAAAGGATTCATTAGCATAGATAGCACTGCAAGAAATATTAAGAGCATCCTTTGGCTCAGGTCATGATCCCAGGGTCCTGGGATCGAGCCCCGGCATCGGGATCTCTGCTCAGCGGGGAGCCTGCTTCCTCCTCTCTCTCTGCCTGCCTCTCTGCCTGCTTGTGATCCTTGTCTGTCAAATAAATAAATAGAATCTTTAAAAAAAAATGTGAATGGTCTGTAGGCTCTAATTAAAAGCAGGATTAGCCAAGATGGACAAAGGTAAGACCCAGCTACATGATAGACTACCCACTACATATGCTGGCTCCAACTATAAGTTTCTTGTAAAACATATTAAATATAAAGATACAAGGAGGTCAAATTTGGTGTGGCTACATTTCTTTCACATAAAGGATATTGTTTCACAGGAAAGAATATGACCAACAATAAGGGTTATTTCTTAATAATAAAGAAGCCAATGTATTAAAAGGATGTAAAATCTTAAATGCTTATGCACCTAATAACAGAGCCTCAAAAATTAAAAAAATATATATAAACTGCGAGATATGCAAGGACCATCACAGAAATTCAGTTTAAGTGAGGAATTAAAATATCCTTTTCTCAACAACTGATAGAAAAAGGAGATAGAAAAATCAGTTAAGGAGATCGGATGTTTGTTCAACATGATCACCAATGCATGTTAATTGTAATAACAGGATAACAGTTAACCCAAGAATAGCCAAATAGACATTTTTTTCAAGAGAAAACAATGTATTTATCATACTAGACCAGATTCTGGGCCATGACACTTAATAAAGTTAAAGTGGTTTTGTTGATATCTGTAAGATTTTAATTTTAATAATGGAGAGATTCCAGAACCTAACGAAGGGGGAAATATTATCTTTTAAATTGGTTCTGAGGGTTCTTGGCCATCTGTCATTGTTTTCTGTATTTAATTTTACAGTTATAATACTTACAATTTTTAAAGATCAAAATCAAAGTTATGTATTAAATATTTTCCATTTTTAAAAGGTCTGGCTCTCATGCAGTAAGTATCATTTACTAGTGTAGCCTAAAAATCAAGTTAAATACATGGCTGGTCCTAAAGCCAGATTTTTGAACCCCAGAATTCCATCCCTACAAAAATCCAAAGACTCTTTTATTCTTGTTCTTAAGATACAACATCCTGAGGGGTTTCATTTGAAATTTCAGGCATGACAAAAAACTATCAGAAAAAAAAAATTGTTTTAAGATATTGTTCCCTAGTCAAATACAAGCTGACGAATTAAACTAAGTACTAATTATTTAAAAAAAAAAAAAGTGATCAGAGGACCGAGCAATATCAGATTTCAAAGGAACCCCAACTAAGAGCTTTGCTCCAGTAATCAAGGAGCAGGTTCTGACTCTGGGGTGCAGAGAATTGTATATTAACAGAGCAGAGAAATATCGTATGAATTCTGACATGAAGGACACAGAAAATGTCGTGCCATGACGTGAAGTCTGGAAGAGCTGTGCATGAGATTTTGATTTGTAATAAGAAATATGCATTTGGTCTTCTACCCATTCCTAGCAGGGATTTCGGGAAACCCTCGGAATTTCCTAAGGGATGAGAAGAATAGAGATGCCCTTGTTATGTTAATGAGGTGACTTGCTTAAGTCTCTGTAGGACAGGGGTTGGTTGATTAGCTGGTTGGAACTTTTAGTCCCACCCTCCCACCTTTGGGGAAGATAGAGGGGCTGGAGGTTGACCAGTCCACCAATGGCCAGTGATTCAACCAATCATACCTAAGTGATGAATGTTCTATAAAAATCCAAAAAAGACAGCTTCCAAGAACTTCTTGCTGGTTGCACACATGGAGATCTGTGGACAGAGGCTCATCTGTAAAGGGCATGACAGCTCTGCGCCCTTTCCCTACACCTGGTCCTACACATCTCTTCCATCTGGTTGTTCCTGAGTTATAACCTTTTATAATAAACTGGGGATCTAGATAGGTTTTCCCGAGTTCTGTGAGCCACTCTAGTAGAGTAATCCAACCCAAGAAGGGGAGTGGTTAGAACTTGGATTCACAGCTGGCCAGTCAGCCTTTCTACCAGCCTCTGAAGGTGAGGAACAGTCTTGTAGGACTCGAGCCCTTACTGTGTGGGATCTGACCCCCTTTGCTAGTGCATGCTGTCAGAATTGAGTTGCACTGTAGGATACCCAGGTGGTGTCACAGAACTGTTTGGTGGTGGGAAAACCCCACACATTGAAACTGGGTGGAGAACCCTTCCTGAGAAAGGATGATCTGTGCAGCTGGGTAATGCCCCACAGCCCCCAGATGTCCACCACTTAGTGGCTTTTATAACAACCCATTGGTGAGGAAACCTGCAGTCTGTGGAAAAGATTTTAAATGAGAAGGTTATTGGTATGAGGCTCTTTGATCAATCTCTAGTCATGGCGGTTGTAGTAGCCAATACTACGATGTCTGCATTTTGGAATTTGCCCTTCTCGGGAGTGTGAGAGGTAAAGACATGATTAGGAATTCATAGTAGCAGAGACTGCATGTTGAGGAGGGGAACTAATTTATCTTAGCTGCTTACGGTTGGGGAATAGATACAAGTAGAAATCAACTCAGAACACAGGACTCTTTTGACGTTCAATATGGTGTCCCACATAACAAAACTACAACTTTTCTACCTAAAAGACCAAACTAACATTTTATCTAAAACACAATCCTACTGTTTTTTCACCTGGTGAAATTGCTTTTGTCTCCTTGGTACAGGCAATATAGTGAAGGAGCCAGGATTTGGTTTTGCAAGCATGGACTTACCCTGAGCAGTGGGGGTCCTGGTAGACAAGTTGGTGCCAACCTCAGGAAGAAGCCTGGTCCTTAAAGCTATTTACTTTTAGATATGTTTGTATTTGCTTGTTTTTCTTCTTAGAACAGGAGCTGTGCAGGAACGTTTTTACAAGATGATAAAAATTTCAAAAAGTGTTTATATGTTTGCAAACATTTCCCAGCGGTTGGGTGTTTGAAAGGACAGACCAGGTTCCATGGAGTTTATGTATCTAGAAGTTTCATTTAAAGGAAAAGGATAAGGTGAGAAAGAGCTCCTGTGTAAGAGAGCGAGAGAGGAGGGAGGGGGAAGGAGAAAGATACAGAGAGGGGGATGAAGGGAGAGACATACCCTGGGAGAGACAGGAATGGAGCAGACAAACATCATATCAAACCCCAACAGACATTCAGGGCACAAGCTCCCTGTGCTCTGTCTCAAAACTGGAACAATATTTGGAGGGGAATCTTGACTTCTTCTTCCCAAGACCCTCCAGGAAGTTCACAGCAATCTTTAACTGTCCTATAGAACCAAGCCAGGCTATATACCTGGCAAGGCCCCCACACATCATCGGGATCACCATGGGAATTCTGGACTTTAATACACATCCCAAATCCCATTGCCCTTATCTTGTCCAAAAACCAAGAGAAACAGATAACAGCTTTTCCCCTCCACCTGTAAATCAACTAGATTCTCTGTAATTTTTACATCTGTGTGGCAGATTATGTATTCAGGACCTAACTGAGGGAAGAAGATACACTTATGGGTCAAACACTCATCTCCACAAAGGCACATTTTAAACTTGGGTGCAAGGAGGGAAGTACCTGTAGGTTTATCAAACAAATATTGCCAAGTTCTAGAATACAATGCAGTATTTCTAACTATATTCACCAGGCTGGATATTAGAGGTTTGGAACAAAGTCATCTCATAATGGAGAGTCAGTTATAGCTCAATAAATCTGGGAAAAAAACCCAAGCATTTCAGTTAAGACTTGAAACTCACCTACTTAAGCTCCTTTGTTTCAAATAATTAGCAGCTTCTTAGGGAAATAGCATAACCAAACAACAAATACCATCAAAGTGAATTAAAAACAACAACAACAAAAAACCCAAACACAAGCAGTTTTTCTCCTGGGACTTTCTCTTTGTCTATCCCCTAGAAGAAGTCTGCCCAGCTTAAAGGTCAGGTCCCTCCCACAGTGAGAATTTTGGTCTTTGGGGATGGTCCCTAAAGTCACATGCACATAACCACTGGGGTCTACAGATGAGGGGATAAGGTGGTTGCATAAGGAGTCTTTCTCCAAGTGTTACTATGGTTTTACCATGAGAAATATTGTTTTGAACAAACTCAACAATTTGTTCATCCTATCTCCCCCCACCCGGATCTTCCGTGTATTCATTGCACAATCTCCCAAAAAGTGAGTTGGAAGAAAAGGCCATCTCGAGTTTAATTTGACCTCAAAGATCAAGGTCAGCACCTTCTACCCATCCTATACAGCACCATCTACCCATCCTCTTTTCCTCACAGAAAATCTCATTTTCAGAAATAGTGACCACATGCAACAGTTCTCAAGCCTGGAGGTTTTGTAGACACATCTAAGGAGCTTTCAGAAAACCCACATTGCTGTTTGCAGCCTAGACCTTCTGGAGAATCTCCAAGAAGATCCCCTCCTCTTTTCCTCATGGAAAAGCTCATTTTCAGAAATAGGGACCACATGCAACAGTTCTCAAGCCTGGAGTTTCTGTAGACACATCTAAGGGGCTTTCAGAAAACCCACATTGCTGTTTGCAGCCTAGACCTTCTGGAGAATCTCCAAGGAGATCCATGTACCCCGGGCTGACTCTTCTGGTAGTTGGGGAGGTAGGAGACCTGCAGGAATTTCTCTCTCCCTGGGAATATATACATTTCCCAGAATCTTCTAGATTGCAATTACACATGCTGCTGAAACACCATCAGCGTTTGGACCATGTGTCAAAATAATGCAAGGAGCAATTCAACCTTACTTTGTCCTTAGATGATAGCTACACAGTCCCTTTTTTTGTTTTCTTGTCTCTATTTTTTTTAAATTTCGGGTCGACATGGCTTCCATTAAGTTCTGCCAGACCTCCAATCCCCCTGCCTGTCTAGCCATCAGCCTTCTGTTACAAATGATTTACCTAATGGGGGCCAGACAGTTTGCAGAAGTCAGGCAACTAATTGAGGTAACTAAAAACGTTTTTACCAAAATAGTCAAGTAATGGAAACATCCCTGAGAAGCCATAACTGATCTACTTATTCCTGAGAAAATATCTGGATATTATATAAGAAGGTCACTTTCCCCCCCCGCCAAGTTTAAAATACTGGGGTAATTCCTACTGGGATATTTTAGTGCTGAGTTATCATCCTTTCATCAGACCCTCAAAATTTCACCCCTTCCCTATTCTCTGCAAAAGGAAGGTAGAAAATCGGAATGAAGTATCAACACAGGAAGCCACGGTTTTTATTTTTTAAACAAAATAAACAAGCTTCTTTTATTGAAGATCCATAGCTCCTAATGTAATTTTTCCTGAGGGAGGGATGGAAATCTGAGTGTGCATTTAAAATAAAACAATATAGGAATTCTCATTGAAGACTAAACACATATGGGTTTATTGATTGTTTTCAAATTAGAAATAGCACATTTGGAAACATTTGGGGGTTCCTTAGGGTAAATTAAGTGGGATGGGAGATAAATTTTTCTAAAACTCCAGATGCCTTTTGTACATCTTAAAAATTATTGAGCATTCATAGGAGAGCAGGATGACCCCACATGGGAAGTGAGAACATCTTCAGAGTGTCTTCATAGAGATACCTGCTGCTAAAAGTAGATGAGATTAGGCACATTCTTAGTTCTGGAATGTTTTGCACCAGGCACGTCTGTGTTGAATGGTACCTGGGACTTTCACATCTTTTGCCCAGCTTACAACACAGAGTTACGGCAGGGATTCCTTCAACTGCCCTATGCTGTCCTTCTTGGGACATTCCTCCCCATGATTTTTGTAACATTGGGCACAAGAAAGTAGCAGTGTGTCAGAGAACGTGCAAACGTTCCACATTTAATGGTAGCACTTGTGTTCCTGAAGCCAACGCAATAGCATCGGCTATCGTGAAAAATGTCAACTCTAGGAAACATATTTAAGAAGTGTCCAACTACACTGTGAGACTATTTTACTGGATCTTTTAACACGTGTTTGTTTGTTATTTGTATTTGGTACATCTCTGTTGAATGATGGTCAGGAAAGCAAAGACTGGGGACCAAGAAAATGGAGTTTCAGAAGAGTAGGAAGTGTTTTGTGAATCTATGCATAAAATCACAGAAATGCAGATTAGATCTCCCCCACCAGGCTCTTCTACACTGTAAATGATTTTAAAAATTTCCAAAAGGCGTCACAATTCTAATTATCTCCAAGTCATGTGCACAAGATGGACCTCTTTTACTTGATTTTTCTTCGAATAAATAAGAGACTTTATTATGAAGCACAATACCTCTTGGTAATTACGGAGTGGTCAGTTTTTCCCCCTATTCTAGGGTATTAGCAATCGTAACATCAATGGGACCTCACCTACTAAAAAAGGTAGAACTCATACATAATGGCTAATTCTGCTGTGTGTGTGTGTGTGTGTGTGTGTGTGTGTGTGTGTGTGTGTGTCTTCGGGTTACATACCTCCATGAACAGGCATATAAATGTTGTGTTTTGCTTTAATAAGGAATAAGGATTTGGCTTCAGGCATGGCTTAGACTTGGGCTGTTGGCTGACTGGCACATTCACATTCATACTCTTAGAATTGTAGCTGCCATCTTTTGTGCTTTTGACATACAAACTGTAGTGTGAAGGGAACCAGGGAGAAGGACAAAACTTTATTGTGGCAGGTAGGCACCCCAGTGAAGACAGTGAGCCCTACCCTATGTTCTGAGCTCTTGTCAGAGTGCATGGGGACCGGCTCACTTGGGTGGGCATTTGAGGAAATCTGGGAGTCGCATGCAGTTAGTACAGCCATGGATCTAACCAGGGACGGGTCAAATGTGCTCCTTACTGGAAGAGTAGGAGTAGCCCTTGTCTAGGAGTAGACATGCATTCATGTAAGGTCCCATCCTAGCTGTCAAGTCCCAGTGAGTGCTGTTGTGGTCCAGCCATTGTCACTGCCACTGAACTCATGTACACCATAGACTTACTATACATGCCACCCAACACTGCAACATGACCTCACACCTCAGCTACTGTGAGCTGCTCAAGAAGAAACCCTAGTCTTTTTTCTACTTGGTTTCCCCATCACTTGGCACAGTCAGAATAAATATTTAGTGTCTTCATTTTAGATGAATGGGTTTGGGGAAGGTAGGTGTGCATGGGTGGAAGCAAGACACTCAGAATGTAGGATTTGGAGACAGATGATGATAAGAAATGAGCCTCTTGGTCCCAAAAGCACGGGGAAGGCAGATACCTTTAAGTTTAAACATAAGAACAATGGAGCTAAACATCCTGTAGCTCATTCCTGTGGAGATTCTTCCCAGTATCCATCCCTGACTTTTCAAGGCCATGATGGGCACCATACTGGGAAAGATCATGGATTAGAAGACCTACAACCCCAAAGTGGTTTTGCAATTTTCCAGCAGGAAGACAATTGAGGTGGATCTTAAATACAGCTTGAGTGATTTTTTTTTTTAAAGATTTTATTTATTTATTTGACAGAGAGAGATCACAAGCAGGCACAGAGGCAGGCAGAGAGAGAGGAGGAAGCAGGCTCCCTGCTGAGCAGAGAGCCCGATGCGGGGCTCGATCCCAGGACCCTGAGATCATGACCTGAGCCGAAGGCAGCGGCTTAACCCACTGAGCCACCCAGGTGCCCTGCTTGAGTGATTTTGAAGGAGCAAAGTGAAGATGAATGTTTTCTATAACGTAACTCTCTGGCCAGAATGAGATGGTGTGCAAGGACTCTAGATAAAACACAGATGTGTGAAAATGCATTGTAGTACCTGGAGAAGGCTTGTATATTTTTGGAATCGTCACAGGACCAACGGAAAGAAGTTTCAACATCCATGGGGAACCAATATGGCAGAGAACATTCATTTGCATGAGTTAAGTCTACTTAAAAACTCATCCGGGGCGCCTGGGTGGCTCAGTGGGTTAAAGCCTCTGCTTTCGGCTCAGGTCATGATCCCAGGGTTCTGGGATCGAGCCCCGCATCGGGCTCTCCGCTCAGCGGGGAGCCTGCTTCCTCCTCTCTCTCTGCCTGTCTCTCTGTCTACTTGTATTCTCTGTCAAATAAATTTAAAAAAAGAAAAAAAAAACTCATCCAACATATTTTTATTTTTAAAATATCATTTTTATGCAAAGAAAATGAAAATCAATAAGTTAGCTCCCCAGTAGAAGTGGCCACCCAGTATTTTACAGAGACCTTACATCTGGAGAGATCAACCCTGAAATCGTAGAACCCATTCAGAGGTCAGTGATGGTGGATACAATGTAACAAGAAACAAGACAAATTTGGAGTTAAGAAAAGCAGATTCCCATAAAACATTTTGCATCTGAGTTATTTCTATACTTTATCTTGTGTTATTACTGTTCAAACACTAATGACTTAACGTTGGCTGAAAATACCACAATAATTTACATTTGTGTTCATAGTATATACTTGCAAGTAATGATTTGGAATTGACTTTATAGTCACTCATCTTTGGCTTTCTAATTACAAAAATATTCAAATAAATTTACTCATGATCCTCGTCACGCAATTCCCCATTTCTTTCAGATTACGCGCTTCTACCCTGTTCTGATTCTATGATCCTTTCCTAAGGATTGCTGTGGTTTTTCCAGCTTGAGATTTAAAAGGTAAAAAGCATGTTTAAAAACCAGAGAATGGGTAAAAAAGAAAAGGTTAAGACAATAGAAGCTCCTCATCAAGCTGCCAGCTAATTATACATGTGGTCCCTAGGAAATGAAAAGGGCACATCATCAAGGAGACAGTTTGTTTTCTCAAGTCTGTTAAGTAATCCCCTTCATTGCCAGGGCTAAAAATGGTGTATTCATGGCAAGCTAACTTGACTCTGACTGTGAAATGTTTACGGTGCAGACTGGGCATCTCTCCTTCACATTGCTGCCACACATTTACGTGTCCCCTTGTCTCCCTGTCTGGTGTTTATTTGCTTTCAGCTTTCAGTGTGATTCTTCTTACTGTCATTTCCACGCTAGCTGTGGAATGTACTTTTTGGTGGCCGGTTTTAGTTGATCAGAAGACTGGTCTCGGAAAAGGTAGAGTCTTTGATAGCACTAGAAGCAGAATAAGCCCAGAGGCTGTGGAGAGCGGGGGCTGACTTAATGCCCTGGAGACTCTTCTGGGCAGCCTGCTGGGGGACATTGGCAGGTAGGCACACCAGGAAGATAGAGTGCATAGGTATGTGGATGCGAAGGTGGAGAGGTGACTGGTGTGTTCAGAGAGCAGTGGTTGTCCTGAACAAGGTACAAGTCTCCTACAGCTGCCAGCTGCCTCTGCCCCAATCAATCTTGAAGAACACAGGAAGGAACAAAGAAGCCAGCGTACACGTGGCTGGGACCGTCTGAGAGCAGGTGTGTCAGCAGGCTGGGCACAGAAGCTGATGGCTGCCTTAGCCTAGGGCAGCCCCACCAACCTGTGAGATGGAACTAAGGAGTGACACGGACTTCTGCTTTATCTGTCCCTGCAGCGGCCTCATCTCCTGAATCAAACAAATGTGGCATGGGAACTGGACCTTGTCAGAAACTGAAAAAAAATAGACATAGAGCAGACCTCTCTGGCATCTGACCTGAGTCTCAAAACTGCCCATTTGGGGATGAAGAAGGGACACATGGTACTGGCCGCCATCATCCACCTGCCAAACCTGGCCGCTGTACATCCGGATGTCCTTACACACCCTGTCATCTCCGAGAGATCAGGAAGTCTGCAGCTTTGCAAGAGTGTGAGGTTCTGAAAAATAATTTTGTGGTAATGCACAAAAATGTTAAAAAAAAAAAAAAGCATGTGGGTATCAGAGATACCATTCAAATTTGTCCTTCCCTAAGCATTTACAGACCATTACAAATGTTGACCTTGTGTTAATTCATAAGAACTCTCAACAAATACCAAAGATAAAGTATCCTGGAAACCAAGATTTCTGTCTACCTCTTACTTAGTATTATATTGGCATGGTGGAGACTAATTTATACATTAATAAGAAGATAGGTAATGAATTCTCACATATTTAATAAAATATGCCAACATGCATAAGTAAATAAGTCCTGGGTTAAAGGAGGCATCGTAGCTAGAATTCCAAAGTATCAGGGTGCCTAAGTGGCTCAGTCAGTTAAGCATCTGCCTTCGGCTCAGGTTATGATCCCAGGGTCCTGAGATGGAGTCTGACACTGGGCTCCCTCTTCAGCGGGAAGTCTGTTTCTTTCTCTCGCTCTGCTCCTCTACCCACTTGTGCTCTCTCTCTCAAGTAAATAAATAATATCTTTGTTAAAAAAATAGAATTCCGAAGTATTATTAGAATTCAATCATCATGGTTGTACTATCAGAATATTATGATGAAATAAATTGAGAGAATTTATATATAAATCAGAGGGAATTGCATCCTCAAAAATTTAAACTAGAAAACACACTATCTCAAAAGTAATGATCTACATTTTACATAAAGATAATAATGAGAAGAGTAGCATAAACCCCAAGGATGGAAAGGGAAAGAGATAACGTAAGAGAAGAAATAAATAGTAGAGATGATAAAAGTATGATCGGGAAATCCAACATAACCAAGAGTTGTTCTTTGAAAACACAACGAGAAAAAGGTGTGTGCCTCTGGCAATACTAGGAGATAAGGAGACAAAATACAAAGAAGTAGTGATGTCTGTCAATTATTTCTCAATTAAGCCAGAGAACAATACAAATGAAGAACATTTTAAATATAGGAGGGGATCATCGGTACTGATAACAAATGCAGAGATGAAACAGCGAGGAAAGGATTATCACACCTTCCAGAGGAAAGGATTATCACACCTTCCCAGACTTCGACATCTGGGAAGAATGTGAGAGCAAAGTTTAAGAATTATTTTTAGGGCTGGTTTACAAACAGGTCCCAAGTTTGAAAATTGTATGTGTTGAAGGAACTACTGCAGTGGAGTGGTTAAAGGGCTTCCAACAGACAGGACATCCATGGGCTGTTCAAAAAATAGATCATCCCACTTTTATACAAAAGGGAAAAACAGAAAAATGATGGGAATATAATGGCCCCCATCCTACTTTTCAGGCTGATGTGAATTTAACCCCAAACATGACAGACAGACAGTGGCGGGGAGGTGGGCAGGAACCAACCAAACAAGAAATCCATTGCACCTATAAATTTGGTTTCAAAAATCATAAGGCATTACAAACACATTTTATCCAACAGGGTACAGAGTAAAGGCCGGTGCCATGACCTACACGGGGGTCATGGATTTATGATTAGAAAATCTGGAAATGCAATTTATCATGGAATTGGATTTTGAGAGAAAAAAACTATAATTATCTGGATGGAAGGAGAAAAAGCAGTGATAACACTTGAATCTCTTATCTCAAAACAATCTGTAATTAGGAATCAAATGAACTTATTGACGGGATTAGAGGAATCTATAAAAATGGCAGAGCACAGGGGTGCCTGGGTGGCTCCGTTGGTTAAGCCACTGCTTTTGGCCCCCATCATGATCCCAGAGTCTCCAGATTGAGTTCCACACTGGGCTCCCGGCTCCATGGGGAGTCTGCTTCTCCCTCTGACCTTCTCCCCTCTCATGTTCTCTCTCATTCACTCTCTCTCTCTCTCTCTCTCTCTCTCTAATAAATAAATAAAATCTTTTTTAAAAATGGCAGAGCACACACCATCTGAAATGGGAAAGTACCATCTTTATGCTGGATGGAGAAGAAGATGCATGTCTTGAGATGATTTTTATTAACCTCCCCAAGCTTGGCAAGTATGATGGAAAGCAGAACGTGGACAGAGCTCTCTACCATGAGCCATGTGCTGTTTGTACAGAGGACTTTGAATGGATGGCAGACTTCTCAGCTGAAACTGTGAGTTCCACCCGATGACAGATGGCCTTTTACCCTGATACGAAAATAAAGTACAAATACCCCTTCAAGAACGCACGATCATGAAACAAAACTTCATTTAACTAAAGGAAGAAAACCGTAAACACAGGTTTTGTGGTGTTGGGATGTTTAACTCCAGATGGGGAGATGTATTCATGAGGAGCTTGTTAAATCAATTAATGTTTGTCATGGTCCTCGATTTTGTTTGGTGTGGTGGGTTGTGGATGCTTACAACATCTAAGCAAGCAACTAAAAAGAATGGGTCAAGAAGGAACATAGACAAGCCAGGTATCAAATTCTGACCACCTAGGTGCCTGTATAAGCCAAACATACCGCTTTGCAGAGTGACTTTGTGGAGAGGTCATTCCAGGGGGGTAAACATGATAGACCACAGAAGAAGTGCATAGGCAACCACAGTATAATACAAGCAGGCGTCCCTAAGCATGCTTGAAGTGGTGTGTGTGTGTGTGTGTGTGTGTGCGTGTGTGCGTGTACATACCCCAAGATCTCAACACTGCAGTCCATGCGTATCTGGCAAATCAAAGAGAAATTGAAGGTAACTGATGTACAATAGGATGTTGCCTTCCTAAAAACCATTCTCTGGGAACCATATTGTAGATTCTTGAAGGAGCATTTTCTTTATTGTGTTGAGAACAGAAATGAGGAACGGTTGGACCTTGGGAATACAGATGTCTCCCACATCAACAGAAATACACCGTAGACAGTTCCCTGTCCTCAGCGCTGCCATCTGACACTGCCACAGAGGTGACCTACATTTGTGTCAGGTGAGTCGTCGAGTCTCCAATATTGTGTCGTTTGTCCCCCTCTGTACATCCGTGAGAAAGCTGGTTTCAAAAAAGTAAGAAAAGATTGCCTCATCAGTGCTGAACACATTTACTTGGCTAAACACAACTCCCCAAAAGAGGTCTTTGGAAATGAAAAGAAAAAGATAACATAAAGTAGATCAACTAGAAAAGTCTTTGGGAAAAAAACATTCTGAACCCACACTTTATTGATGTTATGATTAACTTGGGTGTTGGTGAATATTTTCTGAACTTGGTATTTTCAAAATAATATGCACCTTAGGCTTCTCCTGGAAACTAGTAGAAGATATAAATTTCCTGGGTTTCCACAGGTTTAACTTTGTATGGGAAGAGTTTATTAAAAACAAGGAGATAATTGAATTAGTAGTCTATCTAGCAATTAGAAAACTCTTTGACCAACACTGTATAGACTGTTTTTATCCCCGTTTTTTCCCTGATGGTGCTATCTTTAATCAAACTTGTGTGCTGACTATTTAGCACAGATATTTTAAAATGTGGCAGGTTGGAAGAAAAGGAAAATGTGAGTCAGGAATATGTAAATCAAAGCAGGTAATATAGATAGTCAGTGAAAAAAAAAATCAAAAGAAATATCTTTGCACCAGGTCTAGGAACACATTTTCCTTCCTGCCTCAGCATGGAGTGGAAAGTCTCCTCACAGGGATTACATGAGAAATAATCATTTTAAGCAGAAAGCTGCTTGGAAAGGTTTGGAAGCCTCCAGATGTTTACGAATTTATTTTTTAGTAATCCTGAAAGCCTGTGAATGTTGGTGAGCGTACCAAGTTCGTTGCAAGACTGACCGACACCAGGTTGGCTCATGTCATGGACCATATGTCTACCGCCAGCCCCCACCACATGCACTAATGAGCTGAAGAAGGTACAAAACTTAGCATTTGACTTCTGACAATATTGTTTTGGTTTTTTTTCCAAACATTGAACACAAATGACTTGCCATTTGAGTTCTGACAACGTTTTTCTTTCTTTCTTTTTTTTTTTTTTTTTCCAAATTTAACATTCACAACGCCATTTGGGGAGCTTGATGAAACTGATTCTTGGTTCCATTCCAAGAGACTAAGTTGCTCTGGGATGGCAGGAGATGCCCTGGAGATTTGTAACTTCAGCTAGTGCCCTAGGTGAAGTGGGTTCTGAGGGAAAGGGCAGTCATCCACACCATGTGCAACAGATCCAGTCCAGTACTCACACATCTGGAACATTCGACAACTAGTTCCCAATATCCCCTGTGCATGGCTCTGCCTCCAGCTGAGTTGGGTGGAAAGAATGGAGGTCATGGGGAGAGAGTCAGTGGTAGCGAAACGACATGGAATATAACTGGAGGTGTTCTAGACTCGACTAAAAAGCTGACTTACTTCCCCCTCCCCACCCCCCATACTGAGGACTCATTCTGAACACTTGGTGAACGGTATCTCTGTCTTTATTCATGAGGTCATGAGTTCCTCCTCAACTGGGTTCCAGCAAGCAAGGGACAATGAAGCTCACACAGTCATCTGAAAGGTGCCAAGCATTCTCCAAGACTGAGGCACCTTCTCAGAAATTAAAAAGTCCTCTCTCAAGGGGACATGTCCCTGCCATGAGAGGTTCTACAGAGCTGCTAGTTTCTGGCAAACCTATCAGGCTCCACTGAGTCATCAGAATTCAAACAGATGCGTGTATCTGTCCCGAAGCTTTGGACAGAGGTCCTGACCACACCTCATGCATATTCTCACTAGGAGGAGACCTTTCACTCAGCTCAAGATTATTATTTTGTCATTAGCAAATGCCTGTCTTTGCTCATGAGCCCATTCTAATATTCATTTGTGGATGCCATTCCATTTGGCACACAGAGAAGAGAACCCTGACTGCTGTCTTAGGGCACATGGATTAATCCAATAGTTTTCTTGGTTTTGAGGTGCCAAGTTTTAATGTTTGTCACTTCAACTGTTGAAGAAAAAAGAATTATGTCTATGTCTTTATGAGGTAAGATATTTGCCAGGACACACATAGGTCTGCACGCACACACACAAACCACCATCTTTGGAGAGAAACAAATTGGGGAAGAATGTGAAACACCAAGAACCCAACTGGAAGTTACTCTGGGATGTCATTATTTGAAGACGTAAAGGTATCCCTTGAGTACATCCCAACTAGTTATGATAGCAATTCATATAAGGGAACCGATCAGTTCAATAACCCGTAAACATCTTTCTCCCAGACAACTTGATTTTTTGTTCAAATCTTCAGCACCTAACACAGTATCATCTTAATTATTGGAGGGTTGAATGCATAAGTCTATATCAGGTCATTATCACTGTCCTCATATTTTTTTAATTGAGTACACAATATCTAACTTAGAGTGCTTTGTTTTTGGTTCGTTTGGAATCTGGAATAAACTCAGAAGTAAGGCTCCATGAGGTTGAAAACTTGTCCACAAGCTTTGGTTGGATCTTTCAGGAAGGACATGTTGGGGTAAGCTTAGGAGTGCTAGTGGTTAATTGGGGGCAAAGTCTGGTAGAGACTACAGTAGGGAAGTCCTGTAGAATATGACACAGATGAGATCCCCATGAAAGACAAGGGGTAGAAGGAGAAGCAGGATTGAACAGGGAGAGCTTCAAACAGACCTTGCAACCCAAATAAGGCACTGCCAGCGCAGGGGAAGGTTCTCAGATCCCCAAAACTGAGTCCCCCACTGGGAAGAAATGGTGAGAACCCTATCTTGCTCAGTCATTAACTGGAGTTTGACCCTAAAGACACCGAAGCTGGAAGCTCTCAAGCAAATATACCCTTTGCAACCAAAGGGCAAGGTTATGCATGGATGTTTGAGCGGTACTTTTTGGGGCCATCACACCCATGTCACATAGTAGGAAAACAGCAGACAGAAGCAGGATTCAGCCCTTAAAACTCCAAACCCTTGGCTCTTTCCAAGGGGTTGCAAAGACGGAAGACAATAATGAGATTTCAATGCCCATGGAAACCATTGACTCAGGTGTCTACGTTAAGCTACTGGTAGTATGCGGCTAGAGGCAAGCAGCTCTACTGAGAAGAAAAGGTTGCTTGGAAGAAATCAGAAGATGGACCTCAACTATTGTAACCATGAGCTAGCTCTGATATCTAAAACCCTTCTACTTGTGCTCTTTCTCTTTATTCCTTGAAAAACAGCTAACACATATCAATTCTCTCTTCAGAAGTATCTAACAAGGGAAGTATCCACCCAGGAAAACTTTCCTTCCACACATCAGATCAAATTCAGTAATTTACTTGGATGTACTGCCAATATAGTAAAGCTTAGGAGTATGAAAACATAAGTTGCTATGGGAAAAAATATATATAGTTATATATATATAAAATACACATCACACCTATATTTATAATATATAAACCTATATTTATATATAAATATGTATCATAAATATATTTATATATTCAAATAAATATTAAATTAATATATTTATATTATGTATAAATTGATACATTTCTATTATATAGATATAAATAAATGTTTATATAAATATATATTTGTGTATATGTCCATATTATAAGTATGTAATATGTATTATACATTTTATATACATAACTATATGTATAGTTATATTTTTTAAGCAAAATGGTATTTCCTCAGAGGTCCCAATGAATGCTCAGTATTACCAGAAGCCCTCTCTGTTTTCACAAGTCAACAATAATTTAGGATGAAATAGTGTAATTCTTATCAAAAAAGCATTTTCAGAATAATAGAAATTATTGAATGCAATCCATTACTCTGCTGTATGTTGACTATTTCCCATTAAGGTGGTGGGATTTGGAACAGGTTGAGACCATTAGAAGGGGAGTTTGGATACTTTCTGCTTTACAATTGTCAAAATAACCACCAGGAAAATCCTCCAAATGTAGACATCTCATATAAAATTCCCCATTCCTCTTAAATGCAACTACACATCAAAGCTTTGTAGGGAGATTAGCAATGTAACATTGAAAACAAAAATACCGTTAAATGTCTAAAACTGCAAATCAGATGTCTGTGGGCATATCTTATTGTCTATCCATTTCTGTTTGTGATCAAAATTGCATTAGGATCCAAGCAAAATAAATTAGGAATTCTGAGCAGAAAATGAGGTTTGATTTACGACATGAACATCACACCTTGGCAAAGCCTGAAACTCTTTTAACATTTCTTAACATTGAGATTGACCCCTTTCCTCAAAGAATGTAATTTGAAACACCTTACAACCAATTATTCCCAAATTAAATTATTTAAAATGTACACAAGGCAAGGTGCCTTGGTTAATAAGTACCTGGTTTATTTGCTAATGAAGACTGATACAATTTCTGAAGGTGTTTATAGAATTACCAATATTTATTCAACAGAAATCTATTGAATTGAGGGTAAAAGTAAGTGCTATCATGCGTCTTTCTTTCAATTTGTTTTTGTTAGCTCACTTTTAATGATTAATGAGGCTCACAGTACCGCAGATGAATGTTGACAGACACAGTAAGACATGACTCGTTACAAAGACATTGTCTCGAAAATTTATTGGGGGCAAAAAAAGGATTTACTTTATATTCTTTTTTAATAAGGCATAAATACTGCTAAGCATTAATAATATTTCTGGGTCTTGGGTTCTAATCATTAAAAAAAAAAAAACCTGTTGCTCTCATCCGTGGCATGGCCATTACCTGCTGCTATCTTTATCCGACTTTGGAAAGGGAACCTGCCATGTTGTGTTCATGCTTCTGTTTATGTCTTGAAAAGACTATGTGGTCCTGCATGGGAAGACAGGTTCTCACTTGGAAACCATCATGGTGGGGCACATGTCAGAAGACTTGCATTCTGTTTGCCTCTAGTCCAATATGGTTTCTGGACCTCAAGTCTAGGCGAACCCATTTCAAGACATCCGTGACAGAACCAATTCCATTGTCCACTTTGGAAATTATTTTTCAAATATTCCTTAAAGAGAAAATAATCTTTTCTGTAAAGCATTCTTGACATCTTGATTTGGTCTTCAATTTCTCTTTACCCATAGCAGTGTATCTATGTGTTTTCTACTTCCTCTTCTCCAATCAAAAACACTGAAGAATTCTGTTTGGAGAACAAATTCATTCCATAAATTTGAAAGACTTGGCTTTAGGAGCAGAACTCAGAATCACCCATGAAAGACCAGAAAAAGAACAAAAACAAAAAAACAAAAACATATCCCTAGAGGTTGCTGGGACAAAGCATGTTACACATTTTTCAATGACTAGTATTTTCAGCAAAATATGTTTTGGTTTTCAAGCGGTGCTTTCGTCATAAAATTGAAAATTGTGGGCTGGATACCATATTAACAGGATGGATTGTCTGAGTAATTTAGCCATCTGTCAAGAATCCCCAAGTGCTGACCTGTTCTGTTCTCTTCCACACTACTGCTTTGACAGGTCCCTGGCTTTGTAGGACATGTTAATATTAATGCAGAATTGGGGAATGCATCCTCTGAGATATTCTGCCTACAAAGCAGGCATGTAAGGTACATGTGAAAACAAGCTGATAAGGTCTCCAGTTCTCCAAATACTGCTTTATACCAACCCTTCCATCTTCATCCAGGGTGTGGCCTTGGAGATCCCCAGTGGTTTGGTTACAAAGGTGAGGCTGAGTAAGTCCAACTCGACATTTGTGAAAGAGACTATTTTATACAAAGTCCTTTATGAAGGAAGAGAAATACATGAGCGATGGTATCCACAAAGAGACTCTACCTCAATCTAGGGGAGAATATTAGAAGGACAGAGTTCACTGCAGGCTTTATGGGCAGAAACCCTTGGTTTATGTCTGTGGAGATACCTGGCTGGAACAGATTGTTTTCCACCTCATAAAGTCTGCGTGTGCTTGTGTTTATGTTGGCGACCCGCTGTCCAGTTTGGGTAAAGACCTACGCCTTTACTCCAATTCAGTGGTGGCTGTCATGGTGCAGTAAAGGCACGCAGATGTGTCAGGCACAAAACTGAATGCCCCGTTAATTTTGACGCTCTGGAAAATGCATAACACTCATAGCGTTTAACCTTCATGGGGCACGTTGAGATTTCAGGGAAAGAAAAGGAACTTCCATTGGGTAACCCATTCGCTAACACGAATTGAAAGATTTTTCAAAGCCACTTTGTTGCAAGATCTGTCCTTACTGAAATGTCCACATCAAGTAAACCCTAGCCCAAAGGATTGTCCATGCAGAGGACACTATCAGGGTTAGAGTCAAACGTGAGGACTATTCTAGAATACGTGGAGTTGATTATGTCCAAGCAGAAGTGCATTTGTTCTCAGTTTCAGGAGGGAGACCCAAACTCAAGAACTTGGGGATCCACACAGCCAGATATAGGAAAAATAGATAAATGCAAGCGTGTGTGTGTGCATTAGCAATACCTATAGGGATTTCTCAGGAGACCAGGCACAAGTGTCACCTCTAAGACCAGACAGGAAGTAGGTAGAGGGAAGGCAGAGATTGGAGGAGGCACCCCAGGGCAGGGCATTGCAGGAAGACCTAGAGGATAAAGAAACAGGGCACCATTGCAGTTACAAAGAAGAAAATAAATTGCTAGCTATGGGAGCTTGGACTCTTACCCAACAGGAGAATCTGGGGTCAGAGATCTCCAATCAAACTCATTCCCTGGTATGAACCGGATTAGATCAGCAAGGTTGGAAGGGGTTGCTTCCCGATGAGACCAGTGAGCACGAAAACTTGATTTGGAAACTTAGCAGCGGCTAAGAGAAATGAAGAATCTGGAGGCCGGCATCCATCCCCACTTCCAGGGGAACTGTATAAAACCTATCAAGAGCTAAATGCATATCCCTTCTCGGGCAGAGAAAATGAGGGCTCTATCAGATAAGTAACAGAATCGCAACTAAATGGACAAACGTGGACTGCACCATCAACTAACAAAATGAAACAGAAAGCATAAAGGATATAGAAGATGCCTCTTGAAGCAATTTTAGGAAATTTAATATAAAGAAGCTTACTCCGGACTTTAATAAAGAAGTGAATTCCTAATCTAGAGGATGGCAATCGTTTTCTGTGAAGTGCCAGACAGGAAATAAAATGACTTTGCAGGCCATACGGTCTCTGTTACAACTACGCAACTCTGCCATTGTTGAGGGAAAACAGCCACAAACAATACATAAAAGAATGGGCATGGGCGTGTGCCAATAAAACTTTATTTACAAAGGCATCAAGTGGGCCAGAATTAGTCTATGGGCTGTACTTTGCTGGGTCATGTTTCCCTTGCTACACAGCATTGGAACCTCTTGAGAAATCAGAAACTCAGTCCAAAGACCCATGCAAGGAAAAACTATATTAGTTTGGGGTTTTTTTTGTTTTTGTTTTTTAGAGAGAGAGAGAGAGACCACAAGTGGATGGAAGGGAAGAGGGAAACAGAGAGAGATAGTCTTAAGCAGTTTCCACCTTCACCCTGGGGCCCAACGTGGGGCTTAATCTAACAATCCTGAGATCACGACCAGAGCAGAATTCAAGAGGCGATGCTCAACCGATTGAGCCACTCAGGTGAAGCTGTATTTGTAACAGTACATTCAAGCGAACATTACAGAATGCACTGCAGATCATTCTGTTATACTCTGACGTCTCATAACATTTAAGGGAAGTAAAGTTATGATGTGTGTTTGCACACACTCAGATGTACATAGACACATGCTTCACACACAGAGATACATGCACACACACACACACACACACACACACACACACACTGTTTGAAAAGCACTGTTCCAACTCTTGGTTATTAATGGTGTTAATTATTAGCAGTACCAGTAATTCCCTTGTTGGAGGACATATGTGCATTGTTGATAGGACTTTAAAAATTTCCATGAAAGTCTGAAAGGGGGGAAAAGGAAACCAAGTCCATAAAGAAACAATAGGAAAATGATGTAAAGAGGAAGAAGAATGTCTGCTGTCTCCAGTGTGTCTCCAGCAAGTTGTGGTCATCCTTCAAGACCTTCCATGAATGTAGGGTCTTCTGGAACAGAACACCATCACCCCTGGGGTTATTTAAGCTGCCACACTCCCATCACTCTTGGATCGGGAGCAAAGAGGGGAAGGGTTCACACAGCAGTTAGTGGCAACCATGCCTAAAAAGTCCTGAAGTAAGACAGTGGGTCCCAGATGAGCCAGGGGGAACCCTAACTGCTCAACAAGATGAAGAGCCCATCTCAGTGTCCCCAACTGAAGGATAAATGAACAGAGAAAAATAATTCTGGGAAGCTGCACCTGCAGCACTGACCTCAAGGAACTGTAAAGCCTTAGCAGGAAAATGCAGCATGCCCCTTGTAGACATGTGGATGGGGAATGGCTCAGACACAGACACAGATGTGTAGACCATATAGATATAGTATGGTAAATTTAGCTGGAGATCATGACGGACAGACATCGATGCACATGGGTGTTTAGATATACATACACATCTCTATGTTTGGGTCTGTACCTACTCCCATGTCAACATCTGTATCTCTACCGCTATCTTGGACTGAAGCAACCTTCAAAGAACCCACTCTCATGCAATTTCAGAACTCAACAGGTGTGAAGTAGAAGGTGCCTTCTTCAGGTGCACCAGAACGCTCTACCTATGAGATTAACCACAACACCCCTAATCTGATCCAAAACACTCTCTGCTCTGCATGACCTAGAGAAGAAATCACTTGCAGGACTCCCAGTTAAAAGGAAAACTGTACCTCTTACCATAAATGTTCATGACTCCTGCTCACAAAACTTATGGACCAGAAGGTAACTTTCACATCCCCGGACATTAAGCTTTGGAAGAAGAGGAAGGAATAATGCAGAGTGCAGAAAATAAACAGCTATGGTGGTCATAATTACTGAGTAAACTGTATTCCGTGTGGTGTGTTTGGATACCTGGACCCTTCTCCTTCTATGTCAAAAGCTTTGTTCCTGTGTCCTCAAAAATGTTTTCTTCTCTGATCATGCTTGGGAATCAGTCCCATTTGGATGGTTGCTTACATCTCAGAAGTGGAAACAAAGAGGAATCTTAGGGAAACATTGAGAATCTGAAGGGGGGGCCCCTCCTGTCATGCAATGTAGCCTTCTGAGATGCAGAAGGAGTAAATACAGTGTTAATTGTGGCTCCAGCATAGGCATTCAGTACATTGGTAAGTGGGTGTATGTGTGTGTGTAGGCATGCACACATAGTCATAGTTCTACACATCCCAGGTACCTAGCGCAACTGAGGTCCCACAACCATGCAATAAACAGAGTCCCCTACCTGCATATCATCATCCAGCAGACAAGTGAAAATTCCAATAAGAAAAAAAAAAAAATCCCTATCTTTTTTCTCCTGGTGACAATTTCTAACAAAACTAATTCAACCAACACAGCAAATAACACAATGAGAAATAAGGAAAGTTGGTGGTATTTCTTCCCCGACAACCCTCCTTTGCCGATACACATCAAAATATACCAAGAGTACTTAAGAAGTGAGACTTACAAGAAATGAGTGCCTCTCTCTGCAAATAACCTCAATCCTGTTGTGCTTAAGTCAAGAATATGGTGAAGAGAAAAAGGAGAAAAGAAGATATTGTTATAGAGTCGAATTAAGACTGTCATTCCCCTTAAGTTGGTGCATTGGACAGGGGACATATTCAAGTGCATGGAGCTCTCCCAAACCCCATCTTTGCATACCCATCCCTTAATATTCTCTAAAGAAATCGTTTCAATTCTTGTTCATTTCCTTAAAGACTCTTGCTTCTCCATGCTTCTGAGCAACTACCAAAAATGTTATTGATGTTTTCAACAACTAGTCTGTTGTTGCTTAACTCTTGGGACAAGGCACAGCATCTACGTTATGGGACCTTACAGCTCGGTGATTATATCCCCTCCATCCAAGTTAGCGGGATTAGGAAAGTGTTTGCCACCGTCAACCCACAATGGAGGAAGTGAGTGTGAGACATACATATCTGCTAACGTAGTGATGGAGAAGGGGGATGGTGGGTCACGTCAGCATTATCTTGCTCACCTGACCAAAGAAAGTACCCAAGGCTGTACAAGAGCATCTTGCCACACTCCCAAGAAATTACTCAAGCATGGACAAAGGGGAGAGCCCTAGGTGTGTGCTTTACTCTACTTTACGTTTTAAGCATCCATGTTCTTCTTGTGGGCTCTCCCACTCTGTCAGAACTCACTGCCTTCTGACGCTGTTCACTATTCATTGGCTCTGAGAACCTGCCCGCTGAATGCTAGATTGGGTAATTTGAAATAAAATATATTAACTTAAGGATTTGCCCATTCACGAATTATTTGCCTATTAACACAACATAATCCCTTAAGACTAAATGCCAATAGTTAAATTTCAGGTAAATGTTCTTCAAAGATTTTGAGGCATGATCTCAAGGTATGTTAAAGTGTTTAAAAAAAAACCAAAACAACCTGTAGCCTTACTTTAGAGAATCAATTCAAGTTCCAATCAATGTTTGATTAAATCTGCATGCACATTTAAAACCCTAGTTGTGGAAAGAAATAGATCAATGTGGAATAATTTAACAGTGATTATTTTTATTTAAATATATGTAATAGATCTCTACACAAATTATATCTAAAATTTATGTCTTACCTGTACAATTTAATTCAGAACATGTGAACAGAATATGGATGGCGATGGCAATTTAGAGAAGAGGGGTACTATTCCTGGTTTCCTATTTAAATGAGGTTTCAAACCACAAGTTTCAGAAGCAATCACTAAAACCCCTGCAATATGCAAAAAAAAAAAAAAAAAGAATAAGAAGACAGAAAAAAAGAACCACCTACACAGTTATGGTAAGGCCAACAGAGCTTGCAGGTAGAATAAAAATTTACTATAAAATAGCATCAATTATTAATAGCATATTTTGTATTCTGGATGGAAACACAATGCATTTTTCAAGAGGAGATGCTACAAATAGATATCAGTCATGTTCTCTGGCAGAATAAAACATTTGCTAGCAATATTCAGAAATAGGTATGAAATGGACACCTTTAATGCATTTTGCTGCATATATGTGTTATGGAATGGATACTGTTTTATACCCCATCTTATTTTGTTGGGATTTCCTTCAACTGGGTCCTGACCGTCGCTAAGGAAGTGATTTTAGGCATATTTCTCAGTCTCCTGTAACCTGTTTCCCCATATATAAAAAAGAAATAAACTAAATTGGGTAAATATGTACATTGTAGAACTCAGTTACAAGGCTTTTATCTGGTCAAAAGAGAAGAATGAGATGTACAAGTATGTCCTGTCTGGAAAATGGGTCACCACACAACCCCCAACCTTGCCTATCATGAGGCTCCTTGGTCCTTTCTTGAGGTCTGTCATATGAAGAGTGGTTCCAGAGAACATTCAGGCAACTAGCTGGACAAACCAAGGAGGTGATATACTCTTTTTTTCCTCAAAGAGATGTAAGTCCGTAAGGGTTGGAGTCAAGAGTTCCCAGGTTTACGCCACTGAACTGCTTGAATCTCCTTGGTATGGGGAGGTGAGTAAAACAGATTCCTTTAATGTGTCATGGATGACATTTTGCTCAATGGTGATAGATGGTACATGAACGGATGGATAGTTATGTAGATAATAGGTAGATGGCAGATAGATAATAAATGATTGACAGATAGATGATAAATATAGTTAGTTGAGTATACATGATAGATGATGAATGGATAGATGATAGATACATAGATTTGATAGATATGATAGATGCACGGATGGATGGATGGATAGATAAACAACGGATGGATGGATAGACGGATGGACGGATGGATGGATGGATGAATGGATGGATGGATGGATAGATGATAGATACATAGATAAATCAGATAGATAGATATGATGAATGGGTAGATGGATAGATAAACAATGGATAGATGGATGGATGGGTAGATGGATTATAGATGGATATAGATGATAATACATGATAGATATATAAATGATAGGTTATAGATTATATGTGGTAGATTGATAGGTAGATAATTATGATAGATGACTGACAGATGATGGATTAGGTAGACAGATAGATAAGAGAGAAAATATACCAAGTCAAACATGAAAGTGCAGTGTACAAAGTAATGTAGATTGAAATACAGTGTACATACAACAACTACCCCCTTTTCACAGGTAATATTCCATTAATTTTATTATTTGGGGTCACCACGGCCACAGTCAAGACATAACTACGTTAACAAGTTAACAAGCCCCTCTGTCCCTCTGCAGCCAACTCTTTTCACATCACTTCTGGTCCCAGGCCAACAGGGATCCATGTACAGTCCACAAGCTTTTCTCCTCTACAATTTCATGTAAATGGCACCATGAGTGTGGGTAGACATTTTGTCTGACTTCATTCACATAGCCTAGTTTCTGACATCCATCTCTGTTGTTGCATTTACTAGTGCTGTGTTGCCTTTGATTAATGAATACTATTTACTGTATGAACGGGTAAACAAAATATGTTGATGCATTCAGTAGTTGATGAACATATGGCTTGCTTCCATTTTTTTTCTTCTATTTTAAATAAAGATGCTATGACTTCATGTGCAAGTCTTGTGAAGACATATGTTTTCACCTCTCTGATGGATACCTAGGACTAGCATCACAGGGCCATACGATTAATCTATGTTCATATTTGATATAGTCCATTTTTCCAAATGAGTAAAATAGATTATAAATACTCAGTTTCTTGAAGTTTGTATTTTTAACACTTGATTACAAATGTTAGCAAATGGTGGTGTTATTATTAAGGTGTTGCTGGTCTAAGAAAAAATTTTATGTGCTTATTTTAAAATTAGAATTTTATTACCTCATTGGTTATATATGTTCTTTTTATATATATGACACATGATTAGTCAAATGGTTAATGTAAGAACAACTGTACACAAACATTTATTTTCTCCCAGGACCAGAGAATTACTTAAAATATTTAATTCTCAGTTCAGAGACTAATACTGCAAACATACATCTCCAATAGTTGGCATGTCCTAATTTATCACCTTATTATCTGTAAAAATTCAGCATATATTGAACAGATATTTTGAAGACAGATGGTTTTTAAAATTTATCCTATTTGATTTTAGATCACAGCATGCGTGTCAAAAGAACACAAACTCAATAATCATCCCCTCTGGGGTTGGTTTCTCTGTTCCATGCCCTTGAAGTGTAATAAATAATTTTGAAGAACGGATGACTAATTTTCCATGCATCAATTTCCTTTTCCCCGATTTTTCTCCATGATGCTCTGGTTCTTTTCATTCATCACGATAGTGAATAAGATTCTCACGGACAGTTGTAAACCAGTGAGCAGGGACGCAGTTTGGGTATGAGATAATTTTTTCTTAAGGTGTCAGTTTGCTGTGTAAGATAATTTAACATGAAGAACATTTTTTTTTTAAGTATATGCCTCTGCAGAAGGCACAGTTCAGTGTTCTTCACAATGATTCATTGGTTAGACTCATCATTTGCCTTGGAGTATGACATCTTCATGGGGTACCAATTTATTGTGGGAATGTTTGATGAGAGATGATTGTTTAACTAGATGCCTTGAAAAAACGTTAAGTCTGACCTCACTCTGTTGTGTTAAGTATTTGTTGATTCTACTTAAGACTGCCCACGTGGTTACCTGCTTTCCGAGGTGGCCAAAAATATCCAGATGGATAATTACACGTTTAAGCACAACAGGGATGGTGTCAATCTTTGCTCTCAGATGAAATTCAATGCAATGTTTCATGATGCTATCCAAAGTGACCATAATGATGCTTTCCCTTTTATAAGGCAAATTATATTCTGTTTATCATTCCTGATTGAACAAATTAAACCTTATTGGGTCTTCTTTAGTTGAGGAATGATTATTTAGTGCTTTCCACAGGGACACAGTTTTCCTGGAAAAGCAAGGTCAATACCAAGTACTCAACGAATTAGTGGTTGTACCGTTTGAATATATAATTTCAAGGACTCTTCAGAGAATTCTCAATTTAAGAAATCCCCCATGCTTAATTGCTGAAGAATATACATAAGAACCTCAAGCTTCAAGGACAGGACTAATTTCTTCATTAAAATAGGGCAAGAGAGAAATAAGGGTTTAGAAAATAAGTACCCCATAAAATATATTGACATGGAGAGCTCCTTTGATTTGCTTTAAAATTTTTTTTCCTTGTCTTTTCAATATATATGGACTTTCCATTTTAAATTGAGTTTTCTTGTTTCTCTTATCAATGATTAGTTGAGTAGGATATTAACTTGATCTATTTTCTTGCCCAAGAATTGTCTTCTAATTCAGAGGATGGCATACTGTTGGAAGAGTACATGCCACTGTACAAAATGGAACCTTGTTGGATGAACTGGTTGGCCCATATATTGGAGATTCAAAAGCTGGACTTCCAGAAATCCGTTATTTTTGTTTCTAAATCCATCCTTCGAGACTTAGGAAAGAATCTGCAGATGGAGTTTACTGAACCTTGTTTTCACCTGTGAAGATGGGTAGCTCCTTCCCAATGGTGAGTCCACAAAGGCATGGCCAATATTGCAAACAGAGTTGAGGTTTTAAGAAGTAATACTGATCTATGCATGCTCATGGGCCATGCAGTTATCAGCAAAACACAATTATCTGCCCAAATAATTCAGAAAAAAATGTTTTGCTTCAGAACAGATTTACATTTTTAACACTGAATTGCGTTGTACCTTAATTTGGGGGAATTTACTTAACGTTAATGAAATAAGTATAGAAGGACTCGGGATGTTGCTACATTAGTGTGTTTTTCAAACATACAGAAAAGCAGTGCATTAGCTGGAGTAAAGAGCAGCTTGTATTTATACAATATACCCTGAATTCTCATCAGCTTTATGCAAAAAGTATATATACACATATATATTTTATATATACATATATATTTTATATATATACATATACATTTTAAGAAAGGGGTGTGTGTGTTTATATATAATTTATTTTTATTATATATATATAATTTATATATGTTTTATATAAAAATTTATATATAATATATATTGTATATATATTTTTTTCTTTTAAGTAGGTTCCACACCCAGTGTGCTGTGAACCCCCACCCTGAGATCAAAATCTGAGATAACATCAAGAGTTGAACACTTAACTGACTGAACCACCCTGGTAGGTATATTTTTGATATCAGTTATGTCCATCATATGGACAGGGCTCAGATATCTGGTCCTGTTTCTTCTCTTTCTCCGTGTAGAATGTGCACACACACACACACACACACATACACACACACGCATGTGTATTATATATGCACAGATACATAAGATTCAACTCTGTATGTTCTGAGCACTGGAATACATACTCATTTCCAAAAGTAAGTTATTCTACAATAATGTTTATTTTTAAAGATTGTATTTATTTATTTGAGAGAGAGAGCACAAGCAGGGGAGAGGCAGTACGAGAGGGAGCAGCAGACTTCCTGCTGAACTGGGAGCCCAACGTGGGGCTCGATCCCAGGACCTGAGCCAAAGGCAGATGCTTCACCAACTGAGCCACCGAGGCACTCCCAGAATATTCAAAATTTAAGTAGAATCTCCCAAGTATCTCCCAAACCATAGACTAATGTTGAGGGCTTTCCCGTGAAAGCTTTTATTTCTGTGGGGAAAAGCAACATGTCAAGAAGAAACAGAGCTCAGATTTTCTTCTTTATGGTAATTCCGCAACTCAAACACATGACCCACCGACGACCAATGCCGGACACCTGGTAGACACATGTCCTGTTTTTGTGAGCGGTCTTGAACCACAAATGCCGATAGACGCTAGCGCCATCTTGTTCATATGATCCCAGTGCCCCTTTCCCCATCCAGGCTCCATCCAGAAGAGCAAGGATGAACCCCCCACACATGGTCAGATGTAGCTCAGGAGATGTGTTGTATTTGTCCCCGTCCCTCACTCCCTGAAGCCACCAGAAGGGCATGTTTCCTCTTAATTCCTGGGAGGAGCAACCTGGCCATTCCTCTTCTCTCCACCTGGATACATGCAATCTCGAATTCAAGCACAGCAGCCCAAGCTGCTCACCACCATTCCTGTTGCAACCATAGACCAACACCTTCAGGGCTGGAGGGACTGAGTTACCACAGCCCAAAGAAAGCTGCACCATTTACTTGGCGAATTCCTTCGGGACTGACTCACCCCTCTGGGAAATCTTTTCTGACCCCCATGTCATCCACATCAAACATTATCTCAGAGATGTATGTGGCGTAATGAAGATCAATCATTATCATTTGATGGGCTAATGGATGACGTTAGAGTCCTTTGTCATAACCCCACCAATAAACCAAAAGTAAAACTCTACCACTGTGAAAAACTTTGCCACTTTGCCATGATTTTCTCATCAATGGGTGGTTCGTGGAGTAGGATATTAGCTTGATCTATTTCCTTGCCCAAGAATTGGCAAGAACAGTTGGGGTTCACACTGATATGCCCCTTCTTCCTGCCATTATTCGCTAGCAAGTAGCTGATTAATAATTTTTTATTTACTTTTATTTTTTAATTTATTTTTTTTGATTTTTATTTATTTTTTAAATTTCTTTTCAGTGTTCCAGAATTCATTGTTTATGCACCACACCTAGTGCTCCATGCAATACGTGCCCTCCATAACACCCATCACCAGGTTCACTCAACCTCCCACCTCCCACCCCTTCAAAACCCTCAGTTTTTTTGTCAGAGTCCACAGCCTCTCATGGTTCATCTCCCCCTCCAATTGCCCCCAACTCCCTTCTCCTCTCCATCTCCCCATGTCCTCCGTGTAATAATGTGGATTAATATTTGTTGCGTTGAGAGAACGCAGGACTATTTTCACTATAAACTCGTAATGTTTACTTTCAATATACTTCATGTATTAATAACATTTCTTGTTCTGGATTCCTATTTGCATCAATACAAAAGATCGTTTCTCCTTGAAATTGCTAATTCTTGGCAGTCGAATCTCCTTATTGGGTTTCACAAGCCCATTATTTTTTTAAAATGCAGCCATTGTTATACTTTCGAAAAACTCTTAATCTTTTCAAATCACTGGAGATTCCTTTATTGATTTTTTCCCCCTCAGTGGAAATCATCTCCCCATTGTAAATTACATGCGAGGAGAATTTTGATGGGCAAATGCTATTTCATAATATTATGGTTCGTACCATGACGTTCCTTCTTTAAAAATACACAGGGCTGTGATCTCCGGTGTTATTTCACAATGCACCCATAAGAATCATTACATACCTCCAGGAACATTCACTGCTTATTAACACGATTCCATATATTTCCCTCACAGAACACTTGAAATAAATATACACTATTAATATTTAAAAGATTCATGGTGACATTAACTTTGGTTTCCTGGTTTTTGTTTTTGTTTTTGTTTTTGTTTGTTTTTGTTTTTGATGCATTGTTGGGTTTGCCTATAGCAAGTGTATTATGAAATACTTAATCTTTCAACACCACCATCCCAGTTCTAGGGAGTCAGGCTGCTGTGCTAGCTAGGGGCTGGCAGAATCCTCACTTGGGTTTGGGTCCTGGGTGGGGATAACTGATGCATAAGATAACAGGGGTAAAAGGTGCATAAAATGGACGTGTGAGGGGTAGATGAAGGAACTCAGCCCTTGTGCTTACCTAGGACATGAAGGGGACAATCTGATGATATCTGATAGAATGATATATATATATATATATATATATACACACACACACACACACACACACACACACACACATACATATATGATGAGATGAATCTTGAGGGTATTAAAGGCAATCTGCTTTTAAAATCAATTTTGGTCCATGTTTCCATAATTTTTTTTTTAAAGATTTTATTTATTTATTTGTCAGAGAGAGAGAGGGAGAGAGAGCAAGCACAGGCAGACAGAATGGCAGGCAGAGGGAGAAGCAGGCTCCCTGATGAGCAAGGAGCCTGATGTGGGACTCGATCCCAGGACGCTGGGATCATGACCTGAGCCGAAGGTAGCTGCTTAACCAACTGAGCCACCCAGGCGTCCCTGTTTCCATAATTTTTGAACCAGATTTCCAGTCCATGTGATGATATGAGATATACATGTCCTATCCTCACATATCATTATATATGTGATATATATGATATATATTATGTATGATATATATTATATAATATATATGATATATGATGTGATATATATGTACATATGTGATATATTGTATATATGTATATGTGTGTATATATGTGTGTATATATATGTATAATGTACACACACATATATGTATTATATATGTATGTATAATATATGTATATATAACATATGCATATATGTATATATAATGATGTTATATATACACATATATCATATTATTATATATATTATATATACACATATATATCATATATAATGCCATGTGATGATAGGACATGTATATCCCACCATCATATGGACTGAAATATCCATAGATTGAAATCTTTTGTTTCCAATCCATCCTTTGGGTTGGAATATCCACATATCATATCATCATGTATCCTAATGTTATCTATTATCTACCAACCAATCATCTATCTAATCTATCTATCCATCTATCTATCTACACACACACACACACACACACACACACATTTATATTCTAGTCGTGGCTTGCTTCTCTTGCTAGGGGTTTTCATGGGAATTGTGTTCTGGTCCGCTTGGATGTTTTTCCTACCGACGTCATTTCTGGTTCGGAAATACCCACATCATTCTCTAAAGCTCTTACAAATTCTATTAATTAAGGGCTTCCTATGAATGAATCCATTTCTGTTTAAACCAGCTGGAAGAATTCTTTGAAAAATGCTGATCCTATAATAGGAGCCTGATCCTCCTAGCTTTAATTAGTGGTTCAGTTACTAATGTTGCCAGTGAGCTCTGGGACGCAAACCTTCCCAAGGAGTCCCAGAACATCTCAAAGGCACGAGAAACGTTTTCCAACGCTCCTTCCCCTTTGCAGTCCCCAATTTCTTCCGTCCTTGGCTTCTGCCTGTTCATTCACACGTTCCAGAAAGGGGCACCTTGAGTTTACAAGACAGGTCACTCTGTACGATTTTGAAATGAAGAGATTTGTGCAAAAAAGGCACATTCATCTCACGGGTATTAATTAAAGACAGTCTGTTTTTAAAACCTATTTGGGGGCACGTTTCCATATTTTTGAACTGAACTTCCCAGCCAATGGATGGTTCCTCAGAACTTGGCACGAAGCCCCAACACCCCTTTATACCTACGTGTTCTTTCAAGAGCAATCCATAAGCATATTTGCGGGCACCTCAACCTTACATCCTTTTACCTATTTTAAGGCAGTTTTCTTTTCCTATTTTTCTTCTCTGCTCCACATTGGGAAAATCTCCGATGATTAGTAAAATTTCCCCTGGATAATACTCCCAGTACATTTCCATTCCGGTGTCCTTCTCTGTCTGTAACTATGCTCGTCTGCGTTTGCACGTGGTCCCAGGCTCGGAACAAAACCGTGTAGACTGATCCAGACTCGTGACATAGATGGCAAAGGTGCCAACAACGGCACCAGTGAAGGTGCTGGAAATGCAGTCACTTTTCCAGTGACCAATGATGTCCCTCACCGGAGCCATGGGATTTTTTCCGCAGGATTCAGCGGGTACACTGGTATTTCCCTTCTCTGCGGTTCTCTACAAGCTTTTCGAGAAGGAGGGGCTCCTGGTAATGAGGTTTGTTGAGAAGTTTCCCCAAGGGAAACTAGTAGAAAAGTGGGGAAATTTGCTGGGGTCACATAGTAATTCTGTTTATCTTTTTTGATAAGGAATTGAGGAACTCTTTCCACAGTGGCTACGCCAGTTACCTTCACTGTGGGAAGGACAGGGTTTCTGATCTGTCATATTATCGCCAACATGTGTTTTCCCTCCCCTTCCTTCCTTCCTTCCTTCCTTCCTTCCTCCCTCCCTTCCTCTTTCCTTCCTACCTTGCCCCCTTCCTTTTTTCTTTCCTTCCTCCCTTCCTCCCTTCCTCCCTTCCTCCCTCCCTCCGTCCTTCCCTTCCTCCCTGAGTATACCCACCCCTGTGGGTGTGACATGCTATAGATGGTCCTTGAAAACACTGTGTCCACTGGAAGAAGCCAGACAGACCCCACATGCTGTAGGATTATATGAAAAGTCTGGGACATGTAAACCTTTGCACACATAACGTAGATTCATGTTTACCCAGGGTTGGGTTAGAGTTAGAGTTAGGGTTAGGGTTAGGAACATGTTAGTCCCAGTAACATGTAATGGGACAGACGGGATGTTTGCACAAGTCTGTGAATACACCAGATGCCACAGAGTTGGTTAAAAATGTTAAAAATGGTTGAGACGGTGAATGTTACATTGCGGGCATTCTATCACAGTGGCAGACTAAAAGAATAAATCTAGTATTGTGCAGACTTGCTGAGTCATTACTGTGTACACCCGAAACTCATAGAACACTCTATGTGTGTGTGTGTGTGTGTGTGTGTGTGTGATATTTAAATTTTTCAATAAATAAAAATTTTAAAAACCGTAAAGGACATAAACTTCCGCAGCACTTCCAGCCTGCCTGAAATGTAGACAGAAGGGGATTCTATGGTTTATAAAAGTTTTACACAGCGGGTTTTAATAAATTACAGCACTGCTGGCTTAAAACAATAGAAACTGATCTCGCAATTCTGAGATCCAGGCGGGGCAGGGCTGTGCTCCCTCCCCAGGCTCCAGGGGAGGGTCCTTCCTGTCTCTTCCAGCTTCTGGGACTCCAGGCACCCTTGGGCTGATGGCTGCGTCCCTCCCGTCTTCCAGTGTCTCTCCCTACTGTCCTCTCTCCTTCTCTTCTCTGTGTCTTCAAACTTCTATTTGCGTCCTTCGTATCAGGAGCCCTGAGATGACATTGGGCTCACCCACATGATCCCAGATACTCCCCCAATTTCAACACATGTCATCTTATCTGCAAAGTCCCTTTTGCCCCATAAGGGAACTTATCAAGAGAGTCTGGGATTAGGATCCTTAAGGCTGCCTTCAGCTTATGCTTGGATGTTCAGGGTTCTCTGTTGCTGCACTAGGAAAACCAGCTGGGTTTTCATCTGCATATGCCTTCCTGGTGGTTTTGGATTAAAGGACATGGATATATTACCATCGAGAAAACCCAAAGAACAATAAACAAAAGAGTGGATTTATCTCTTTGTTATCCTATTTCCACTTTCTTTGGGTACATATATGCCCAAATATATGGGAGGAATGGCTGGATCATATGGTAGATCTATTTTTTTTTTCCTTTTTAGGAACATATACATTTTCCCTACAACAGCAACCATATCATATATGTATATATGATATGGTTGTATATCATTTACTCTATATGCGCCAAATTAACAAGCCATACACCTTACACTTACATCATTTTATATGTCAAACATAACCTATAAAAAGAAGTGAATAAAAATTTTGAAAGTAAATTAAAACCAAAAATCAAGTACGGACACCATTTGCCAGGTAAAACTCCTCGAAGTCCAAATCATCAGGGAAACGGTCCTCTTATTTTTCCAGCATCCTCTAGGCTCCAACTATGTCAACAAGACTGGCTAAGAAGCTTTAAGCCTCTCGAGATCAATTCCTGGCAGACATACCCTCAAAAGCTGTATTTCGGTTGCAGTCTGAGCCTTGGGTCTCCTGTGAACAGCAGATCGGATCTTCTTGCCTCTATAATGATGTGCATGAAGGTTCTGTATCTCCTACCAGAGACTTAACAAAATTGATGTAAATGATTTCAGTCCACTTCAGGGTAGTTCACTGGACAGAGTTTAATCATTCAGCTGTGAAGAGCTCGAAATGCAGAACCCGGGCTTTGTATTTTTCCAAAGTCCCTTTGATGGAGAGTCATACATTTCAGGTGGTTCCAGAAAAAAGAAAGGATGCCTCGGGGGGATATTTTATCATCTCTGTGCATGTGCAACGGACTGCATTAGAATTTTTTTTTTCTCCCCACCAGTTGAAACGAGTTATAACGTTTATTTCCAGACTTTTACGGGAAAGCATAATCTTTATATCCAAGGTTAAGTAGGACAAGAACAATTATTGCAAAAAAAAAAAAATTTTTTTTAATTTCCCTGGGTAAGGATTGGTCAAATTTCATTTTCCATCTATTGGAATATCTCTGAAAGTGGGGACTGTGTATGAATCAGTGTTATGTATCTGGAGAAGAAAGCAGAGCAAACGTCCAACCAATTCATTCCTTTTAATGTCACCTCTATTCGCCTACTCCCTTATTCCCTCCTTCTTCCTCTCATCTTTTATTTACCAGATGTCTACTGAACACCTGGTGAGCGAAAGGAAATCAAGATGTCTCATGCATCTTGAAGACCTTAATGCAAACAGCCAGACCTCTGAAGAATGAGAGAAACCGACCCGAATAATAAATAAATGGCTGGTATGTCAATTCCCTGCACAGTCGATAATGGGAAAAATACACCTTTGAGAATGCCCCCAGCCCAGTCGATTTGAAATCAGGACACGGAGTTTTGGGAGACCTCAGTGCAAAGCTGATATGGACACTCAGTATTGCTAGAAACACCTGGACCACTTGGGCCCCACTTGGAAGCAAAGGAAGGGCATCCCTGTGCCCGGCCAAGCTCCCTGAAGATGAGAATATTCTCATCCTCCTTCCCCCTCCCCTCCAGTGTCTGGTGGTAAAGAGAGACATCTAAGAAATATAAAACTGCAGAAACCAAAGGTTTCTCCTCACTTTGGAGACCTGCTTAGTCATCATTTACATAGTATGCTTATAGTTTGCTGGTAGATTGTGACCACTTAGCAAAAGTCTGAGCACGGGAAAGCACAGATACACTCCTGTGGAATCTGGTGGGGGAGAAAAAGCCTATCCGTAGACCTATAAAATAATTCTAGGATTTCGCAATGAGAAGTGTTCATGTAGGGGAAAAAACAAAAAGGCAATGAACGTACTGCCCGTTTTATAAAATCAGAGGTCCATATGCAGAACTGCAATTTCTTAGAGTGACATGTTCATCTGAGAATATCTTCCTCTGTGCTCAGTTCCCCCTGCTAAGGCTGGATACATTGAATTTTTTGCAATGTGTGTGTGTGGATTTAAAAGATACTATGTTATTTAAGGGATAAAACTACTTCCTGTTCATATTTGACTATTGCCATGGGCTGGGTGGGTAATGGATTTGATACCATGTTTCCTTCATATTTGATTATCCCTATTGGCTGGGTGGATAATGGATTTGATATAATGTTTCCTTCAGTCTGTGTATGAATAAATCCCACCCTCCCCTGTGCCTGATGTAATACAGAGGACCGTACCATTTAATGTGTAACACATTACAGATTTTAAGACACTTCGCAGGTTCCTTATTTCATTTCATTTATTTTTAATGATTTTGTTTATTTATTTGAGAGGGAGAGAGAGAGCACAAGTAGGAGAAGCAACAGACACAGGGAGAGGGAGATGCAGGTTTCCCACTGAGCAGGGAGCCCGATGCAGGGCCCAAGATCATGACCTGAGTCCTAGGCAGATGCTTAATGGACTGAGTCACCCAAGGACCCCTTTTCATTTAAACTGACCATAAGTTCCTTTGACTTGATATTGCTTTGTTTGGAAAATCTGGATATCCCGCAGGATGAGCATTGTTCACAATCCCCCCCCACCCCCAGTGCCCTAGAGAATCAGGCTAAAAAGTCTATAATTTCACGTCATTTGTTCATACCCACTTGAGGAAGTCTGAGAGTTGACTTTTATAAATTCCTGTATCAGTAAGTCGCTGTTGGATATTTTGCTTAATTTTTTTTTTTTTTATCCTTCCCTTTGTTTTCTTATCTCTACATTTCAGAAACTAAATCAGGTCATTTCATGTTCATTTTTAGCTGTGAACTTTGTTCGACTGCAAGTGTCTTTAGTCAGGGGAAAAAGTCACGACGCCTTGTGATGCTGAATGAACAATTTATGTTTTTTTAATGAAGCGGAGTTGGTTCAATGAGTATGGTTTATTTAGAGAAGGCGCTCTAATACTGAAAATTATTAATGTCGTGATGCTCGCTACATCATGTACCACTTTTGTCAAGGAGGCAGAAGCTTTGAAGAATATGAATTAAGATGCACTGACCCAGGTTGACTTTCATCTTTGCAGTCTTGGTTTGCCACAATCACTTTCTGGCAAAGAGAGAGGAGCAGCACTTAGGGTCATTCAATCCGTTGGAGACCGTGCAGCCAGGACCCCCTTGAGCAAAGGGGAGCAGGAGCCAACGTGACCCTGGACTGGCCTCATACCAAGCAGCTGTCCTTCCTGGAAGATACCAGACATGTTTTAATGTCAACTCCTACGGCACTGAGGTTTCCACTCTTGCTTTCAATGGCAACTCTCTGACCGGACATCTGACCGGGTACTCGCAGTTCCAACATGCACATCGTTATCGGTGAAGCCCTGTCATAGGGGAACGCTGTGTGGGGTCCGTAGACCTAGGTGCACACCAGCATCACCGGAAAACGTGTGCAACCAACAGAGGCTTCCATCTGACGCCCGGAAGCTTTTCTTTATAATTGCTCTGAAATGCAGTCACAGACATGGGACATTTTAAAGGTTCTGGGTGATTCATGTACATAGGAACATCCGAGAAGCAGTGTTCTAGGCATTCCTAGATTGTCACTCATGATGGCTTTTGCACGCGTAACGACGTATGTACGTGTATACCTATATATGTATTGTGTGTGTGTGTGTGTATATTGTATTTATGCGTGTATAAGTATATATTTATCAATATAAATATGTATCTGTTAGATAAGATATACTTATCAATACACAATATGCGACTGTTCTATAAAAATATGCATGCATGGTACAGAGGAATTCATCAAAGCACAGTGCGCGTGCTAATGAGCTGCGTGATGGAAGTCACTGTATTACCAGGTAAGGAACAGGGGCAAAGCATCCCCTGGGCCAGCTCCAGGGTGCGTGCAGTTCCAGAGGCCGGCCAGCAGGTGACGATGTTGATCTGAGCGCTGAGGACAGACCCCTCGGAGGTGGTTCTGAGGGACCCAGCAAGGCTCTCTTAAAATCTGGCATCTTCCAGCGACCCCCTCAAGGGCTTCGCTTTGTTTTAACTACACCTGCAGCTGCTGATGCCTGCAGAGAGTCAATTATGCATAATTAGCGTTCCTACCTGATGTGCTGAAACCACACTTTGAACGCCGTTGCCGTCCACACCCTATTAAGGCGTGCACGGCTGGTATTGGTTGTCTGTTTAATATATGATAGGGGAAAAAAATAGATACGTGTGCATTCTTTGCAGACAGATGTTTGATGACGGCTGTCGATGCCAGGAAAGGCTCATGCTCCAAGAGAGGACGCGACAGGGGAGAGGAAGGTGGGATTTAGGGAAGAGACATTTTCCCCCCTCCATGGATGACACAGAGAAAAAAAAAAAAAAACCCCACTTGAGGCTGGAAGTTGAATCCAGCTGATGCATTTAGCCTAATTAAGTTAATAGACTCTTTGGTGAGTGGCACACCCTGTTTAGTTTCCGTACATTAAAACATGGAACGCCACCAAAAAAAAAAAGAAAAAAAAAAAATGGGAGAATGAAAGATTTCCACCCACCAGAGATGAACCCCTCCTGGAAAGAAAGCCAGGTCACACCTGGATTGGAGAAAAAGGGTTAAAAATATTTAGGGGGCATGAATGTAAGCTTTCACATAGACGGAACTTCTCGTCCACCTGCGATATTCTGGGCAACACACTGATTTTATTATTCATTGATGGGTTGATTAATTCATTGATTGATTCATTCATTCATTCATAGATCCATTTCATTCATTCAAGGTGTCCTGAGCACCTAGTGTGCACAAAATACTGCCTAGGTCGTGTAGAAACCAAACTACATAGCCTACACTTCCTTCTAAAAGTTGTTTTTCTACCTTTCATGCTGGTGCTGTGGTTGAATTACATATCCCATAATCTGTGCTCGCCCGCGGATACAATAATGTACAGTGTGTGTGTGTGTATATATTGATGTCTGTCCAGTGCTCAAGGCTGTGGAGGTCTTGAAAAGAGTACGAATGATTGATACGTGGCCACAGAGAGACAGAGGACGTGGAGACGGGACAGATGAGGACAAGGCAATATCCTAGATGGGTTTCTGGAGGCAGGAGCATTGGAGGGTTACTAGAAAAACTAATGGAATCTGAAAAATGTCCAGAGTTCAATCATGATGTATCCACACCTGGTTCTTGGTTTTGACAAACATACAATAGATAATTAATGAGATCAACACTAATAATGGGGACCAGCGGAGGAGGGTTTTATGGAGAGACTATAAACCATCTGATGACCTTTGTGTACACCTAAAATTATTTTAAGATGAGGAAGTCTGTTTTTTTTAATTTTTATTTTTACTTTTTTAAGAGAATGTATTTATTTGCAGAGAGAGAGAGAGAGAGCACAAGCAGGGAAGAGGGGTGGAGGCAGAGGGAGAAGCAAGGAGCCTGATCTGATGCTTGATTCCAGGATCCCGAGATCATGATGTGAGGCAAAGGCAGATGCTTAAATGACTGGGCCACCCAGGCACCTGCCCCCCTTTTTTTAAAGTTTATTTTTAAAGCTCAGTAATAAGCAAAACAAAACAACAAAACAAAAATTTTAAAAAAAGAACTACACACAATAAAAACCCACAACCCAATATACCAAATAAGCAATCTTTAAAAAAAAAAAATGGGTATGTAACCTGAACAGATATTTCACAAAAGACGATATTCAGTCAGTAAGTGTTCAAAAAGATACTCAACCTCATTAGACATTATGGAAATGAGATACAAAAATAAAACTACCAGGAGATGCTGCTACGTCCTGATGAGAATGTCTAAAATATAATCAATTAAAACAAAAAATAAACTGATAATAGTAAGGGTAGGGAGTATGAGGAGGAACAAGGAACCCTTATACATGGCTGGTGGGAATGCAGAATGGGGCAGCCACTCTGGAAAATACTTTGGTGGCTTTTCATAAAACTAAACATCTGATTACCATATGAACTAGAATCTCTTCCTAAGGATTTGCCAAGGGGGCATGGGGAGAGGAACTTCTGTTCATTCATAAACCTGTCAACAAGGAGCATTCATCATGGCTTTATCTGTAATCATGGAAGCAATGGAAACCACCCAGATGTCCTTCAGTAGATGATGGGCAAGTAGGCAGTAGCATATGTAGAAAACAGGACAGAGCCCCATGGGGACAATCCAATGGGACTTGGAACAGCCCTACTGAGCATCTAAGTACAAGAAGCCTGTCTCCATACCTTGCATATGGTTTGATCCATTCATAGAACATTCTGGAAAAGATCTTACATGTGGGACTATAAGAACAGGAAGCCAGTCTCCATGCCCTGCATACAGTTTGATCCATTCACAGAACATTCGGGAAAAGACCTCCCATGGGTGACTCTAACGGAAAGAAGCTAGTCTCCATACTTTGCATAATATTTGATCTGCTTATAGAACATTCTGGAAAAGACACCATAGGGGCACAAACAGTCTAGAAAGTCCTGGGGCTGAGCTGGAGCACGATATTGGTCACAAAGTAGCACAGTGCGAATACAGCTTGAGAAATTGTGACCTAGTTATGTTGTGAGTCCGAGAACTGTGTGTTTGCATCAAAACTCCCAGGACCCCGCAGCAACAAGAGTGAATTTTACTTTATGTAACGAGAGTGACCATTATTACAAAAGTCATTGTCGTAAAAAAAGACGAGGACACGCACCGATCACGGGACATGCGTGCCAGGCTTTGGGAAAGGCCAAGTCAGAACCGCCCATTTCCCAATGACTTCCTGGGTCAGACACCATGATTATATCCAGCATCTACAGGGGAAAAGTAAAGTTTCAGTGGGTTGAGCACTTGTCCTCAGTCACAAACCTGGGAAGACCCTGAACATGATTCAAACCCAGGTCAGACCAGCTCCAAAGTCTGTGCCTGTGCAAGCATGATGTCTTCACAGTCCTGACTTCCCAGCATAAAGGTAAAGTCTTCAGGGAGGAGGACAGGAGGCAGGGAGGTTGAGAGGTGGCAGAGGACACGTGTCTTAACTCACATGGAAAGGAAAGCAAAGCAGCACTGGTTTCCTAAATTCCTGAAAACAGTCACATCACATTTCACGGTTTCTAAATGGAGCCAGGTTTGGGTGTGACTCCCAACCCAGATGAGGATACACTCAGTAACACAAGTTTTACTCAAAGAAGGATAGCTAATCAATCGTAATTGTACAATATGGGAGAATTACAGACTATGGGTGTCCTTGATAATCACAAGCACAGTGACAAGCTTAATGAAAATCAACACACATTGGATGGTACCTATGGTTTTGAATGGACATTGTTGATGTGGTGGCTCAGTAAAATGACCCCAAATGTCCCATTTCAAGGGACACCATCAACCTTAAGATGGTACAGGGCTCTAAGTTTGAATTTCACCAAATGGTTGGACTGTCATGATTTCTTCGACATGCCATCCAGAGATGCTAGGTGGAGACAACCATGTGGTTTCCATGTGTTTTTGGTGCATGGAAGAAAGTTCAGTTGAGATGGTTTCCCCCAGAATGTGTAAGCCTTTGCATAGTTGTTTTCTATATCTGTTGGGACAACCAAGGGACAGCCACTGGCAGAGGTTGATGGGAGAACTTGTTTTGAAATGAGAGACCCAGAACCCCAGCCACTGTGTGTCATGGTGATGGTAGCGTGTGCGTCCAGATGAACGATGTATGGTGGACGATTTTGTTGGTCGCCATTACCAAAATGGGTGAACACCATTCAGTCTAGGGATTCATATAGCTTCCAGGATTTATATACAAAGAATCGTATTCTAAAATTCAACTCTGGCCTTTTAGCTTATGCAAAAATAAAAATAAAAACCAGCTAGTCTTCTGGTATCAAAACTAAAACTCCCAAAATAATGAAAGAGGCTTTGACCGATCTGATAATATTTTTCTCAACATTGGAAAATTGCAACAGGAAAACCTTTGTATGGACAGTCTCATTCCAGAGCTATTTTCCCCTGAGCCTTTGTGTTTCCATCAGATTCTTATTTGGAACTTCGTTTAAATTTGTGGTTCATCGAAACTCAAAAGCCAATGCAATTCTCTTTAGTAATAAGTGTTACGGGATTTGGCTTCCCATAAAGAAGCTAGTACTTACATAAAGGTGGCTTAAGAAGCATTAAAAAATTTTTAAACATCCCTGAAAGATGCCTTGCAGTGGCTCCAAGAGGATTCAAATTCAAGATTAAGAGCTGGAACACATTTTATATATGCTCATGTTGTGGAATCTGATTCACCCAAATGTGGGAAAAGAAGAAAAAAAAAAAGTCTCTGCAATTTCCAAAAATAGGCCCCATGTTAACTGTCCATCTGTGCAATTAGTAAATCTGATTCATCACGCTATTCCCTTAAAATATGTGCCCTTTATTGGCTATTAGTAATACCTCAATAACAAAGAAAGCATTAAGATTCAAAAAATACATGATTTGTTCACCATAAAAGTCTATCTGATACCCCGGGATCTTTTCTGGACTTCGACAAGTCAACTTGGAAGAGAAAGAGGTTTGGACTCAGATTGTCATCTTTCAATTATTTGTGGTGGGCTGTGACCCTATTTTGAATCTTTCCTGCAAGGGAAGCCTATCTCAACTCCCAAGATTTCAAAACATCACGCCCTTCTGGGTTTCATTCATCATCCACTGGGAGAGTTTCGCAGGCTTATCGAATATAAAGTTCATTTTTAAAAATAGTTAAAATGACAAAAAATAGAACAAGGATAATGCAATGCCCATAGCATCCATTGACCACAAACAGATTTACACATTAATTTTCCTTTGAAATTTTTATATTAGAAATTGTTCTAGGGGCACCTGGGTGGCTCAGTTGCTTAAGCAAGTCAGCTCTTGGTTTCAGCTCAGATCATGATCTCATAGTCCTGGGATCGAGCCCCACTACTTCTCCCTTGCTAATGTGTTCTCTCTCACTCTCTCTCTCTCAAATAAATAAATTTAAACAAAATTTAAAAAAAAATAATAATTGCATGAACTATCCCTTAGCCTTATGGCTTTTCAATCAGTCCCTGTGCATTGCTTGACAAATATTTTCGTACATGTGTTGGGCATGATTCACACGTAGGTAGTTCATGTGGCTGCCCATAGGCATCTGCATGATAGCTAGATAGTTCTGTTGTCACTTTACACACTCACAAGAACTTGTCCCTCTGTGTGGATCCTATTCACACAACACAAACTCATATGGATTTACTCCATTCACTTCTACTGCTAAGATTAATCTCTTTATTTCTTCTGTGTTTTATTACTTTTATGAGCACTGTTGATTTTGTCATTTTTAAAAATTTCTTTTCAGCATAACAATATTCCTTGTTTTTGCACCACACCTAGTGCTCCATGCAATCCGTGTCCTCTCCAATACCCACCACCTGGTTCCCCCAACCTCCCACCCCCGCCCCTTCAAAACCCTCAGATTGTTTTTCAGAGTCCATAGTCTCTCATTGTTCACGTCCCCTTCCAATTTCCCTCAACTCCCTTCTCCTAACTCCCCTTCTCCTCCATGCTATTTGTTATGCTCCACAAATGAGTGAAACCATATGATAATTGACTCTCTCTGCTTGACTTATTTCACTCAGCATAATCTCTTCCAGTTCCATCCATGTTGCTACAAAAGTTGGGTATTCATCCTTTCTGATGGAGGCATAATACTCCATAGTGCATATGGACCACATCTTCCTTATCCATTCGTCCGTTGAAGGGCATCTTGATTCTCTCCACAGTTTGGCGACTGTGGCCATTGCTGCTATAAACATTGGGGGTACAGATGGCCCTTCTTTTCACTACATCTGTATCTTTGGGGTCAATACCCAGTAGTGCAATTGATTTTGTCATTTTTTAATATGATATGATGTACACGTTTGTCTATCAAATTTCCTTTTTATAGCTCTTTGTTTTGTGGCTGCTTCTCAGATCGATGAAATTTTTGTTACTTTCCCCTCCTGTGGCTTATAATCTTATGCTCATTTTGCTTTCTTCAGTGTTGAATCCTACAATTTTAAGGTGTGCGTAGAGAACATATAGGATTGATCTTTATCTCCAACCTCCCCCTGAAAAATTTCTCAGATACTGTCAATGCTATTTCAGCAGTCACGTTTCATGCATTATTTTGAGATGTGTTAAACACACTGTTTTGCATATTCCATGAAATTAAAGGTATTTTGAATACAAGAGTTATTCTTTGTGGGTCACATGGCTTGTGACATGATGCCGTTATTTTACCTCTAGACCCAGTTGTTATATTCTTGATGTACATTCTCTGAAAATTCTTTCTGCAGCAGTCATAAGTAACATATGCTCAAGGTCTTATCAGTAGATATTGCATTGGGTCCCTGATCTTGAATATTTAATTTGGCATTGAATTCTAGGCTGACATTGATTTCTATGAAAATCTTTCAAGATACCTACCATGTTCTGTAATGTAGCATTGATAGAAATTATGGGCACTTCTATTTCTTCCTACGTGATTGCCTTTTTGCACAGATAAGTTTCAGATCCCCCTGACGGTGATGTAGTTTGCCCTTCTTCCCCTTTGGCATTTGGAATTTCCTTGTTTTTCTTTTTTCTTTCTTTTTTTTTTTAAGATTTTATTTATGTATTTTGAGAGAGAGCACAAGTAGGCAGAGTGGCAGGTCAAGGTTGGGAGACAAGCATACTCTCTGCTGAGCAGAGAGCGCAATGTGGGGCTTGATTCCAGGACCCTGGAATCATGGCCTGAGCCAAACACAGATGCCTGCCCAGCTGAGCTACCTAGGCACCCCTCCCTGTCTTGTTTTTGAGATCAGTAATGGTTTAGATCTTTTTATTTAAATCAAGGATGTGTGTGTTCTTGTGGCTGTAGAGGATACTTCTCACATGGGTCAGGCATGATGTGATCTACTGCTAATTTAAGCTGAGGTTATAATATGTGTTCTCCTTTGTTTTGACTCCATGAACAAGATCCTGGGCATGGATACACCACATATGCACATCTGAATAATTAAATCTGCATTTCTGATGTGACACAATCATCTCGAGGAGGTTGTAAAGGGAACGCATGGATAGTCAGCAAAGAGGGGTGGCCCTAGCATGTGGCAAATACTAAATCCTCAGTAAAATTCAGCAATTGTGGTTTTTGAAATTAGAGATGTTTGAGAGGAGTGGTGCAGCTGGAGAGAATGAGAACAAGTCAAAGACATAGGAGTGTTGACTGATGGAGATGTCTGTGAATGGAATCATATGTGGATGCCTAGTAGAGGTGGACAACGTAGGCAAATGGAAGGTAGAGACAGGTTGTGTCACTTCCCACCTTCCCATGAAATTCCCGAAGCATGGGACCTACAGGAATAGTGCCCGTGAGCCTCAGCGGGAAGACTGTCTTTCTGTGGCAAATCATCTTATTATAATACCTGTCATCATGTTCTGATTTATTTGCAATTTCCAAGGGCTACCGCCTTCTGTTACATGTTCCTCTGGGAGATGTTTGCAGCAGAAAGTTCAGAGGACGGTCACTTCCAAATAAATAAATAAATAAGAGTTCCAAGTTTCTGCATTGTTGAAAAGAATGTGTCTCTCCCCGTAAGCACACACGTGCATGGGTGTGCGTGCACGTGTACCCACACACACACACACACACCCCAGAGATGCCCCCAAAGTAAGGTGTGCAGTATCTCATGGATGGGTAAACAAAACGCACTCCTGAATCATCACGATCATTATTTTTCCAGGTGCGAACCCAATGAGAAGACTAATTGTTTCCTGCAACTCCGTGGATAAAAATTCTCATTCTGAAGTAATTGACATACGGTAGCTTTTCAATTAATATCCCGTATCAAGTGTTAAAACCAAGATGAGGTAATTCTTTAATTAAAAATTTAATGGGTTTCTGGGATGAAAGAGCGAAGGAGCGAGTGCATAATTTCTGGTGACTTCTGAATCCCCACAAGCGAACAGGCAGAGCAAGTAAATAGCAAACAACAAAACCCGCAGAAAATATTTTTTAGCAAAAGGAGATGACAAATCACCCAAGGACCTCAGCCAGCATACACAGTGGGTGTTGATGTCATTCTTCCATGCTTTTAGAAATAAAACCCCACAGACATTAGTGTACGTCCAGGATGACAGTCTTTGCTCTTGGGTTCTTTACAACCCAGAGTGAGGTCTGCAAACACCCAGATTTTAGTCATGGGCTAATTGATTTTAAAAATACAGTAACAATTTAAATCACGATCCCCATTATCTATCTCCTATATTGGGGTATTTGTTGTCATTCTATGATTGTATTATACAATAAAGCATATAATATGCCTCCCTTAGGGCTATTTTTTTATTTTTTAACATGTTAACTATGGGGGCAGACTGTATGTGTTCATTGAGAGACCCCCCACAAGTCCACTCTACATTGAACGGATCTAACGTTTCTTTTTTTTTTTTTTAAAGATTTTTTATTTATTTATTTGACAGAGAGATCACAAGCAGGCAGAGAGGCAGACAGAGAGAGAGGAGGAAGCAGGCTCCCTGCTGAGCAGAGAGCCCGATGCGGGGCTCGATCCCAGGACTCTGAGATCATGACCTGAGCCGAAGGCAGCGGCTTAACCCACTGAGCCACCCAGGCACCCAGGATCTAACGTTTCTTAATGAAAAATTGCCAGGCACCCCTAGGGAACTAATAAAAAATGATCAGTCTTCATATTTTGAGAGTAATCGCTCTCACGAAGACAAAAGTATTCACTGGATTGACAAAGTGCTATTGGGAGGGCATTAAGGACTTCTGGATGCATGTGGACCCCCAACAGAGTGCTCTACAGGACCTCCATTTGCTGTGAATCTATGGTTTCTTCTTCCTGAATTTTCTTCACTATGGGAGAAAACAATTTTGGAAACTGACCAAGAATGATTTTAAAAACAAACAAAAAAAGAGTATCCATCAATGAAAATAAGGCACATTAAGACCTTGCTCCAGATACTTGGTAAAACTGGTTGATCTAATTCACTTATTAGTGACTTCAATGTATTACTTGAAAGAGAGAAACAGTCACATGATTGGTAAAGAAATGAGTGATGTCAATGCTTTCGTGAAGTTTTGGGCTCATTGGTGATGAATAGGGAGGGGTTTTAGCTCTTGGAGACAAATATAGGAATTTGTTAATTTTATCAGAACATCTTTTATAGTTAGGAGATGATAGCAACTGGCTTTCAGAGAGCACTGGAATTAGGACATGGAGGCATGAAACCTTCAAACCATGACTGTAGATGGAGTGATATTTGTCAAAGAAAGAGGTGCAGTAGTGCAGAATGCTTGGGAGGAGATGGCTGTAACCTTCCAAGCCCATCCACGGAAGACACCAGCCCCAGTGAGAAGGCATAGAAAGTGGGCCTTTGGAAGGGGCTGAGGGTGACATGAGGTCATGAAGGTTGAGTGCCATGATGGGGTCAGGTGGTATTGAGATGAAGAAGGAATCGAGGGGCTCTTCTGGTGGGTCTTTGAGTGAACTGGGAGATGGGGGATTGACACGGGTGATACCAAGAGCAGGTGGGCATTATATTTAGCCTTCAGAAGTCCTACAAATAGAAGGTTTTCTGATGAAGGAAGTCATCAAAGGTTGGGTCCAACTATAGCCAAGATCATGGTGATCTAAGACAACCAAACTCTGACATCCCACTGGGTTAGAATTCCTGCCCCCGAGTCCTGGGAGGAACTGTAGCCTTACTTCTGACCTGGATACAACTTGGAAGATACCTCTCCTACCAGTTCTAGGAAATCAGCTCCCTACAATGGTATTGAAATGATCTTGGTGACATCACTCTCCTATTCAATGGTCTCCACACCTGAAAGGATTCTTTAACATTTTAAAAATAGTACAGTGATGTTTCTCCTCTACCTGAAATCACTCATAGGATCCCCGTTGTGTCTGATATAGAACATGAACCCCATATGAGCTGGCCACCAACTTCTGCTCCTGCCCAAATAATCCCAGTTTAGATCCCCCCAAAAGCATCCCGTCCTTCAGCATATGTGATCCTCTCAGCCTGGATTGTCCCATCGTCTTTTGAAATGACATGGCAGAAAGCAAATTTTTCTTTGCATCCTAGTTCACATGCTGCCTCTTCTGGGAAGCCTTCCCTGAGCTATGGGATAGACTCTCCTTCATCCCTTGTCTGTATTTAAGCCTGCTGTGGACATACAGGGGGATAGTGTCGTTTTTGATGCACGCCTCTTTTAATGGACTGGATTCCCTTGAATTTTGTTGTCTTACTGAATTTTGTGTCTGAATCATGTGATGTTTCTTGGCCCACAGCAGGAAGGGAGGGAAGTAGGGAGGAAGGGAGGAAGGAAGGAAGGAAGGAAAAAAGAAGTAAAGGAGAAAGGAAGGAAGGAGAGGGAAAAGGGGGATAAGAAAACAAAACAGGAAGTTTTCTTTAAATGGCACACATTATAGGTGAGGGGAATAAAGTCATAAGATCTATATTGAAAATTAAAATAAAATGGTTATGTCATCACCCTAGCAAGTAGAAATGATACAAAACACAGGTAGAGTCGAATACTAACAGATTTATGAGGGCATTCAACCCGACTTCTTAGATGTAAAGTTTAATAAGAAGATGGTCATGACCGTCTTCTGTTGCAGGTGTCTGTATATACGTATTTTTCCCATATATTCCCAAGGATAGACCCAAAGTGAAAAGAGCACCACTTTGATTTTTTATGGGTGATAACCTCAGCTCCCCACATGTCTTCAAAAGTGTGCACCTTCTGTCACCGTTCTGTCTCTCCTTTTTGGATTTGCATCTCTCGCAAGAGCCTTGCACCTGGCACTCCATGGTCTCCAAAACCCTCAGGTATGGAACTTTACTCCTAAACTTGCTTACGTTGGTAAAACAAGCTAATGAATTCTTGTTGAAATGAACTGAACACTTATATAGGAATTTTTATTAGGAGGTTTTATAACAAGATCTACAAATCACCGTTATTATGGGTCATTTACTGGGGTGCAGGAATAGCTCCATAATGTAGAAATGGATCTCATAATCATATCTTCTCAAATGATGCTGAGTCTAATATTTTATTTCTATATAATATCTCTCATTGGGATGGATTTTACTTGCTTTATGAATATAAAATGAGGACATTTGAGTGCCAAAGAACATGAACTTTTAAAGTCCACTGACCATGTTCAATCTTGACTCTTATCTTCAGTGGATTGTAATCCTGCTCATGACCATTTCTCTGAGTATCAATCACCTCATTGGTAACAAAGGCAATAATGCTGGTGAGCTCATGGAAATCACATCAACGTTAAATGAGATATGATTTCCAAAATCTTGATTATTCCATAGGGTTTAGTCCCCTTCACTGTGCTCCCTAAGTTATAGATATCCTTATAATAATGTGGTAATTTTAATGTCTCTACACAACCAATATCATCATCAATATCATCGTGTGTCTTGTGGAATCCCTTGCTCTAGGGGACACTGCTCTCATAATTTTCTCAATTGCTCAGGACTGTATTCTTATTAGTTTGCAATTTTGACTTTATAAAGCAAACACTAATTATCCTTGCTCTTCCTCTTTTTTTGAAAATCGAATAAGGATCAACGCCCATCAAATGTTGCTTCCTGATCCTAGCTGTCTTTTAAGAATTAGCTGTCATCTGGAACTAGAGGGTATCATGCTTAGCGAAATAAGTCAATCAGAGAAAGACAACTATCATATGATCTCCCTGGTTTGAGGAAGTTGAGAGACAATGTGGGGGGTTTGGGGGGGTAGGAAAAGAATAAATGAAATGAGATGGGATCAGGAGAGAGACACACCATAAGAGACTATTAATCTCACAAAACAAACTGAGGGTTGCTGGGGGGATGGGGGGAGGGAGAGGGTGGTTGGGTTATGGACATTGGGGAGGGTATGTGCTATGGTGAGTGCCACGGAGTGTGTAAATCTGGCAATACCCCTGAGGATAATAATACATTATATGTTAATAAAAAAATTTTAAAAATTAAAAAAAAAAAGAATTAGCTATCATCATCAATTGGTACACACACCACACACACACACACACACACACACACACACACATACACACACCCAAACTTGTTTGCTTCTGTGGATAATATTACATGTACTATATACTATAGCTTGGAGATATAAGATAGTACAGACAAACAGAAATCATAGTTATCTGTGTTGTATGTTATAAATAATCCTGTTTATACAACTGTCTCCCTACTAACAGATTGTTTAGGATATTTTGCTATTAGACACAGACCCCTATATAAACAGCCAATTAAAGGACACTTAAATTTCTCCTTGGTCACCTGCAACAACGGATTGCCTTCTTATGGTGCTCATTAAATAAGCTTTTTTTTTTAAATTCCAAATTCCAATTGCATGACTATAGTAAAAAAAACTAGCTATATACAGTAATCTTCATCATGAGACATTATTGCAATCCCTTTTTAATTCCAGGTTTTGTTGCTACTGATTCTTTAGCATCTTCTGCATAGACAATCACGTCAACTATTTAAGAAAAAAAAAATGAGTTTATTTCTCCTTCCCAAACTGAGCAGATTTATTTTCTTTTCTTGTCTTATTACATAAACTAGGACCTCCAGTATGGGTTTATACAGGAATGGTGGGAGGGGACATCTTTGCTTTGCCTTCTCATAAAGTTTCTCATAAAGAAGGCTGTTTATAGATATTCTGTCTGAAGTTAAGGAAATATCACTCTTAGTTTGCTACGTGTTGTTATCGCGAGTTAGATTCTATCAAACAAATCTTCTAGGACAACTGATATGATCATGTGACTGAACACCGTTGATCATGAAAATTTATTTGCAAGTGTGGAGGCTGGCTTGCATACAGGATAAATCTTGCCTTTACCATTGTCTTTGTTTATTTTTACATATTACAGCAATCTACATGTTAATATTTATGTTGAAGATTTTTGTATCTATGTCCACGAGAGACACTGGCCCATAACTTTCCTCTGTTGTCCATATGTGGTGTTTGGGTCGGGATGATGTTGGTTGGCCTCACAGAATGAGTTAAGAAGTATTTTCTTCTGGGGTACCCGGATGGATCAGTTGATTGGGCATTCATGACTCTTGATTTTGGCTTGGGTCATGATCTCAGGGTTGTGGGATTAAGCCCTGTGTCAGGGTCCACAATCAGTGGGGAGTCTGCTTGAGATTCATTCCCTCTGCCCCTGATCCCAAATATGTTCTCTCTCTCTTTCTAAAATACATATTTTTTTTAAAGAAGTGTTTTGTTTTTTGTGGAAGAGATTTACAAAGTTGGCTTTGTTTGTTCTGTGCCAAATTGTATCTCTCACACTTCACTGCTTGAACTCCCCCAATGCCCAATACCTATTTGTGACTATATTTGCAGCTAATGTGTTTTATGTGACAGAGCTAAAATGAGGTCATTAAGGTGGTCCTTCAACTTATAGGACTAGTATCCCTTTAAGTCTAGATGAGGACACAGACACAGACAGAGAGACGACCACATGAGGATACAGGGAGAACATGGCACCTACACAGCAATGAGGGAGGCCTCAGGAGAACGGAGACTTGCTGAAGCCTCGATCTCAGACTCCCAGCCTCTAGGACTGTGAGAAAATAAATATCTGGGTTTAAGCCATTCGTCCTGTGGTACTTTGCTTGACAGCCCTAGAAAACTGATATATTTTTATCCCTTAAAGGTTTGCTAGAATTCTCCAGTGAAATGGTGTGGCCTCATGCATTTTTAGGAGGGTCATTAATTATAGATTCAATTTCTTTAATGTAAATAGGCCTATTCAAATTACATATTTCTCCTTCTATGAGTTTCAGTAGAATGTGCCTTTCAGAGAATTGGTCCTTTCCATCTAAATTGTCAGACTTGAAGGCCGAGAGTTACTCATAATATTCCTTGGTTATATTTTCATGTCCATGGGATCATTGGTGATTGCTTTTATCCATTTGTGGTATTACTCAACTGTGTCTTCTCTCTTTTTTGCTAAGTTTGCTTGCCCTGAGGTTTATCAATTTTATTGATCTTTTCGGACACCCTGTTTTTTTTGCTTGTTGATTTTTCTCCATGGGCTATCCTGTTTTTTAATTTAGTGATCTCTGCACTAATTTATATTCTTATTTTTCTTCGATTTGCATTAGATTTAAATTCATCTCCTCTTTACTTTCCTAAGGCCAACACGTAGATTATAGGTTTTGCATTTTTCTTCCTTCTGAACATATTATGCATTCAATGCTTTAAAATTCCCTTGAAGTATTGTTTTTTCTGCATTCCACCTGTTTCAATAAGCTGATTACCACCCCCCACCCATATGTTGCCCAGGAGTGTGTGGTTTTATTTCCAAATATTTGGGGATTCTTCATCTACCTCTTATTGATTTGTAATTCAATTTCATTGTGAACTGAGAAGATATTGCTCATAATTTCTATTCTTTCAATTTCGATAAGTTGTGGTTTATCATCCAGAATGTTTTCCATCTTGGCACATCTCCCATATGAACGTGAGAGAATGTGTCTTCTGCTGCTGTTGGAGAATTCTGTAGATGCTAATTAGATCAAACTGATGGACATTGACACTTCAACTATGGACTCATGACATTGTGCTTGCTGGATTTATGGGTTACTGATAAAGATAAATTGGGATATGTAACCAGAGAGGGGGTTTTCCTATTTTTATGAGTTTTTGTAAGTTCTGTAAGTTTTTACCTCATGTATTTCTACAGTCTGGTGTTTGGCAGACACAAATCTACGCTTGATGTGTCTTCATGAGGAATTGTCCCCTTTAACATTGTATACTGCCCATATTTATTGTTGATAATTTTCTTTGTTGTGAAGACTGATTTGGCTGAAATTAATACATCTACTCCAGATTTATTTGGATTAGTGCTGGCATAGCATATCTTCTCCCATCTCTTTATTTTAGTCCATCTATAATTTTATATTTAAAATGTGTTTCCTTTTGACCGCACATATGTCCTTAAAAATTTAAATACACTGGTACCATTTGTCTTTTAATCTCTATTCAACATTAATGATTAATTACTGATATAGTTGGATTCATAGCTAACACATTTTCTACTTACTTTACTTTTTCTATTTTTATTCCCTTTACTTTCAGCCCTCTCATTTTTTCCCCCTTATTTTTCTGCCCTCTCCTGTTACTTGAAGACTCTATTTGTTTGTTTGCGGTGGAGGGAAGAGGGAAAAGAAAAAATCTTAAGCAAGCTGCATGTCCAGCACAGAGCCCAACACAGGGCTCAATCTCACAACTCTGAGATCATGACCTGAGCTGAAATCAAGACTTGGATGCTTAACTGAATGAGCCACCCAGGTGCCCGTTTATTTGAGAAATAATTCCACTTTGTCTTTCCTCTGAGCATATAAAGTAAACTATTTGCTTCAGTACTATCTGTTTTTATCTAATAGAACTCCCTTTCAAATGCCACTGTCTGCTTCAAGAGTCATGTAGATAGGCTGGGCTTATGACTTCTGCACAGCAAAATTTTAATGGTCAAGAAATCCAATTCATGAACTGCTTTTTTTTTTTTTTTAATGAAATAAAATCAACACTATCTACTCCTTTCAGGTATGAACTGGACTCTTTTGGAATCAATTTTGCTCTAGGTCCCAAAGATTTTCTCCCTTTTTTTTGTTCTACAAAATGTATAGTTTTATGTTTTACATTTAAGTTGATGATACATTTTGAGTTCATCTTTTTTTTTCCTGGGGGAATATAATTTTACTTCAAATCTACACTTTCTATCAAGTCTTTAAAAACATAGGACAAGTCCCCTAAAATGCAACTATTTTAGGACACCTAGTGAAATAAAAAGAAGTCTATTTTTCTTTTTAATTTTTTTTTAATTTTGTAAGAATATTTAACATGAAATCGACCATCCGAGCAGGGGTTTAAATGCAGGATACTTATCTATAGGTTCACCCATGTTCTGTTATGTTACAAGACTTCATTATTTTTGAGGCCGAATAATAATCCATCGTGGGTACTGTCGACATTTTCTTTATCCTCACATCTGCTGATGGTGTTAATGTGAAGAAGACATCCTACTCTCTCCATTATTTCTTTTGCATTGCATTTATTTTATTGTTTGTTTTTTTTTTTTCTTCCCTAGCTTCATGTGTTGTTGAGTCCACTTAGAAAATATTTTTTTGGCCTAAAAGATAAATTTTTATATGTATCTCACATCCTTTGATTTAGCGTAGTTTTGATATCCTCTCTTTTGATTTCTACCTTAAATGACTGAGCATTTCAAAGCGTAGTTTTAGAATCTAAATAAGATAGTGTCCAGGTAGATTGGGTTTTTTTAGTTACTATTTTATTACATTACATTTTGTAAACCTGATGTGCATGGGATGAGTACGTTAAAAGGCCTTGTAAGCTAGAACATGGTCTGTTGATGTCATAAATGTCTGCTGAGAACAAAAAAAATTCTCCTTGTTTCATTCTTATTTATTTATTTTTAAACAGATTTTATTCTTTTTTAATTTTTATTCTTTTTTGAAGACTTTATTTATTTCTTTGAGGGAGAGAGAAAGAGAGCATGACTGTAGGGAGGGGCCAAGGGAGAGGGAGTGGCAGACTCCCTGCTAGAGAGCCCAAAGCAGGACTTGATCTCAGCACCCTGAGATCATGACCTGAGTGGAAGGCAGATGCTTAATCCACTGAGCCACACAGGAGCCCCTGTATCATGTAACCACCAGACACAGTCCTCTATCTGTATGAATTCTTTTCATCTTATATTCATTTTTTCTTATTTTAATGTTACAACAATTTTCTTTCTGGCATATTTATCTAGGAGATATATATATATATATATATATACACACACACACACACACACACACATAGACACACACACATACATACACACACATACATACATATATGATATATATCATATATGCAATATAAATCTAGAATATGCATATATTCTATATATATATAGTAAATTTTCTGCATAATTTTGCTCCAGTCCTATCTCTTACAATTGGCACATATACAAATATAATTTGTTATTCAAAATGGGGCTATAGCAAACATAAATAAATTTATTGATTACAGAAGACCACTTTACAATTAAGTGTCTGTTCACCAGGGGTGCCTGGGTGGTTCAGTGGGTTAAAGCCTCTGCCTTTGTCTCAGGTCATGATCCCAGGGTCCTGGGATCGAGTCCCACATTGGGCTCTCTGCTCAGCGGGGAGCCTGTTTCTTCCACTCTCTCTGTCTGCCTCTCTGCCTACTTGTGACATCTCTGTGAAATAAATAAATAAATAAATTTTTTAAAAAAAGGAATCTGTTTACCAAAGGACAGTATTATGAAAAGACAAGCTGTTTTGTAGTGGGAAGAGATCTTGAAACCATGTATGCCTGACAAAAGTGGTCCTCCAAGTGTATAAAGAAAGCGAAAAGATTTTCATTAAATGTATTTTTGATAGAGGTGCCCACTCTACAGTCACAATCATTACCACAGATTAGATTTTCTGTTTATACAAAAATGTACTAGATCTGCTTAAGATTCTCAAAGTTCATTTTTATAAGAATATCGACCTAAGCTATTACTGAGTAAAAAGCCAGTCTTTGCTTTATTGCAGATATATCTTTTATATTTTTAAAGTTAATTTTTACATGAATATGTAAGTTGATCTCTTCCTGAGTAAACAGTGTTTGCTTTAACTTGCTGGTCTCTGGACTCCTAACACTACCACAGCAGGGAAGGACTTTATCATTATGTATCCTGTCAGTTTGCCTAAATTAAATTCTCTTCAATTAAATCTTTCACTAATTCAGTAACATTTAAGGATCTCTGTTTAAATTTCAGACGTTTGTTTAGCTGTTAGGGGTGAATCACAGGTGAGGAAAATGACCAAAAAAATGACAAAATTTATGGAAATTGCTTTGGGTTAGTAGACCCACTGAGGATAGTAAATACATGACCTAGTATTTTCAGAGGAGGAAAGATCTAGGGGAAAATAAAGAAGGTAGAGCCAGTTATGAGTGATCAGAAATACAGGGGTGGGGAGGTGTCAGATTTTAAACCTGGATGATTAGAGCAGGTGACTCAAAGGTGGAGGGTTTTGAACAGGGTTTGGAAGCAATGAAAAAGCCAAATATTGTTCCATTTGAGAGAGCTGATATTTTGTGGGAAAGGATTAGTTGAGACCAAGTCCTGAAGTGCAAATCATGCAAGGATATTGGTACAACAGCATGGATCTCAGTGCAGCTGACCAAGTAGAACTGGGTGCTTCCAAATGAAGTGGGGTTCATACACAGAAGGGGCCAAATGATGTCCGAGGTCTGGTTACTTGGAGGACATTGGTGGTTACTTTAAATGAGAAGTGAATCCCTACAGTATTCTGAGAGGAGGAATGGAGATGCCCTGTGGAACACTAGCGACAGTGTTGGGAATAAAAAGAGACAATAGTGAAGAGACAGAGGCCAGATACATTGTTGCATGAGACGAGTAGGAACCTATGGATGGTTCTACCAAAGTCAAGCAAGAGGGCGTCCATCCTGGATATGCCTTTAGTGGTGAAAAACTGAATGTAGTGTGCCAAAGAAAATGGGAAATGAGCAAGGATTCTGAGGGTTTTGGTTGAGGATCTGCAATGATGGAACAAAGAAACATGGAAGCATGGGAAAGGAACAGATGAGAAAGTGAGAGTTGAGTGCAGGACATCCACTGGGCAAGAAAATGGAGACATGGAAGACACCGTTGGTCTTACAGTTGGGAGTTGGCAAGGAGAAAATGCTGATCAAGAAAAGGAAATGGGGGAGAAAGTAGCATGCAAACACCATTTAGAGACTCGATCCATGGTGACATGGCCTAGTAAGGGAAGATAAATAGAAAGAGAGGAGAAGGAAACCAAAAGGGGAAAAAAAAAAAAAAAGAATGCAATGTCCTGGACATTACGTATATTGGTTTTGTTCATCAGGAAATTGAGGCACCTACCACAATGTGTTGCTGCAGGGGTGGACATACCATATATCCTTGCTGGGTCAACATGAAAAAGTCAAACTTGATGCTGGTGATTAAGAAGGACATAGTGATAGAGATAGCTGTGCTCCTTAAGATTCAGTCATTCCAAGTCATTCCAAGCTCTATGTTGGGAGTTGTGAAATGAGGATCCGTAAGTGAGTGTGAAGGTCAAAAGGCATTTCTTTAAGTCTACTGAATGCATTCAAATTTAATTTTCCTCTATCCTTTCAGATCAATGCAAAAGTAAAAACAAAACAAAACAAAACAAAAAAAAAAACAGCACTTGTATCATGTAGGTTAAAGGAAGGAAGGGTTTTGCTTTCACTCATGCTAGGATTCTTCATGAGAGTGGAAAGTTCTTGAAGGTCAACCGCCTTGTAGTTGAGCCAGAGTAAAAATGCCATGGCAACCAAGGACAGCTTGCAGCTCTTTGCGTTGGATAAATAGCTATTCTTGAGAAACGCTGTCTGCAGATTTAAGAACTCTGAGACAGAAGTATCATAGCTCATAAAATTTCCAACCAGATGTCCACTCAACGTTGCATTCCTACAGCCGCTAAAGGTTGTCAGTCTTGTGTTACAAATGTGTACATGGGCACTCACAAAAGGAGAGTGATCACAATAGATTTCTATGATTACATCCGAGTAAATAGGCCTAAGAGGAAATCAAGTACCTAGAGGTTAACAGTACAATGTGCAAGAAGGTCTTCGGATTAAAATTCACGTGTCCTCATTTTGCCTTCCGCAAGCAGCTTGTCACAACTTTATCTATATTCAGAGCAAAACTTTGCTGCAGAGAAAGTGAATGGATGGTAACACGTATTGCAGAGCAAGCCGCTAAGGAAAAATTATCTTCTTGCACTTCTCCCCCCAAAAAAGGAAAAAAAAAAGAAGAAGAAGAAGAACGGAAGGGAGGGAGAGAGGAATTCAACAGTATACATGCAGGATTTCTGAATGATTATTGAAATATGCAAAATATTCATTCCGTACCAAAAAAAAAAAAAAAAAAAAAAAAAAAAATTATTTTCCATATAAAAAAAAAAAAAAAAAAAAAAAAAAGATCAGTTCCAACTTTGTTATAAATGTAAATGTTAACGACATTTATGAATAAAGCCATTTTTAGGAACTCAGTTAAATTAAGGATGATGGGACGTCAGCATGAAATTCATTCAAAGTTTAAGTATGAAATTTTATCAACCATGGATGTTTGGCAACATTAAACCCCGGACAGAAGGACTGTCCTCACCAAAAAGAGCCCAAGCCTAGGGCACCTGGGTGGCTCAGTCGTTAAGCATCTGCCTTCGGCTCAGTTCATGATCCCAGGGTCCTGGGATTGAGCCCCACATCGGGCTCCCTGCTCGGTGGGAAGCCTGCTTCTCCCTCTCTCTCTGCCTCTGCATGTGTTCCCTCTCTCACTATGTCTCTCTTTGTCAAATAAATAAATAAAATCTTAAAAAAAAAAAGAGCCCAAGCCCGATGATGCCAAGACTCTGAAAATATATATATTTTTAAAATATTTATTTATTTATTTGAGACAGAGAGAGAGAGAGTGAGAGAGCACAGAGGGCAAGAGAGAGGCAGACTCCCCACTGAGCAGGGAGCCCAACATGGGACTGAATCCCAGGACCCTGGGATCATGACCTGAGCCCAAGGCAGATGCTTAACCAAATGAGCCACCCAGGAACCCCAATACTCTAAAAATCTTAACAAAGACATACCTCTGATGAAATAAGAGTCTTCCAGACCAAAGTAAAATATTAAATATTTTACTCAGCTAATATATCTAGCTGTAGCCTGTGACAGACTGTTATATCACACAAAATTTGTGTGACATTATTTGTGAATAATGATATGAAAAACCTAAAAAAAATGGCTGTCTGTGTGACATAAATTGTACACTAATAGTACTAGTCATATAATCAAGAAGGTATTATCTCAAGACCATTAGACTAATGTGGTGAATAAAATATTCAAACATATTACATACATATGTCAACAGTTTCATGTACGTGAACTTGTGCAGGAAATAAATACAATTAAAATGTCATTGCTGATTATCTATTAGCTCTGCATTTTCTAAGATTCTTAAATATCACCATCTTTCCAAAATTTTCCCTAATGTAATTTTTGGTTCACCATAATCCTTTATTTTTTTTTTAAATATTTGTTTTTGACAGACAGAGATCACAAGTAGGCAGAGAGGCAGGCAGAGAGAGAGGAAGGGAAGCAGGCTCCCTGCCAAACAGAGAGTCCGATGTGGGGCTCGATCCCAGGACCCCAGGATCATGACCTGAGCTGAAGGCAGAGGCTTAACCCACTGAGCAACCCAGGTGCCCCAGTGCACCATAATCCTTTAAAAGGAAACAAAATGTGATGCTATCAAGACAAATTAATAAATGAGTTAGTTTCTGTCCCATGTACAATTTGGTAGATATTTTGCATAAAATAGAATATCTAGAAATTCACACCAAAGTATAAAACATGTTAGTATATTTGCATATGTATAAAAGCAAATGAGTAACCACTTAGGGGGGAAAAAAGGAGATGACTCCTACCTGCGCTCTCTCTATGCCTGTCAATCAATAGGCAAATCCAATAGATCACATTTTTCAAAGGAAAATAATATAGAACCAGAAAAAAGTTGGGAAATTTCTGGTTAAATAATGTCAGAGTGATCAGTGTGGTTTTGTTTTGTTTTGTTTTGTTTTGTTTATGTATTTGAGAGAGAGAGAGAGAGAGACAGCAATCACCTAGAAGAGAGGAGGGACAGAGGGAGAGGGAGAAGCAGACTCCCAGCTGAGCAGGGAGCCTAATGGCAGGGCTCCATCCCAACCCCAAGATTATGACCTGAGCTGAAGGAAGATGTTTAACCAAATGATCCACCTCAAATGATAAGTGTTTTTATAGGATAGAACTAAGTTATTTTAAAAGATAGTGTAGTAGGCTACATTTTATGCACTGCATGGAAACATACCATAAACAAAATCGAAAGATAAAGGAATAAATAAAAACCATTTTAGTATACAAAATGCATACAAAGTATATGTAAGACATACCTATATAAATTAATAACAAGGAAAGCCCAACAGAAAGACATGGATGACAAACGTACATAGATCTTTCACAAAAAATGTTAATTTATGAAGATATGTTAATGTTACATATTTAGATTTATTTAATAATATTCTCCAAGAAATGTAAGTTAAAATTGAAATATTTGCTCATTAGATTGGAGAAGATGACAAAGTTTGACAATATTCACCAAATTGATGAGTAGCTGGGAGAAACGCTCTACTTAATTGGTGACAGTGTAAATCATTGTGACATCATCAAAATAATGCCGTAATACCCATCACAATTAAAAATGTGCATGCAGGGGTGCCTGGGTGGCTCAGTGGGTTAAAGCCTCTGCCTTTGGCTCAGGTCATGATCCCAGGATCCTGGGATCGAGCCCCACATCAGGCTCTCTGCTCAGCAGGGAGCCTGTTTCCTCCTCTCTCTCTGCCAACCTCTCTGCCTACTTGTGATCTCTGTCTGTCAAACAAATAAATAAAATCTTTTTAAAAAATGTGTATGCATTTGGATCTAGTAATTCCAGTTCTAGAAATGGGTTTAATGACAACTGTGTAGGGATGCCTTGATTTCCGCTCAGGTCATGATCTCAGGTTCATGAGATTGAGCCCCGTGCTGGACTCTGCCCTGTCCCCACACCCTGCTTGCACATCTCCCTTTCTCCAAAAAAAAAAAAAAGAGAGAGAGAGAGAGAGACTGTGTAGCAGGTGTTAGCAGAGGCAAGTGTGTCATTTTTCTTGGGATGATTTCCAGAAGCGATGTCCAGCACCTGCCCCTCACACTTCATTGGCTGGGATGGGGTTCAGATGGGCATGCCTAGCTTTGGGAAAATCTGAGCAGATGAAGATTTATATCTGGACTTACAGCTTTTACAAATGAATTTGGTATTGCATAACAGTTTCTCATATAGATCCATGAAAAGAACAATGAGCACAGGCACTGTGTAAATAGTGCACACACACACACACACACACACACACACACACTCATATATCCATGACAAAATGAATGAATATATGAGAAGACACTTGTTAAAGTGAAAAAAAAAAAAATCTCATTCCAACCTAAGCACTCAAGTGATTCAACGAAATACTTTTATTTGTTTTGCCACGAAACGTGCTTCAAAGGCCAATTCAAGTAAAATTCAGTATGTCCCAAAGTTCAAACTAAAAACAAAATCTCCTCACCTGTCAAGTTTACCCAGCCAAGGTGATTAGCACGGTTCAGAACTCGGAAATGAAAACCATTTTAATTGGTGTATAATAAACATTAAAAGTGCCCCCATGTGGAAATGCCTTGATTAAGCCGAGGCATACTTAGTAATCAGTGTCTGGCTTTGAATGTGGACTCTGCAACATTTCCCTTCTTTTTTATCCTCAGATTCACAACCTTTTTCTGCGTTCTGGCCGTCCTCTGAAAGCAAAGAGAACAGACAACATAAAAACCAGGAGGTAAAATCTGGTTTTACGGTTGTAGATAGGATGGAAACGTCCACATCATGGTTTAGATTTTTATGCATGGGGAATGGTCTTTAATGAACCTATGATTCTACTTTTTCTGAATTGTCTACACTATTTCTTAAATCTGAACATGGATAAGGTCCTGCACTCAGAGAGAAGGCAACAGGCAGGGAGATTGTTTTTCTCATTTTACATGTCCACCTGGGAAAGTCCAAGGCATTGATAAGCTTTAGGAATCCAGTGATATGTAAGATGCTCTTTGGGGACATCATTAGCACAAATTTCAGAGTGACTCAGGCAGGTGGAATGAGTAACAGCATCACAGTTAGGTTGAAATGCTGGTCTGCCAAATTTTAGCCATGAGACCTTCAGTGTGTTTATCTCTCTGAGACCTACTTCCCCTGTTTCTGAGGTGAGGAGGATTCTAGTATAAGCAGTACCTCCTAGGATTAAGCAAGGAATCTGTTTTGAAGAATCTATACTCATATCTGACACATGGTATGAAACCAACAAGCAATTTTTTTTCCTTTTTCTTAAAAGACACATACTGAGATAGGAAGAGTAGAAAGTTTCACAAGAGGAATATGCTGTAAATGACCGTGCAGGGGCCAGGGCAATATTCACAGGCTTTACTGGAGTCATGAGTGCCCTACGGAGGGTATTACAGAAAAAGGATGGTGTGAGCCCTAGAGACAGGAACAAGGGCAAGCTGAAAGGGTGAATTCCAAGGAGGTAATGTAGTTGTGGTGGTGGTGAGTGTGTAGACTTGTAATGCACACTGTCACTCAATTCTGGACAATGTCATGAGTCAAAAGTGAGCACTGATATGCCATGGGGGCTGGTTTAGGATAAAGCACGAGCATTTTTGTTTTTTAAGAAAGAAAACTCTTGGATATTTATTCAGTGATGCTATTGAGATCAGAAGGACCTCAATGGCTGGTGGTACTCCATCACAGCAGCTCTAGGAAATGGATACAGAGTGCAAATATTGGAGGCTAAACCAAAGGAATGGACAGAATGAACATAATAATTGTGGGGACAGAGAATAAGGGATAACCTCAATGCATCACAAGAAATTTGAATCTGAAAGGAGAGAAAAGGAGAAGGCAGACATCAAGTCTCTCCCAGAGCATTGGCTGGATAACCGGGATTTGACTTCAAGGGAGAGAGGATGGGGTTGGGGGACAGATAGGAAGGACATTGTAGATCACACATGTGTACTGTTGACAGGGAAACCTGGAAGAGAATTCCAGAAGGAAATTGAAAATACAGCAAGGAGACACAAAAGAACTCTGAGATGAAATAAAATCATACACAGAAGGTGGGTAGCTAAGAAGCCAAAAGGTATGGGATTTCCATGAAAAGAAGATGGTCCACGTGTTCTAGTGCACAAAGCACCTGTGCTGGGAGACCATCTCTGACAACCAGACCATGCAAGACTCATCCCATGTTCCCATTCTGATAGGAAGCGGTCAACAAAGGAATGTCAATTTTCTTACTCCCAACCCATCTGGACTCCATCCTAAACTGAGTGCCGCTGAGGGCAGTGGTTATTGCCATGTGGCCTTTGAGGTCAGCTTTGCTACTCTGCAAATGCGGAGCCCACCTCACTTTCCTTTCTGCTGCATTCCTAGATGGCACTTGGTGCCTTCAAACATCTTCTGGATTACTGTCAAGGTGAAGTTGTACAAGGGTAGTTCAGGGTTTTGTTTGACATCATCATTATATACTTGGCTTTCCCTTTGGAGATTGCTGAGAAAGAGCAAAGAGCATGCTGTCACCTCTTCATCTCTCAACCTCACAGAGCGAGTCCATCTGCTTGACCGACACCTGCCCCGGTCTCTAACTTGTGTGCGTACGTCTGGTCGACACTGTTCAACCAGGTCCCGCTTTCCTTGTAAGAGTCTTGAATTATTCTCCAAAGGAGCATTGCCACTCGTTTTGCTGTGAGTGCCAGAAATAATAGCAACCAGACTCCATGAATAAGGCATGAGCTTTGATTTCACATCACGGTTATTTCCGGCACCGAGTATCTGTCTGCAAATAGCGTATTAAGAGCAGGTACGTTTTTGGGTTGTTGATAATCATGATGGAATGATGAAAAGAAGAAGTGGCATTCAGCCTTGGCGATTCCTGGCTCAAATGGAACGGGCTCAAGTCTAGTACTTCAAAAAGCACAGACCGGACGAGGTTTAGTGGTTTGACAGAGAGACGCCTGGCTCTCTCCTCCATGCGTGTCTGGTTGTCTTTGTTTAAATAGGATGTGTTGATCGTTTTGGAGATGACAGTCCTGCTTCGTGGTAGGTGAATGAATAATGAGCCATTCCCTAAGGGAGCACCTTGGGTTTCTCTGAATCTTACGTGGGGTAAGAGCCACCACTCCTGGGAACAGCCGGGACAAATGAGCTATCCGTTATGACAGCCCTTGTTCCGACCATGGTGAGAGGCAGTCTTTCCCATTGAAGGTGGAGGGTTTAGCAGTCTTGCAAGGAAATCTCTGTATTCCAATTCTTTGTATTCTACCTCCTGGTATTCTAATGCCTTTCAGTCTCAACTCGTGTTCAAATGACAAGGAGGATAAAGTCTGGGCACAGTCAAAAGGTGCAGCACACAGAACCATATGTCTTTCAGTGTCCCGTAAAGCAGCCTTCACTGGACATTGGGATATCCCACCAGTATCAGAGGGCTTTTGATTGCAACGAGGCCCTACACTTCCCAATTATGCTGTGCATTTTTTTTTAACTACATTCTCTCCTTTTTATTTTTTGATTTTTATTTAAATTCAGTTTATGGAACATATGCTCATTTCGGGGCAGCATTTTAAGAACTTTCATTTTGATGTCTTCTAGTGTGTTGGCTTTTGATGAAATACTCCTGGTCTCTTAGAGCTTCTGCGCCTCTGAGCTTCCCCTGGCTTGTGGCCACACCCCCCCCCCATGTCTGCCTCTCTCTTCAAGTGAATTCTTCTCTGTGTCTGTGTCTCTCCTGTTCCCTACAAGAACACCAGTCATTGGATTCAGGGCACACAATAAATCTGGAACGATCTCATCTCAAGATCTTTAATTCTACCTGCAAAGCCCCTAATTCCAGATAAGGTCCCATTCGGATGTTCAGGGTGGATATGGATTTAGGGGGACGATGTGTGGCCCAGTAAAGCTACAGAGAGGGGTAACCGTCCAAGAAAATAGGAGTGCCCGATGTCTGGTGGGGAAGTCAGGAAAGAATGTTCCTGAACTTATGTCCACACGCACTCCTTTGACAGAATAGAAACAACGGGATTTTAGTTTCTGGTTTGGGCTGTAGCTTATCTTCCTGGTTGCACTGGGTCATGATACCTATTAACTAACCTATAAAGCATTATCGGGGTAATGGGCAGCTCATTCGGTAGACCATATAGCTCTTGATCTCGGGGGTAATGAGTTCAAGCTCCACGCTGGGTGTGGAGATACGTTAAAAATAAAATTTTCAAACATGTATGGTAGAGAAAGGACAATGGTGTAGAAAGGTATAAAAACAAAGTAAACGATCCATGCCATTTTGACATTAAACTCATTTCTCCAACACTTTGTAAGAGAAACATGAAAGCTTGAAAGGAATGAACTATGTATGAATCCTGGAGAGACAGATCTTACTCTTGATTCATCTAAAACCTGCAGTAGTTCTTTTTTTTTATGATTTTATTTATCTAAGAGAGAAAGAGAGAGAGAGAGGGCAAGCATGAGAGAGGGTTAGGAGTAGAGTGAAGAGAAGCAGGCTCCCCACTGAGCAAGGAACCCAGTGAGGGACTCCAATCCAGGACCTGAGATCATGACCTGAGCCAAAGGCAGATGTTTCACCAACTGAGCCACCCAGGCATCCCTAAAATCCACTCTAGTTGTTATAGTTCTGTTCCAAAATCCATCCATGGTTGGGGGGCGGGGGAGGCTCTGCTTTCCAGGTCTTTTCCAGATACAAGTTTAAGAAAGCAAGTGTGCTGGTGAAGTCATGGTGAAATGGACAATTGTACTTAAAACATCCTCAAAAGGAGAATTGAGGATTTGTTAAAAACTTCCAATGATTTAATTATCACCACACATACCACTTTTGATTTCTGGTGGATATTCTGTAAATCATGACCAGTTACGGAGCCAATCATCCGTATTATATCATAATTGATCTCCCGGGACATGTTCGTCTGTAGTCGGTTTAATGCTCGTTTAGTGAGCCTTGATTTATAATTGGGGCATACGTTTTTAATGAAAAAGTGCAGACCATTTGTCTATACCCTAAAAGACATATCCCATTAGAGAGACAGGAGGACAGAACAGCAGTTGTTAATCAAATACAGATATACGTTAGCGACAATAATCATTTTTTTTTTAATTAAATATATTCAGAGTGAAAAGACCAAGGTCAATCCTGGCATAGATGACATAATTTCTAATGAAGGAAATCACAATATTTATTAAGCCACCTTAGCAGCCTGGTGTTTGAGTGATGGGATAAGAAGTCACTTGATGGCGGAGACAGACAGAGAAAAGGTCTACACCAAAACAAAGAGGTAAAGTGGAAACATGTTTTGTTTTGAACCTGTGGAGATTTCGAGTTGACGTCCCAAGTGGAAATAAGTAGATAAGGGGCATTCACTCAAGATGAGGCCAACTTCCCTCCACACCCATCATGAGAGTTTGTAATTGTCCTGGTGATTAATTACACTGAATGAAGCATATAATGGTTGGTGTTTACAGGGGTCTGGGTGCGCCCTACAGATGTAGGAGTTTAATGATCAATCCGTCACTTTTATAAAGCAAATTAAACATTAGTTGATCAAAATACTCAAACAGAAACACCTAGGGAATTTCGGCTGAATACATTTGCACATAAATACACACAGAAAGTGTGGAGTACATACATGGTGGGCGTTCATGGAATTTCATGAGTGAGGAAGAGGGGATACTATTATAATACCCTCAGCAGCTGCATGGTAGACTCTAAGAATTCTCAGAATTACATCCGTATTTCTCCAACATTACTGGCTATGGACTGAGTACCAATGACGCTAGTTGTATAGTTTGTTAATTCAAGAAGTTAGACCAAACATGTATAAGAAGGAAATCTATGTTATATTCATGTCTGATTGATAATTTCTTTACGTTTTAGACCCCAGGCACTATGGATAATAACAAGTAAAGATCTGTAAAAAATATTAAATGACCGTCTCTAAAATAATCCATTTTTTATCTTTATTTTTTTTCAAGATTTTATTTTCACACATATTGCATGGAACACTGGGTGTTATATGCAAACCATGAATCTTGGATCACGACATCAGAAACTAATGATGTATTGTATGGTGACTCACACAACACAATAAAAAAGAAAAAAATTTTTATTTGTAAGTCATCTCTCCACCCAACATGGCGCTCAAACTCACAACCCTGAGATCAAGGGTCGCACGCTCTACTAACTGGGCCAGCCAGGCGCCCCTGGAAAATAATCCACTTTTTTAAATATGGGTTCACGATTCCCAAGTAGTCTCAACAGCTTTGGTTCACCCACTGCTCTTTGCAAGACTACCAGACCTCAGAATCAGCATTACACCAAGTTACCCCTTCAATGAGCAATTCTATGCCAAGGAAATGAAAGCATTCGCTCAAAACCTTGTGCGTGCCTGATTGCAGAAGTATTACTCATCATAGAAAAAAGTGGAAATGACCCACGAGTGTGCAGATGAGTGGATAAAGAGATGTGAGCCTTTGCTACCACGGGATGTTATTCAGCATAAATGAGAATGGAACATCACGACCCACAAGGGTCTGGATGAATGTGGAAAGCATCACAGTGCCTGAAGAAGAAAGTCGCAAAGACTACGTACTGTAGGATACGGTGTGTAAGAAATGTCTAGAAGGGGGGCATCCATAGGGACAGAAAGCAGCTTCGTGGCTCTGCCAGGGGTTGGGGGAGGGGTACAGAAGTGGTGAAAGGCTAAACACGTATGCAGCATCTTCTTGGGGTGATGGAAATGACCCAGAACGGAACTGTGGTGCTGTATTTACACTTTATGAATCAATCAATACTCATTTGTATTGGCCTCAATAACTAAAGGAAGCATATTTTAACCTCCAGATATATCTTTTTTCCCCCCTAAGGGGGAAGGGGCAGAGGGAGAAGGAGAAAGAGAATCTCATGCAGACTCCATGCCCCGTGCAGAGCCTAAGGTGGTGTTTGATCTCATGACCCTGAGATCCTGGCCTGAGCCAAAATCAAGAGTACAACGCTTAATGGATTGATCTGGCCAGGCACCACTGACCTCAAAAATATCTAATTAAAGAAAAGTAAGATCTTGTGTAAGAAACTGATGGACAGCTGGAAAGTCCCAAGTATTGATTTTTAAGAAAGGTGACAATTAGTGGTTGTGGGTGCGTGGGTGTGGTTCAGGCCAAAAAGGAACATAGAACAGGCATAAAAAAACAGTTAACAGTATACTGTGTTTGGTCTGAATATATTAGTTACACTAGATGTTAATGGCCTGAATATTACAATTGCTATTAAAAGAAAACTATTTTCAGACTACATTCAAGAAAACAAAATCCAATTACATATTGCTTACTACAGCAATGCCTTAAATAGAAGGGTAACAAAATATTTTAGGTAAAAAAAAAAAAAAAATGTTAACCAAGGCAAAAATCCAGCACAATTATTGTAAATGTCAGACTACGTAGAGTTGAAACAGGAATTGTGAAGAAGTAAGGAGATTTTCTAAGGAAAAAGGACCCATGGAGAAGAGACCTAACCATCTCAGATTCACAGGTATAGACATGCCAGAGCTTGGAAAAATACAAATAGAAAGAAAGGAAAATATAAACGATATCAAAAGTCAGAATCTGTCATTTTACAGCACAAATCACAGAAACTAATGTAGATTCAGGAGCAAAACAGTGAGGATACAGATGATTTGGACGATACAGTACTACAAGTGGTCAGATTGATGGAAACAAACATGAGCCATGAGCTTTCTCCTTCAATCCACCTGGGACGCTCCCCTCATTTTTTGAATCGGCTGGGATACAAGTCAAGCCTACACAAGTTTTAAAGGACGGAATTTTATAGCAAACATTGTCTCTGGTCTCAGCAAAATTAGGTTGGATAACCACAGCAAGAAAATAAATAAAAAGTTCGCAATGATTTGAAAATGAAGAAAGCCGTTTCCAAAGAAGGTATCAGTAGGAGAAGAAATCACAACGTAAATTGTGGGAAAAGGGGTACGTCCTAGTAATGACAACAGAGTTTGTGACAGCTGGTACAACGGAGTTCAAGTGGAATTTGCCCAAAACGTACAGATACGGGTACATAGGCCAGAAGAAGAGAAAGGCTGGTAAATAATTTTTGAGTTTTCTTTCTCAAACCAAAAGCAAAATCCCACAACAAAACCAAAGAATGCGAAAGGAAGACTATATCAGAGACATTCATGAACTAAAAACAAAATGGTTAGAAAACATTAGATGGAATGAATGGTGCCAAGAGTTATTTCTTTGCAAGAAGTCACATAATTCATAATGTTTCATGAGATGGTAACCAAAGATAGGAAAGGGGACACCATCACCAAAACCAAAGAGGACACCATTACATAGACTGCTCACACGAAGGGTACAAGACCTTGGAATTAATATAACACTTTCTGTACATTACATTGAAATTAAAATAAAAAAGAAATAGGACAAAAAATAAATTTTAAAGGTCTATTAAAGGAATACCATGTGCAAAGTTGTTCTCATTTAATTCAAAATTAAGGTGACATTGGCAGATTGGTAAATGGACAATTAAAGGATAGACACTCAATAATCCCTATTAATGTTTAAGTGATTCACTATTTTAAAAACTTCAACAAAAGAAATTTCAAACACAGTGGATACAATGGTGAATTCTGGAAAGTATTTTTTGAAAACACAGCTCAATATTAAAGAAATCTTATACAGAAGACAGAGAGAGAAAAAACATTCCAACTTACGAGGACCACGTTATCCTAATACCCAATTTCAAAATGGCATTAAATAAGTTTCCCTCATACACATAGAAGCAAATATTATAGATAAAATATGAGCAAGGAGTATATGTTTAAGGAGGGTTTGTCCTACAAATGCACGGTCAATTCAACCATTTAAAATCCTCAACACAATAAAACAGAAACAAAGATTATGTGATCTTTTTAATAGATTCACAAAAAGCACTAGATAATAACCATTACTGATTTTTAATAAAACTCTTAATTAACTGGGCTTTTGAAAAATGTTTCTCATCAGAGTAAGGTTATTTCCAATACTTATGTTGCTAAAATTATTCTTAATAATTTATTATTGAAGCTTTTGTACAAATACTTGAAATGAGACAAGGATATTTGTTATCATAATCTTATCATTTCCATTTATCACTGTATAGAGATTTATTCTTATAATTTGATGTTTTTAAACCAAACACTGAATGCATATATATATATATAAATATATATGTGTGTATATATATGCATTACTCCGAATAAATATATGCACATATATTATTTTAAATGAGAAATATTATTCATAAAAATCATGATCATCTACAGAGAAAATCGGAAAGGATCTATAGATATGCCATCAGAAATAGTAAGTTCATTCAGCAAAATGTCCAGTTATAAAGCAAAATGGAAACATCTACTCTGTTATGCCCAGAAGAGGAAAGAAAAAGTAAATTTAATAATGCAACAGTTAAACCATCAAAATAGCAAATATTTAAAAATAAATCTAGTGAGAAATACCAGCTATTGAACTCTCAACTACCAAACCTTATTAGAAGAAAATGAAAATCTTACCTAATGGAGGAATATGTCTGTTCATGAATCAGGATGGAGTTTCTCCCCTAATTTACGGACTTAGCCCAACTGTTGTAAGAAATCTCACCTGTTCATTAAATACATATTGACGAAATGACTGCACAACTCATATGGGAATATAAAGGAAAATGTGCATTTAAGGGATCTTGAAACTTAACGACAGCACTAGAAGACACACATCACCAAATATCACTAACTTACAATTCAATGGGGTTTTATTTCCACAGATGAAAAGTAATGGACCAATGAAACAGGATGGAGAGAGCCCTGAGAGAGATCCTACACATGCGGCCACCCGACCTGTGACAAGTTGGACAGCAAAGTTCAGAGAGGAATACAGGGTGGGGAATGCATACCTTTACTCTGATTTAACACCATTTCTACAAATTCATTCTAGATGTATGGCATAGGCAAATGCATAATATAAAACAATGTCATTAGGAGAAAGCAGGAACTATCTTCATGACATGGATTGAGCCGGATTTCTTAAGTAGGACACAAACATGCTAACTATGCAGGGACATGTTGATAAATAGCACCAAAGTAAAATTCAGCTCTTTTGTAAGCAATGGTACCATCACCAGATTGACAACGCAGCTCACTAAGTGGGAAAATTTAAGTTTAATAGATATATCCAACAAAAGATTCTATCTGTTATCTACCAATCCATCCATCCATCCATCCATCCATCCATCCATCCATCCATCCATCCACCCATATTATCTATCTATCCATCCATCCATAAATCTATCCGTTCATCCACCCACATTATCTATCTATCCATCCATTCATCTAACCATCCATCCATCCATATCTATTAACCCATCTATCATATCCACCCATCCATCCATCCATTCGGCCATTCCTACATCTATCAATCCATGATCCATCCATCCATATTATCTATCCATCCATCCATCTAACCAACCATCTATCTATCCGTCCATAATATCTACCAACTCATCCATCGTATCTATCTATCCACCCATCCATTCATCCATCCTACAACTATCTATCCATCTTTCAACCCATCCTTATCTATCCAACCATTCAACCATCCATCCATTCACCTTTCTACCTATATCTAAGTATCTATCTATCATCCATCCATCCACCCATCCATCCATTAGTCAATGCTCTGTGTATCTATCTATATATGCATTCACTCATCTATCACTCCTATTAAAACTCCAAGGAAACAAGAGACCTCCAACAGAAGTGTACCACTCAAATGCCCACAGAAATATGAACAGGCTGCAAGCATCACCTGTCATTAAGCTCATGGTGTTAAAAACTCAATAGGATACTACTATACCCTTACCACAATACAGGAATAAAGTGGCAGGAAATACAGATTGTTAACGAGGCTATACATAAAACTGAAACTTCGTTACACAACCAGTGGAATATATAAAATATCGAGCAGCCATTTTATAAACTCTTCTGTCACATGATGTGATGTGGCAATGCCCCTGGTTATATGTCTGCACACCCCCCCCCCGCCCAGAACTGCATACCTACCTTTCCAGAAAGCACCCCCGAGAATGTGCTTAGCAGCATTTGTTCAAAAGAGCCTCATCCCAGACAGAACCGAGACACTGGAAATAATATTTCCAATCTATTTTATTTTATTTTTTAAAGACTTTATTTATTTATATATACAAGTAGGCAGAGAGGCAGGCAGAGAGAGAGGAGGAAGCAGGCTCCCCACTGAGCAGAGAGCCCGATGCTGGGCTCGATCCCAGGACCCTGAGATCATGACCTGAAACGAAGGCAGAGGCTTTAACCCACTGAGCCACCCAGGAGCCCCTCCAATCAATTTTAGAATAGAAAAATTACAGGTAAACCCATATACTGGAATTTCAAATGCATTAAGTAAATACCCAAATGCATAAAGCAGTATGAGTGAATCTTCACATTATCAGAGAATCCACTCACCAAAAACAAGCATATTTGGTAAAGTTCCAACTTTGTAATGTGCAATAATAGGTAAAAGAACATGCTAGTGTTAAGACTTGGGCTGGCGGCTCCCTGGGGGGCTGGACAGATGTGGAAGGGGAGAAGCCTCCATGGGGAGTGCTTTGCAAGAGCTCCCATCCACTTGAAAGAAAACGTGAAAAGGAGCACACCGCTGTTTTGTAGGACTGGTTAGGGCAAGAGAGAAGAGAGAAGAGAGAGCTGCTTCCCTTCCTACACACGGTAGTCAGAGGCAACAACACCAGTCCTATGGCTTAACGTGCCCAGAAGGACATCTGCACATGTGCTGATAATATCAGTAACTCCGAGGGGCTGGGCTTGGTGTCCAAGCCATGGAACAGTTATGGGGAGGAGGATGTCCTGTTTGTCTGGGAGAGGAGAACCTTGTGGGGATGGCCAGATTAGGATGTCAGTCTCTGTTTTGTTCCTCTGAACTATATCCTTTAGATGTTCTGAATCACGGTGCCTGCAGGTCCCCATGGGACAACCCTCACTGACCCAGCTCAGGGTAAGAGGGAGATGCACTGGGCTGACTCCTACTGACCTAAGAGAGCAGCTCACATCCCAGAACCCCCAGCAGGTGCTAGTGGAGGACGTAATTTTGGCATCTGCCCGAACTGGATAAGGCCAGCAGAAGACCATCTAGACCACCACCCATCCACCCACCGGCCACCTCAGTGGTCACACCCATTGCTCATAAAATTCATTAGTGGCCAGAAACACGACTGCATCTCTCAAACAGCGTTGTCTCCAAGGACAGAGCCATATACTCAAAGAACGGGGTCTACTGTCTCCTTCCTTGCTTTTCCCACACAAACTACCAAAACATCACAGTCACCTGCTATTCACAGAGGGTTCTTGGCGAGCTGACGTATGGTGCCCAAAGCTAATGACATGGGCTCCAACCCAGCTCAGGAACCGGTCTGTTTTGGAAGAAATGATGGGATGTGGCATCTGTCACAGTGGTTCTCAAGAAGGGGAGACTGAGCCATCTTAGTGATCACAGCTCAGGTGGAGGGTGCTATTGGTATCTGGGGGGAAGAACTGACAGGTGTTGGTGTTAACCATTGCCCTACAGTTCTCAGGACATACCCCTGAACAAATAACACTTCTGCCCCAAAATATCAGTAGGACCGCTGTTGAGAACGCTGATCCCACAGATGGTATTATATCTGGTCATTTTGGAGGCTGCTGGAAAGAGACAGACCAAAAGAAATAAGAGACAGAAAGAAATTATAAAAGTAGAGTTGTCAAGTTGCTCATTGAGAAATGTCCTCAAACTGGTGCTTTGTACCAGAATTAGCCAAAGGTGGTGTTCCTCCCAAAATGATATTTTTAGAAGAAATGTTGGGACCAAGGTGATCTGGGGAAGTCGTTTCAATTTGGGGAGATCTCTAGAATTTGTGCAAAGGATATGCAAAGCAAACCCGAGAACTCCAATGTTTCCCATGCAGGCTAACCTCATGCTTGCTTATTATTAAGTTTTGCTTCGAAAACATCAGCAAGTAGCTGAACTTAGGGGAGTAAGTGCAAGAATCTGGCTCAACCACTAGGAGTCCTTGACTTAGCAACAGCGTATTTTCCCCAAATAGCTACTCATTGGGGTCATGGAGACCTGGCTCTTGGAGGAAGTTACTTTGTGACCCATCATTAATCTGGCAGACCACCAAAGTTGGCATCTTGATGTTATGGCTTGAACTGTGTCCTCCAAGGAGATATGTTGACATCCTCGCCCCACCCACCCCCTCCAGAGGGAGAACCTGACATTATCGGGAAAGAGGGTGTTTGCGGATGTGATGCGGTTCAGACAAGGTCACGCTAGGGTGGGCTTTCGTGGAATAGGGCTGGGATGCTTATCAATAGAGGGAACTCAGACATGAATGCATACCCAGAGACAATGCCATATGATGATGGCAAGGCAGATTGGAGCCAAGGGGCTGAAAACCAAAGGACGATTCCCAGCAGCCACCAGGAGCTAGAAGATGTGAGAAAAGGTCTAAAGATCTTTTTAGATCTAAAAGATCTAAAATCTCAGAAAGGCACATCCCTTCCCACCCTTGGACTTCAGAATTCTGTCCTCTAGAGTTGGAAGGGAATACATTTCCGCCATTTCAAGCAATCCCATTTATCGTACTAGGTTACTGCGGTCTTAGGAAAACTAAGGCACTTGAAAAGAATAAATGTTTGGTCCAAAAAACCAGTGCTGTCTTGTGATCTTAATTTTATGACAAATATGCAACAGCAACTGTATTCTTCAAATAAAGAAGTTAAGTGTACTCAGAGATTATGGCAAAAACTTTGGTTATAAATTCTGCCATGCACCTAGATTTACTTCTAGCCATAGTCAATTTCTAATAAAACAAAGGGAGTTCAAGACTTAGAAAAATAACAATAAATAAAACGAAAAGGTAAGTGTATTGAATGAGGATAATAATTTAAATCTGTAGCTTTGGATGGATTAATGCAAAAGAGGAAGAGACACTTATAGTGGTAATGTAATTTGCAAATATTTGCAAGCAAACAGAATCATGATAGAATGGTATTGTCCCTAAAGCACTCCCTAATGAATTTAGGATGACAAAAATGTTGGCAATTCCTTAACCCCAAATACAAAATCAAGAGTAAACAAGATCACGGAATCGAATGCAAAACGGGAAGGCAGATGCTTCCTGAAATTTGAGGACTCATCTCTGTAAAAGTTCCTCCAGTGATAAATGTGTGCATTCCTGTCTCTTGAGCAAGATTTAAAGATTTAAGCAGGGAGCGCTGAAAATGATGGAAGCCTCCTGATTCCCAGGATCTCCTTGGAAAGCGACGCCCAGGGATCGAGCCACTGCTTGATAGACTGGAGTCTGTTCTGAAAGCAAACGTGGGAGGTAAGCTGAAGAAAAATAATAATAATAATAATAATAATAAACATGTTTATCAAAGAATGCACTAGAATGCGCTGTACTAAGCCCAGAGGCTCGAGCTACACACTGTTCAGGTGGGGTCAACCCATTCATTTATCTTAGAGTGACTGGAGAGCAGAAGTGTGAATGATGTTTTTACTTATGGATTTATTTATTTCTCTATGTTTATAATGATGATACACGTGTGAAAAAAATACAGCAAATCCACGTTAATGGGACTGGGAAACGGTATGTCAAAGTATGCAAGATTTGAATGAATGTTTGCCTGGAAGTCCTCCAAATATGTAATAAAATTTAAAGCAATCGTGCCCTGCATCAAAAAACATTGTTTGCTCTGCATACACCTTATCTTTTAGGTATCATATTAATTAATGAGGCTTTTCTTTTAATATTTGATGATGATCATGTTTGTAAAGCAGACTAAATAATCCCAAGTGAAAGACCAGATCAGACAAGTGAATTTTCTGATTTCCATTTTCGCAGAGTTTTCTCATTTGATTATGTCCCTACCTAACAACAAGAGTTTTTGACCTCATAGTAGAAAGTGTTAAGACATCAGTAGAATGATAATGGATGATACAGAAAGTCTCTGTCTTACAAAACATTATACAAGTCAAACACAGAATCATGGATCTTGTTAAAATTACCTTTAATTAGCCAATAAATTGATTTTTGCAAATTTATGATAAAATGGTTCTGAGGGTCAATTTTAATGCGTTCCCGCAGTCCTCAGATATTCCAACGCTAGTTTAGATTCTGCTGGAAAGGTAATTTTTGAAGATGAGATTAAGATTTCAATCAGTGGTCTTTGAATACAGTATCTCCAAGGTATGGTGGGCCATGTGCAATCAGTTGATGGTTGTAAGAAAAAAAGGAACAAAGGTCCCCTGGAGAAGAGGAAATTCTGCCCCAAGATAGATTTCTGACTCAAGCTACAGCGCTCACACTCCCCTAGCTTGCCAGCCTGCTGGTCTACCCTGCAGAGTGCCGATGTGCCAATCTCCACAATCTTATGAGCCCATTTCTTTAAAATATTCTCTTCATTGGTCTCTTTTTGTCTCCCAAATATGTCTGTGTGTTCGTGAGTATTGTTTCTCTGTAGAATCCTAATATAGTGGGTAAAACCCAAACTGTGAGTTAGTGTACGACGTGCTATAGTTATGAGAAAGATTCCAGCAAAAATTCTTGTATTGACGATGTTATTCTCTAGAAATGACATGAAGATTGCCAGATGCACCCACCATGTCAAACCTATTTCCCAGAGGAAAATGGGCTACCCTAAAGTCACACACGATTCTGCACTGATTCATTACAGCTCATTCTCCAGCCTTGGGGACAGTCGTCCAGAAATATAAGTAGGCAAATAACATTCTTTCTATAACCACACGTGCTGCTTCAAAGTCATGAGAATTTCAAGTTACCGTATTTATTTTTCCCATATGGCAAGGCTGGCTTGAGGCATTTTATCGTATCTGTTCGACAACCAACTCTTCTATCAGTTGGAGATTAGTTAACTGCCAAGGTCTCTTGTCACTTTGCAAGAACACATTCTAGAGGGTGTGGGGGGAGCCCCGTGAAATGGGTCAACTCTTGAGAAAATGTCTATAATATTCAAGGTTGGCAAATGCAGATTTCAAATTCAGAGGTCGAACACACATGACACCTACTGAAAAGTTTGCATGAAAACCGGAGTCGTATTTTATCTTGTTTAAGTTTGCTTAAACAAACTCTTCAGTTGACACATTGTTACTTAGTGTCAGTCTATACAAGTAGGATAAGCATCTGTCCCTGCAACAATATTATAATAAATCCCCTGTATTCCCTCTGTTGCATTTTTTATTTACTGTATTTATTTTGTTAAAGATTTTACTTATTGGGTGCCTGGGAGGCTGAGATGGTTAAGGGTCTGCCTTCGGCTCAGGTCATGATCCTGGGGGTCCTGGGATCAAGCCCTATATCGAGCTCCCTGCCCAGCAGGGAGCCTGCTTCTCCATCTGCCTCTGCTCTCTCGGTCTCTCATGAATACATAAATAAAATCTCAAAATATATATATTTTACTTAATTATTTGGCAGACAGAGCAGAAGCAGGGGGAGCAGCAGAGGGAGACAGAGAAGCAGACTCCCCGCTGAGCAGGGAGCTCAGTTGGGTCTGGATCCCGGGATCCTGGGATCCTGACCTGAGCTGAAAGCAGACTCTTAGTGGACTGAGCCAGCTAGCTACGTTTCATTTACTTTTAACACTATTTCCACCAAGCTGGACAAACAAACAGTAGTTTTTCCCAGGAAGACGCCAGTATTATCACTGACCTCCTCTTAAGCATATTAATGTTTCCAGAACCAAGCATATTGTTCTGGAAAGACGGCGACCCCATAACATGAGGCCACACAGGACTGGGCTGTTTGTCTGTTTCGAGGGGTTTGTCTGACTGTTTTCGGTAGAGAATTAGAAGCACAGGATCAACTCTTTTCAGGGAAGCGTATTCAAGCAGAAGTAAACTTGCCAAAGGCAGCATTTAAGCAAAGTGGTGACATTATGATTTTATTTTCCAGAGCGCTTTTAGGTGATTATGCACATTTTGGGGCTCTGTCGGAAAAAAAAAAAATGTACAGAGGAAAGTGCACGCTCTCTTACTTTCCATAAACATTTGCTACCCAGTTGGGAATGGACTGGCCAACTTTTTCTTTACAGAGACAGAGAGTAAATATTTTACACACTGTACGTCGTTTGTCATGCTCCGAATTTCGGAGAACTATTCTCTCTGAAGGGCAGAGTGTGTGTGAGTTTAATTTTACATGTTGAAAGGTGCAAACCATTCTGGGCTCCCAGCCGTATTTGTCTCTCTGGCTGCTGTCTGGGCACCCCTGCACTAGGAGAACAAGGCGGGCTCGCGTAAAAAATGAACAGAGGACAAAGTGCTGATGACAAGGACCGTGGTTTAGCCGCACAGATGGAGAGCTCAGTGCACCACCGCGGGGCACGGATCTTTTAAGGAACATCTCCCCCCATCTACACCATGGATTGATGGTAACTGGCCATCTCAAAAATTAGTCACATGACCTCATCTACCAGCAAGGGAGGCGGGATGAGTGGTTCCCATTTTGACCTGCCCTGTGCCCACCTAGGAATTCTGCATGTAGGGGAAAATGCAGAATGAAATGTGCATACCACATACAAAACTCCTTCTTGCAGATCATGAATTGGACTTTTCCTGGTTTCCAAATTTATACTTGTTGAGTAAGGAGTTTCTTCTCATGGGAAACCAACGTTCTGATATATTCTCGTCACTTTTTCTGCCCGGGGCAGCCCATATTCTATAGCTGGCATTTGAGAGTGGACGTTGATTTAATATGCTTCAAGGATTCTTGCGGGTTATTTTGGTATCCGATTTCCTTTCTCTCAGATAACGTGTATCAAAGAGCCTTTTACTCCCACGGACACCTTTTGTGGGCATTATCTCACTCTGGTTTCTTTGGAACCTTATTATCTTTTCTTTGCAAACTTAAACAAGTGAAATGTAATATATTTCCTTTTTACAATTCTTGTGTTCAGTGCAATCTACCTTCAGCTATCCTTTCTGGAATGAGATTGGAGGATTTGTAGGGGAAAGGGGAGAAAAAAAGAAAAAAAAGGAGTGACACCTGTCTTATTTATTTTGCCGTGGTCTAAGCATGGTGCGCTGACATCCCTTAATTTCCACCACCTTTCAAACGATTGCACGAGAACGTGTCTTACAACTAACAATCTACCCTACAAAGGAAGAAGAGCCAAGAGCAGCATTTTTATGGAGTTAATTGAACCTGTGCTACACCTTTCAGCAAATTTCATATAATGACTATGGATTACATTATGGGAGTTCAGTTAATGCTGACTGAACTGTTTTTGAAATCCAAGAGGAACGAGGGAACTCAGATACCATATCTCATCTTGAATTCCAAAATGGCCCCTGGGTTGATCATTACTTCTATTACTACGATGATTATAATTTCTTGACCAAACCTGGCACCTTGACTTGGCATTGTCCAAGAAAATGGAAACGAAAGGAATGGGAAAATTGGAATTTGGATGCAGGATGTTTGCCCCGAGTTTGAAAAACATCTTTCAGTGGATTAGATGCCATTATCCCTTTTCTATTTTGGGGGAAACAAATTGCAAAACGGTGGGACTGCTAATGATTTCATGTTTCCATTTGACGTCTTGTTGATCAAATTCCAACTGAAGGAAATTTCCTTGGAGCTGCCATCTTTCTTTACCTTTTGTTAATCTGTTATCTAATTCTTTTTTAAAATATTATTTGCTAATCATTGTTTTGTTTTGTTTTTTAAGTAGTCTCCCTGCCCAGCATGAAGTCCAACCTGGGAAGCAAATTCATGACCGTGAGATCAAGAACTTAGTTGAGAACAAGAGTTGGACCCTTAACCAACTGAACCACTCAGGAACCTGGCTTACCAGGTTTAATTTTTAAAAGTCATTGAGTTCTGAGTGAAAGGAATTCTTTCACAGAGGACACATCAAGAACACCTTTCTTCTCATTCTGTTTTTGTTTACTGTTCTTTTTTTTTTTTTTGGAAGTTTAGGGAGAAGTGATGGGAACAAAATTTCTGAATATATTTTTTTGAAAAAACTCATTTTACTGTAGGACAAAGTGAGGGACGACAATCCCTGGGATCAAAGATATAATAAGGTAGGAGACAATGTTTTCCCACCTTAACAAAGGGCATTTTAGAAATCAGTGTATCTGTGTGATTGAGATATGGCTTTCCACCCAATTTTGTTCATCTTCTCTGTTGGAATAACTCACCCTCACAATCGCCTCTCGGATATTTGCCTGAGTTCAGGTGTGGAATTCCTCCTCACGACTTCCGAGAAGACAGGGAATCCAGGGGCTCAGGGAAATCATGATTTCGAACTCCCCTTTCCAGAGGCAATGGGGCATTGTGTCCAATGTGGTTGCTTAAAGAGAGAATGTTCCCAAACTCCCTTGATCCATACTATTTTTTTCTATCAAAAAAAAAAAAAGAAAAAGATTTTTAACCATTTTCGCTGATGAATAGTTTATGGACAAGAAAATGCACACTGAAAATTTGCAATAAAGATTCTAGAACTTGATGGATTCTGAGAAATGCATGTAGGTATGTAAAGATCATCCCAGCCAAGATGTAGACCATGTTCATGATGGAATTGGTTTCGTTCTTTGGTGCCCGGCTTCTGTCACTACATGTAAAGGGTTTTGAGACGTGTTCACATTGTGGATCTTAGTAATCTGGGTTCTTTTTTTTGGTGGGGGGGGGTGGATGCAGAACCATCACTTCACTGGTTGGTAGACATTGGGGCTGTTTCCCATTTCTGGTCATCATGACTTAAAATGACCTGGACAATCACAGCTTGGTCAATGAGTAGAAATATGTGTTTTAATTTTCTTGGATGAATATGTAGGAGAGGCATTATAGGGTGATAGGGGAAGAGTCCCTTTAACTTTACAGGAGGAAAGAAAAGTCAAATTATTTTCCAAAATGGCTTTCTAATATTGCATTTCCACCCCCCATGAGAAACTTCTTGCTTTTCCTCATCTCCAGCACTGGGTAAGGCTGCTTGGTTTAACTTTGGCCTCTCATGGTAGCTCACTACTTTGGACTTTTTTTTTTTTTTAAGATATTATTTCTTTTATGTGAGAGACACCATGAACGGGGGAAGGGGAGAGGAAGAAGCAGGCTTCCTGCTAAGCAGGGAACCCAAGGTGGGACTCGATCCCAGGACCCTGAGATCATGACCTGAGCCAAAGGCAAACGCTTAAAGAACTGAGCCCTCCAAGCGTACTGGTAGCACACTGTTTTAATCCGCTTTCCTAATGATCCACATTTATTTCTTGGATAAAATGTCTGTTGAAAGGGTTTGGGCATTTAACTGATTATAATTGTATTATTTTTCTTCTTATTAGTCAGTTGTACATCTTCCAATTAGGGCGCCTGGGTGGCTCAGTGGGTTAAGCCTCTGCCTTCGGCTCAGGTCATGATGTCAGGGTCCTGGGATTGAGCCCCGCATCGGGCTCCCTGCTAAAGGAGGAGTCTGCTTCCCTCCCCTCTCTCTCTCTCTCTGCCTCTCTGCCTACTTATGATCTCTCTCTGTCAAATAAATAAATAAAATCTTACAAAAACAAAAAAACTGTGCACGACTTATTTGGTAAATCTTCTCTCCTAATCTGTTGGGTGATTTTATCACATCGCTAAGTGTCTTTTTAAAAACAGAAAATTCAAATACCAACGAAATACAATTATTACTTATTTTCCATGCTTCTGTGCATCTCCTCTCCGGGAGATATTTTCCTAATCGATCATGATAAACAATTTCCTTTAGGATTTCTTGAAGAGCAGTTATACTTTTAGTGTTTATATCTGAATTTTGTCAATTGATTCATCTGCTGTTTTTATTCACGGCAAATGATTCTTATCATTCATTTTTATTCCATTAATAAGCTGAGTCATACTGATGGATTGGTGAGTGGGTCCCCAGTCTGATACCCTTGTGGTTCCACCCAACGTGGCGAAGATATGGGACTCTTTCTGCACAATCCCGGACTCTATCCCTATTAATATTCTGTTAAGGATTTTGTACCTAGATTCAACAGAGATCTTCATCTGCAGTTTCTTTCTATCGTAATACCTTCTTTTTAGGTTGTGATAATACCAGCTTCATAAAATGAGTAGTAAAGTACTTTTTGTTTTCTAGATGATTAGACATGCCTTTGGAATTCATTTTTCCGTATCCTTTTTTTTTTTTTTTAAGGTCTACCTAATAAACCATCTCTTCTTTAAGTTTTCTTTGGGGAAATGTGTTTTATTTGCAAAGCTGTTCAATATCCACAGGGTTTTATAGGTTATCGTGTGTGTGTGTGTGTGTGTGTGTGTGTGTGTGTGTGTGTGTGTGTGAAGGAGGTTTCATAATTTGTCTTTCCAAGGATTTATTCACTTGATCTGTTTTCAAGTTATGTTGTTCACAATACTCATTGTTATATGAATATTTCTAAAGTCTTTTGTAACTTCTCCTATTTTGTGTCTTTTTTTATTTTTTCTTTGCCACAATGGCTAGAAATTCGCCAATTTTATGATGCTTTCCAAAGGGCCAGCTTTTGATTTAATTAGCTTTTATCTATTTAACTATTGTGTCACCCATTGATTTTTTTGCTCTCAAGTTTACTATTTATTTTTCTCCCATTTATTCTGGATTTAATGGGCTCTTATTTTTCTGGCTTTTAAAGCAGAGGCTTAGATCATTTGTCTGAGAATGCTTTTCTAATGCACCCACTCGAAGATGCAATTTTTCTGTTTCTTTCCCTGCACGCCACAAATTGTAAAGTGTTTTGTTTCCATTTTTACTTTGTTGGAAACATGTTTTGCATTAAAATTCCATCCAAAGGCACTAAGGTTTATGAGAAAAATAAAGAGTAGAAAGATGAATAAAGATTAAACAATAAAGATTAAACAACGAAAGAACAGAAAATGGAAAGAACACAAAAATGCGAATGCCTTGGTTATTTTCTGCAAACTATCAGCTCTAGTTCTTGTGCAAGAAGATGGTCACTGATGAGGATTCTGAAGTCTCAGAAGGGTGGACGGGGAGACAGGCGTGAGGGTCACACTGAAACACAAGTCATTAGCCCACATCCACCGAGGGCTTAGAAACCCTTCTGAATCTCTTCCTTTTCCCTGGTATTGTGATTGTGGATCGCTGGGAACAGGAAGATAAATTGCAAGCTGGCGTTTCAAGATTTAAACTGGGTTTGAGGTTTGCCACACACGAAAAGAAATATTTCCCCACCGGGTCCCTTTCTGCTTCATTTCCTTCCCGCAGTTTAGAGCAGATTAATGTGCTCTGAGAAGGAGGTTGGTAATTACCCTGTCCTGCTGCTCCACTCAGTTATGCAAACAAATGCATGCACGGGGGCACCAGGGGATGGAGAGCAGCGTGGGCCTCCTTCAGTGCTCCCCTTCCCTAATTTGTAATGTCCTGTGTCCAAGACCGATCTGGGTGTGTAGGCGGGGAGGGCTTTCTGCATGCAACGAGCAGATCTTCATCCATCTCTCACGGATTTCCTTAATTGCCGGAGAAGATTCTCACGGAAGCGTCCACCTTGATTTTCAATTGTACCTCATGGACTGTTTTTCAAGATATCGGTGTCTAGTAAATGTGTTTTAATAAGGCCAAAACCAAAAAGACCTCGTAAATAAGACCGGTAGGTATTTTAACAAAGGCATCACCCTGTAAATAATTCCATCTGTCCATAGATTGGTTACAGGGATGGTACAATGCAAGCAGGTGTCTTTAGACAGGAAAGGATGACTACCCAGGAAAATAATAAAGTGGTATTGTCACGAGTGTCGGGTCTGTACCATAGACTTCGTGTTCAAATTGTTTTAACGTCCCTATGAATTCCTAGATCATTTTGAGGTGGCCTATCCTTTATTAAAGTGAATTACTCCTAGACTTGGCTCTGATACCAATTTGTGATTGGAACTGATCAATAGTGACAAAAATCTCTCTGCACATCAAAATCTATTTCAGACACCCCGCCTCTATATTCTGCGTACAGGAAGAGGAAAAAAAAAATAAGCGTATTTTCATGGATACCAGTCATTTGATAGCAACCAGGAATGTCATTAAAATTTTGTGTTTATGTATGCCTGTGGAAATCACATTTATGCATGTTCAAATAAAATAACATTCCAGAAAACACTCAGTAGAGGATTCCCAGGATAGATAGATGATAGATTAGATAGAGGATGGATAGACAGATGATGGATGGAAAGATTGATGGATGGATACACATGTACATAGAGATAGATGGTAGATGATAGATAGATAGATAGATAGATGATAAATACCAAGATGATAGCTAGATAGATACAGAGATAGATAGATACACAGATGATAGATATGATAGATAGATACATAGATAGAGTATGTAAATATATATATACAACAGAATATTATTCAGGCACAAAAAGGAAGGAAATGCTGTCATTTGCAACAACAGGAATGGACCATGATGGTATTATGCTTAGTGATATAAGCAGACAGAAAAAGACAAATACTGTATAGTTCCACATATACATGGAATGTAAAAAAAATAAAGCCAAACTCATAAAAACAGAGGGCAGAATGGCTGTTGTCAGGGGCAGGATGGGTTGAGAAAATGGGGAAATGTGGTTTAAGTCTACAACTTGTAACTAGTAGATGATTAAGTACCACAAATCTAATGCACAGCATAGAGATTACAGTCAATAATACCAGATTAATGACATCAAAACTGCGAAGAGATGAGTTCATCAATGATCTCACCCCAAGGAAAGAAACAATAATTATGGGACGGGACAGGAGTGTGAGCTCAGGCTGTGGTGTGTTAGCTCAGGCTGAAGTGTTAATCACAATGCAATGTATCAATGTACCAGATCGTAACACTGTACACCTCAAACTGATACAGTGTTTTATGTCAACAAAAATAAAGGTCAACGGGATGCCTGGGTGGCTCAGTGGGTTAAGCGTCTCCCTTCAGCTCAGGTCATGATCTCAGGGTTCTGGGATCGAGTCCCGCGTAGAACTCCTTGCTCCACAGAGAATCTGCTGCTCCCTCTGCCTCCGCTGCTCCCCCTGTTTGCACTTCCACTCTCTCTGACAAGCAAATAAATAAAATCTTTTAAAAAATAAAGGTCAACAATTGTAGACTTTCACATGGTTAAAATTCTAAAGTCTATGCTCTGTGGTTTTTACCAGCATGGAAGCTGGAGAAGATAAAGAATTATAAATGGTGGAGAGCAGAATACCGAGATCTGAGTTCACACAATGAATGATCAGCACAGCTAAACCAAAACATGCATTTCCTGGTGTCCATCCTTGTTGGATTTTATAATTCAGACACAGAAATAATAATACTAATCATACCTATCTTTCTTGAACTTAATTTTTTAAAAGATCTTATTTGTAAGCAATTTCTACACCCAACGTGGGGCTTGAACTCACAGCCCTGAGATCAAGAGTTGCAGTTTCCCAACCCAGCCAGCCAGGTGCCCCTGCCCTTAACCCTTAATTCTGGCAAAAAGGGTAATAAATATCCCCCTAGGAATTTTTTTCAAGGTCCAATTAGGAGGAAAAATGGAGGAAGGGGTAGCTTGAAAATTATTTCTGCTTATTTGAGAACATGAGCATGAGATTGGAAAGGTGACAAAATTTTAAAATGGTAAATTTGAGTCGTAATAAGATCTCTGGTAATTCATTTGGCGTTTTTGGTCTTCACCGCCTTTGTTTATGAAATAGGGATTATTTAATGCCTAGGATGAATGGGTCATCCCATATTGTCCCTCTACTTCGTATCAGACATTTTCATAATATACAGTGCCAAAATTTTAAAAAACAAAAACAAAAAAAACATGGAAACCTGCCTTCGCTTTGCAACCACAATTAGACAATGTATCTGGAAACTGTTGCAGAATTGAAAATGGCAAATCAAGTATTACTTCTCTCTTTTAACTCAGGAGAAGGGAGGATATGATTTTTTTTTTTCTTAATGTTGAATGAATATGGATAGAAATGTTTTCTGTTGTAGCGTTTACCCTTTTGTCCTGTCTCAGCACAAGTTATAAATTCTGGTTTGTTTTCTTCAAGGCAGCAACTTCACCGTCCCTGCAAATGCACCAGCGTAGGCTGGACCCAATGGGGCAATAAATTGGTGGACTGTTGGGAAAAATGGTGGAGCTAGGAGATACTTAGACCAGATGATGATTGACTGGCCCTCTAATCACAGAAATAATCTTTTTCTAAGCATCCACAGTCTTGATGGAATAGATTACAAATTGATTTTGTATGTTATGTTGTATATGTTACAAATGTGGTTCAACAATTCAAGGACATGAGTATTAGGGACACGTATATAAATTATATGATTTATAATTGACAGCACACACACACACACACACACACACACACACACACACACACATATTTAATGTGAGTAAAACTGGAAGATTTAGACCTTAGAAAATGGACAGGTATTAGCCCTTTTACTTACAAATGTGAAAGGTAGGAGAACACTCCTTGTGGTTACAACTACCATAGTCAATTTTGTTTTTAAAAAGGAGAACAGGGCACCTGGGTGGCTCAGTTGTTAAGCGTCTGCCTTCAGCTCAGGTCATGATCCCAGGGTCCTGGGTTCAAGCCCCACATCGGGCTGTCCGCTCAGCGGGAAACCTGCTTCTCCCTCTCCCAATCCCCATGCTTGTGTTCCCTCTCTCGCTGACTCTCTCTGTCAAATAAATAAAATCTTTAAAAAAAGGAAAAAAAAAAACAAATAGGAGATCAGTTTTGCTGTTCTCCCCACCCCTGAAATTTCTTAAGAATTATTTTTTACATCAGTTGTGTGAGTGGCCCAGTTTTGATTGGATTTCCAACACCTGTTTCCTGGAACCCCCAGTTCTGGTGATTCTCCATCACTCACTGACTTTCTGGAGGTGATGCTCTCTCAATCATATCTACCAACACAAAGTACAGAGCCTCGTCTGATCTCTCAGAAACCATCCAAAAAATATGTACTTGCGATGAGAGGGTGGGGGGATGAGGGGGGGAAGTCCCAGCGACTCACCTCAGAAGAGCTGATATGGAAAATACCTCTTGAAGAACTCTACAAGGAGATCCTTGAAATTACAGTTCTCTTATAGTTCCTTGAAACTATAAGATCCTTGAAATTATAGTTCTCCACTACAGCCATGGTCTTGACAAAGAGATCAATAAGGAGGACTTGGTTAATTTAATGTTTTAGAAGTAATTATTAATTAATTTATCCACCCACCCACCCACCCAATCTGGCTAATTAAATTTAATTTTGCTATTTATTTATTTATTTACCCATTCAGCCACCTGCCCAGTGGACTTGAAAACATTACACTTATTGGCCTCTGCTAAGATCCTGGATGTTGTGAAGTCTACCCAGAGCAGGTGTAAACTATTTTCTTTTTATGCCGGGCTGAAGCGATGAGATGATTCTCTTCATTTCTGCGAGGCATGCATTGCCAAGTGTGATAAGCCACTCATGCTCTCGGCCGCCCAACCCAGCAACCCATCTTAAGAGCATTGAAATCCTGGGGAGTCTCAGGGATGCTCAACCAATCTCTTCCTGCCCCACGGAGACAAGCTACACTCTGGGATATTCACGATCTTTTCATCCAACATCTCATCCAAGAGGTGTGCATCAACATCCAAGAGATGAACATCTCTTCATCCACAAACCCTTGGTCTGTGGACAAAATTCCTTGTATTCATGGTCACATTGGTATTGTAAGGGGGGAATGTTCATATTCTGCCAGTCATTGGCTAAATGAACTCAGAATGGGGAAGACTTCAGCTGTTTTGTGTGCGTGTCTGCAAAGTGGGCGGGAGAGGGAGTGGAGACACCCAATGCTCCCCAAGAGGTCGAAGTGGGAATGACGAGAGAACATATCTCTACTGTGGCTTGTCCTTGACCAGAGTCCTGTTCTCAGAACAGCTCCACACCCCAGCACAGAATTGGGACCCCTTCCAGTGCCAAATGCATGATAACAAGTTCCACACGTGTCCTAACAAAGCCCGTTGCAATCCCATCCAATTTAAAGGACTTTGTGACATAATGTAATTGTGTGATGTTCTCGTTTGTATCACAGTTTATGAAAAAATATGTTGTAGACTCTCAGATGTTTCAGGATCAAACTTTCTGCAAAGGATGTTTACTTAACTCACATTAAAGTCCCTATGAAATAAAACTCAATGGAATTATGCATAAATCATGAATCAGATCAACAGAGAGAAATACTCAAGTGTTTTGTGTTATAGGTCTTAATGAGAATTCCTCTTTTATCTCATGACTTATTCTCATAAACAGGAAAAAAAATCCTACACTTGCAAAAAAAACAGAATGAATTGCATTTTAAAATACTTTCAAATTCCACTGTAATTAAAAGAAGACTGAACTTTTATTTAATATAAAGCAATTTGAACACTTTCTTGTGCTGAACCACTAAATATATGTGTGCCATCCTTACCTCATTTGCATTGATTTCCAAAGCTTCCTTTTATTGGGTTCATTTTATTGAGGCTAGGAGCATTTTGTGCTGTGAACATGTAGTAATGGTTCTTGAGGCTAAGTTTCTCTGGACGCCATGGGGAAATGGGGAAATGGGGAAAACACACACACACACCCCACACCTATTTTCCAGTTCCATAGGCGATCATAAAGTCTGAATATTATGGTAGAAACACAACATTCCCTTTCAATATTTGATCTAACGTATATGTTCTAATTTATGAGAAACAATTGCTCTCAGTTCATTGGCACCATGGTCTCTAGGTTTCATGCAGCGAATGCCATGGGTTCAGATCACCCAAGAAAGCCCATGAGAAATGACAATGGACTTTCCAGGTCTGGAGGCAGTGAGATCTCCAGGAAGACATGACCATGTCTAACCTTTTAGCAAAGTCACATGGACTTTGTAGGAGCTCTGGGTTGAAGATGGCAGGATGAGATGGTTATTGTAAAAGGCGGTTGGATGCACGGCATTGGAAAAGGTGAAAAAGAATGGGGCTAGAGAAATGTGTTATTTATGGGGTCAGACAGCAGCTGGGGCTACTCCAGCATCTTGAGAAGGAACCTTGGACGGAAGGGAGTTAACTAACAAAGGAATCAGGTTACTATATAGTGAAAGTAGGCTACTGGATGTGCTTCTAAATTACAGATGGTTTTTAGGATTTGGAGATCCAGACGGCAGACCCTAAGGTAGAGTGTGTTATACAGAATGATTCTGTATGTAGGTGTGCAGAATCAGAGTGAGACTGGGGAAGACTGCCCCAGGGATGTCCCATGAAGTTCGGGGAGGTTGGAGAAGGTTCTTGTAGCTGTGGCCATCTTATAGCATTGCCAGGACTGTGGATCTTGTTAGTAAGATAGAAGATATTCGTTGATGGAAATATTAGTAAATGGAGCAGAAGGACAGAAGAAAGTGATGGGGTAAGGGTGAAGGGGGCAAGAATGCAGGGAACAGCATATCATGCCAAGGGAAGAGCAAAGCTCATTTTATCCAGTGTCTTTCAGGCACTAACTTGTCATAGACCTCACCCATTCATTTCTTTGATCCTGAGGTCAAGTCAAAATTCTTAAACGTGATGAAAACAAGACTGTGTGTTCTTTGCCTTCATATCCCGCCAAAACACCTCGTTGGAAGTATAGAAATTCTCCAAAGTACCTCACTGTAACACAATGAACTACAGAAGCCCCCGTGAATTTAAATGAAGAGACCTTAAATCAATGCAAAAATGCAAATCTTGGAAAAGTGTCTGACCATTATACTGAATTACAGAGCACACATTCAGGGACAAAAATTCTAAGTAGGGGACCGCAATATGGACGTTTACTCAATCTGTCTCAGCCAGAATTCTGCGTATATTTTTCAAGAAACAATATATTCAAGGGCCAAGAAAACACTATTTGTTGCTGGAATGAATCTGTCAGTAATGAGAGGGAGACCTTGTAATTCAAAGTGAAATATTGAGCATCTTTAAGCTGAAATTAAGTACTCTATGTTAGTAACTAAGCTTCTTTTATAGAGAAATAATTCAAGAGGTGATGTCTTTCTTTATAAATTTTGTGAGGTTGATCTATTATTCGAAAGGAAGCATGGAAACGATTACAGTTTAAGGTGAAATGCAAAGATTTTAAAAGTACGTGAAATGATATCAATGAAAATGAAATCATTGATGATTTCACTGGGGTGTTCCTAGAGAAACGGCTATTCTGTATAATCCCGCTTCTGTAAGATCAGGGTAAACTAAAAGAGTAAGGTCTATCCATTTGTATTGGAAGTGTCTATCACTATGGAAATTATTACCAGTTTAGTATACAAAAAACAAAAATCGGGGTATGTTCAATGAAGCTTGTAGATTAACCTTGAATATTTTTCTTTGTATTTGAGACACTATCGTCTCCTTTTTTCATGTGCCTCAAGAAACACTTCAAACAGAAGAAATCCATTTCTCAAAGTTATCTCAAGTCTTCCTTCACTTCTTTGTTTGACATGGAGACCCAAATTTTATTTTTCAGACTATCTGCCTTTCTCTCATTTGGAATGGCAGGGAGACGGTTGGTCAGCATGCTCCTTCCCAACATTATAATGTATGGATTACCTGTGTGGTGACTTTCTAAATGTTTGCAGGGTATGTCAAGTGTGAACAATCCTGAAGATAATAAGTATGGTATCTGTAAGGCAGCTGACATTGTAGGAAATGCCTCAAATATATAGGAACAAGGCTCCTTTCCTTGTTGTCATAGCCTGGGACACAGCGTCCTTAACAGTGTGTGGTTGGTCTGGGATGCTTTCAGCATCTGAGCAGAAGCACGCTTTCTGGATGTCAAATTTACTGAGCATTGACTAATCAACCTAATATACATCAGAGACAGGTCTCCAAAAAATGGACTCTTTTTTCAGGAAAATTATCCATTTTTGGTTTTGTGGTCAGCATTGCCTTTCACCTATCTCTCTAATTTATACACTTCATAAATAATTTTTTTTAAAGACTATAATTCTGTTAAGGGGGTCTAAGCTAAATTTAACTCTCCTTAATGCAAACAAAAATATAATTTTGATTCCTTTGAGTAAGTAAGCAGTAAAGCCCTTCTTTGGATGTAGACTGGAAAGCATTGCTGAGGTCAGAGAATTTGAAACCAGGCATCTGGTTTACCAAATAAATATAAACTTCCAATATCTAACTTCCATGCCGTGATATTCCTTTTGAACTGGGTTTATCACACACCTATGCTGTCTCAGATGAGAGGATGTCTGAAGATATAAAACCTTCAGGAAGAAACATGTTCCAAACCCTTACTAATGTTCTGAGCTGTGTGTATTTTTCATGGCTGATGCATTTTGAACGTTAGGAAATGAAAGTATGAGGGAGAGGAGACAAAATTATCTCGTGCTTGATAGATACATAAATCAAGGTTTGTACCCGCAGGTTGAGATAGCACACTATTTTTAGGGAGACGTCTCTGTCGGTTGGCAATCATGTTTACACCTGTTTCTAATTGTATTAATTTTTCAGGGTGGCACTAATGCATTTGCCCAGGCTTGTCCGGAACGTTCTGCACCCAGGAAGCAGTTGGGCGTTCATCTCATTGTTAATGGATCTGTCTTTTATATTTGCTACGCTTTGCACGAGAAGAAAACCTGTAGATGGTTTCTGCGAATACATATGCGGATGGTTTTTAGATAGTTTTTATCACGTTTGCCGGTGGAAAGAAGGAGCAGCCTTTTACTGAGAAACAGAAATAATTACCACGCTCCACAATGTGCATTTATGCAACATAAAAGTCATCTTCTTTATAAACCTACAGAAAAATGAACAACACACATGCAGGCACACACCAGCCGCCTTTTCCAAGTTTCTTTATATATCATTAGCATGTAGGGTCAAGCCAGTATTCAATATTCTCTTTCTCCCCAGGAATGACATTTCCTGCTCAACATGTTGAATTATAAATGTCATAATGCCAAGATTTAGGATTCCATATAACATTTGAAAAAAAAAAAAAAAGTTGAGGAAGAATGTATTTTATAACGTGTTTGGATCCAGCACACAATTTTAGCAAAGACCTAATGAGATGTTTATTAGTTGCCTATATTAAAAAAAAAAAATCTTAAGAGAATGAGCTTCAGTACCTAGTTCACTAAGAGCCAACAAGCCAAGCGAGTAATAAATGAAGGGAAATGCAAAACGAGGGCAAATGGAGGATGCAATATTATATTTTGCAACTTAGAACTTTGGTATTTCCATCAGGGTACAGAAAGAGGAGGTAGTTGGTTGAATAGTTACAGGGAAAATGGGGAATAATGGTTTAAAATAGTCAGAGGCAAACAAACTATGATCTCAAAGCAATTAGTGTCCAACAGCAACTTCATTTTTAGGATGTGATGAATATGACACGGTACTTCCCATAGAATACTGCTGATTTCTATTTTTTTAAAACTTTATTTATTTTGTTAAAAGAGAGAGAAAAAGAGCATATGTAGAAGAGACGCAGAGGGCAAGAATGTCAAGCAGACTCCATGCTGACTTTGGAGCCTGACTTGGGGCTCAATGACCCTGAGATCATGACCTGAGCCCAAGTCAAGAGCCGATCGCTTAAGAACTGAGCCATGCAGGCATCCCTGTTCATTTTTATCTTTGATGTTCAATAAATTAAAATCATCCATTTAAGTAAAATAGACACATCATTGGTCAATGAATGCTTGTAGAGATCTAATTTCTGCCTTTGAGCTGTTCCTGAGCTGATTTGTGATCAAAAACATTGACCAAGATGCAAAACAAGAGACATTTTAGAGTTTCTTCATGTTGGGAATAAACCCATTCTTTAAAAAAAAAAAAAAAAAGTCATATTATCAAAAATAAAATAAAACTAGTAGGTAGAAATCTAAAAATTTAAATATATATATATAATATATATATATTTTGATTTTTCATACTGAAAAATAAGAGACATTTTAGAGTTTCTTCACTTTAGAGTTTCTTCATAAAGCCATTCTTTAAAAAAAAAGTCATATTATCAAAAATAAAATAAAACTAGTAGGTAGAAATCTAAAAATTTAAATATATATATATAATATATATATATTTTGATTTTTCATACTGAAAAATAAGAGACATTTTAGAGTTTCTTCACTTTAGAGTTTCTTCATAAAGCCATTCTTTAAAAAAAAAGTCATATTATCAAAAATAAAATAAAACTAGTAGGTAGAAATCTAAAAATTTAAATATATATATATAATATATATATATTTTGATTTTTCATACTGAAAAATAAGAGACATTTTAGAGTTTCTTCATAAAGCCATTCTTTAAAAAAAAAGTCATATTATCAAAAATAAAATAAAACTAGTAGGTAGAAATCTAAAAATTTAAATATATATATTTAAATTTTTCATACTGAAAAATAAGTCTCTGGATGGTTTCTGGTAAAATTTCAAGCCTTATTAATTTGGTTTCAAGTAATTTTCCAGTACAACTGTCTATTTCTTCTTTACTTTACGTGTGTGGAAACATCACTACTGATGTGGGAACAGGACATCGTTTAGCTGACTCTACTTTCCTAGAGATAAAACCAGAGAAGCTCGTTCACATTACTGTTGAAGGACCTGAAGACACCAGGTTGGTGAGAAGCACACTGCGTATTTACAGAGCATCTGTTCCAGACTTATTTTGGTTTGTGAAAATGCCATATGTCACTTCACATTCCTTTCCTGGACATAAAAACTAAGAATTGAAGACAATTATTAATTGGCCCAAAGTCTTCAGAGCTAGCAAAGGAAATGGGTTCTTTGATTTCAGCTGGATGATCTTCCAGGAAGCAAACCATCCCTCCATAATGAAACATGAGCTTACTGAATTTCCTACTAAAAAAACAAAAACAAAAACAAATACAAATACAAATACAAAAACAGAACTTGAAGGTCAATCTTTGCACAGACGTGTACAAGTGGACCTGGGGAAACACGAATGATACTTCTAACAAGCCTTCAGAAGAACACCTTCAACTTTGAAGAACTATCATCGCATGAGCAAAATTTTTGGAAAGTAGTAAAATTATGTGTCTTCCTATTCAAAAATATGCTACAAGAAAAATGCCTTCAAAATTATATCTTGGGTTTTTTCTTTAAGATTTTATTTTTAATTGCTACACTAGAGGTGGGTAGGGCTCAAACTCACAAGGCTAAGGCCAACAGTTGTCTCCTTCACCAATGAGCCAGCCAGGAGCCCCTCAAAATTGTATTTTTGAACACTGCAATGAAACTAGAGTTTGCATGAAGAAACAAATAGTCACATACATAACTCAGACTGTGTTTTTCAGTCAAAAAGGTACAGTGCTATAATATGAAGATATATGAGAAAGAGGACATCTCCTATTCTCCAGGCGGGTGGCTGGCTCTCCTCCACAGAGTTATGCAGGGATCCAGGCTACTAATAACTGTCATTTACAACCGCATCCTGATTTGGCTTGATTTCATTCAGGTTGGGCTTGGGGAAGGCACAGGTTGGAGGGGCACCATTTCTTTACATGCCCCATGTCTGCAAGGGAAGGACGGGACTTAACCCTCAGTCACTCAGGAAGAATGTAGTCCTACATTCAGTGAACCACTAGAGGGGCTGGTCAGTTGTGGTAAAAAATAAGATAAAAGTCAATTGAGCAGTTCTAAGTATCTTCTTTGTTTTATTCAAGGATTCCTGCATGAGGCAGCAGGTAGGATGGAGCTCTGAATGAAAGAAATGTTGAAACAGAATGAAAGACTGTTACAGGCAGAAGGGACTGTATGCTCAGATTGGCTGTGGCAAGGTCCCCTTCCTTTAGGGGATGGCAGGGGTCTACCCAGCAGGTAGACCTCACGAGGGCTGATGAAGTGATTTCACATTGCCTGGGTTAAGATGCCATTGGGTGTCAAGTCTCTGTTTGGTGATGTGGGGCTTGGGTTTGCACAAGTAATTCTCTATTGTGTATCTTATCTCATTTTTAACACTTTAGTGTTGGATCCAACAGATCCATCCAGCTAGCAGCCTATTGGGGAAGGAGAAATGGTTTGTACATAGGCAGATCTTCGCCTCAAGAAGGGACAGTGTGTTGGATGAAGGATATGAATGCAGAAAACCTTGAAGGTACATTTAACTACCTTTTTGATATTCAAGCATAATAAGGTTATTACAGCTTGTGTATGTCTACTACAAAGTATTACAATCATAGTATAAAAGATCTGGAAAAGTGTATTTTTCAGTAGGTAGTTGGCACAGTGTTTAAATCTCTTGAAGTTTGGAGTAACAGGTTTTGTAAAGTCTTTGTCCCTGTACATGGAACCACAATGGAACATCAGGACATCTGATGGTCCATTCATCTCCCCTTCAGAATAGTATTCTCAATGAAAGGCATTGGATTTTCAATTGCTCAGGAGGATCTGAGGACTTGAAAACATGGTTGCCATCGACAAAACAAATGGCTTACAAAATGAATTGCAATACGATTCCCAATACCCAATATGGCGATTTTACCTGTGGTGCCTTATTTTGTTTCACTCTAGCAAAGACCCCATTTAGAAACATTGCACTGAGTTTCCAGCATATCAAAAAAGTTCTCTACCAAGTTGCTTAATAGTGCAATCTCTTTCTGTCCAAATATTTTTAAATGGAATTACTCTGATGTATTCCTGCCAAGTGCTATGGAGTCTTATAAACCAACTATAACAGGTTTCATAAAAATGAATAATTTGGCTCATTTCTGTTTTTTCGTTTCTTCAAAGTCTTCTCTGAAAACAATACATTATCTTTAAAGGGTAAGCAAAAGTAAATTAAGGTCCCCCAAATATTGGGACATGCTTTTTTTTGGGGGGGTCTTTATATGGGATTATGTTGCCCTCTTCATAGTTGATAACAAAGCCAATTTTTAGAAGCTGCACCTACTTATATCAAAACCATGTTTCTTGTAAAAGAGAGATGGTGAACACCTGAATAAAAGCTACAAGTTCCTATCGCCTTTAAAGATATGATCTGTTTTATTCCCATATTGCACAATGCTGTATCTTTATAACAGAATCTTTGAGGAATTGCCCTGAGACAAGCTACTAGTCGTTCCTACCCTTCATCTTTTTCTGATTCCTTTGCAATCCAGGATGAGTACACACCTGACAAGAGTCCTTCAAAGGACACAGCAAACGCTCAAGTTTCCTAGCACTGATATTTAAGTTTCAATACAAATATTGTCCGTTATGTCCTCAAGTCTTCTTGTATGTTTGAAGTGCGGGCATTTTTATCTTGGTCAGCAACTACTCTGTGCTTTCAGGAGAATGCGACCTGTCCCAAGGACCGTTCCCAAGTGAGCGTGGTTTGCGTGTGTAACCTTATCTGTTTCTCACAACAAAGTTCAAAGATTCTTTATCCACAAGATGTGTGTGTAGACTAATTGATGGGGTTGAGAGGTATGTTTCCTGCTATTTTTTTCCAATTTATGTAGACAAGAAAAAATATACTAGTTAATTATTTCATATTTTCTAACCCAGAATTCACCATAACCCCTGAGACATAATTACCACTAATCATGAGAAATGAAAATAGATAGAAAAAAACAGACCAAAAAAAATCACAAAATGTGTCAATGAGGGACAGCAAAATGGAGAAGAAACCTCAAAACTGCAGGCATGACTTCCCTCCAGGTATCACCATTAGGAGGGATCAATGGAAGGACAACTGGTGGTTCTTGGCAAAGAAAGAACTCAGCCTCCAGAGTATAATACTGAAATACCACCTGTGGACCTACCCTTATTATTTCAGACTAGGCGGCCCCTACAACTGAGAGAGGCAATTCCTCAAAATAAATCTCTTTGTTGCTTCTTTTTCTCTCGAAAAACCTTGCATAGCAATACAGAAATCATCCCATGCTTCTTCTTCGTGATGATTGTGCACCTAAAATATATTTTGTGGCATGATTACACATTATCATAGAACAATCTATGTGTTCTGTGTCGCTAAACTGCATGCATTTGTGTTCCTTAATCCCTGGATGGACATTGTGTTTGGGCTCGAATGTCCTTTAGTGTACAAGACTTATTCTCAAGCAGTGTATTCTTCTAAACAATTTTCTAGAAGGATGAGGCCCAGCCACATTTGTAAAAGCTCCAAGAGGAGCTGGTAATGAGAAGGGAGCCCTTTGAGAGACAACCATACCTTCCTTTCCCCGCAAGTACAACGAAAAAATACAACACACATAGACCCCTATTTAGGGACCACAATTTCTAGGAAGAACTCCAGATGTTAACAATCATGTCCCTTTCTACATCTATAGGCATGACAGATTTTTTTTTTTTTAAGATTTTATTTATTTATGAGAGAGAGAGAGACAGAAAACACACAAGCAGAGGGGGAAGCAGGCAGAGGGAGAAGGACACTCCTTGCTGAGCAAGGAGCCCAATCTGGGACTCAATCCCAGGATCCCAGCATCATGACCTGAGCCAAACGTGGACACTTAACTGACTGAGCCACCCAGGTGTCCTCACATATGCCAGATTTAACATGTTCCAAAGAGGACGTCCATAAATCAGGCATCCGATGGTGCCACTCCCTTACTGAAACCCAGCCCACTGTTTTTCATTTTACTTAGGATCTCACCCAAACCTTTGCCAAGGCCAATGCAACCCCATTTGCTTGGATCTTTCTATACCTACAGCTGTTTCACTTGCCCATGATACACCAGGCCCATCACTCATCCTTCCAACGTAGCCCACCCTGTTTCTGCTGCTGGGCATTAGCCTGCCTTGTTTTGAAAGCTGACTGGGTGGGTGTCCCAACTTACCCATTTTGCTCTTTGGATTTCCTGAGTCTCCACTGAACTATGATCTTGACTGACTGTGCAATTCCAAAGGTCCAGCCTGAAGCCAACATGGAAATCTGTCCCAAGGTACATTGGACCCACAAGGCTGGAGATGATTTCTCTTTACAGAGAACACAAAGATGTCTCCCTCGCAGGCAAGAATGCGACATCATGACGATTTCCCCCTCGTCATGCTGATTTCAGTAGGAGAGCATATTGGTGTAAATGGTTAAATGGCAATAACACGCCAGTGTCCACACTTCCTCAGAGGTGACAAGAGACCCGGCAAGGACACTGATTTGGTCTAGGAAGTTCTCACTTGTGTCTCAGCTTCACAGAAATAGAACAGCGAGAGTAAGTAGATGAGGTATACATTGCTGGTTGTTTATACAAGGAGAACAGAGTTAAATGGACTAATTTCAACGTGAAAATAAATCTCCCTGATAATAATTGGCCTGTTCTGCTCCTAAACCTTGAGTTATGGAATAAAAATGAACGCTGCAGCTCCCTACGAGACTTGCAGATTGCTTTTTTTTTTTGCCTTTGCATATTATGATAATTAAGATTTATGTGGATTGCAAGTTTCGTGGCTGTGGTTGAATCCATAAGATGTCCTTGTCTATGGAAACCATCATCTCTTGAAAAAGATAGTGATGATAGGTAAAACTTTGCTGCTATTTCAAGGAATTTTTGAATGCTGGATTCAGGCAATTTAATCTAATAAATATTGACTGAAGACCTAACATAGTCAGGCTGAGCTACAGCCTTGGGTATACTAATATATAAATAAGAGAGAGACTTAACCATCATTGTACTTACTAGCTAATGGAGGGGTCATGGATAAAACATCAATTGTCTACAGTGGTGGTTGTTTAACAAGGAGTAATTTTACTTCCCCACTCCAGGGGACACCAGGTACTGTCTGGAGACATTTTTGGTTGTCACAACTGAGAATCCTTCTTCTACCTAGTGGTAGAGACCAGGGATGCTGTTCAACAATTTATAATACCCAGGAAAATACTGACCCCCACCCCCGACCTTCCCATAGCAAAGAATTATCCAGCCTCTCATGCCAACAGTGTTGAAGTTGAGAAACTCTGTAAAACAGAGTTTTTATTTATTATTTTATTTATTTACTATTTTATTTATTTATTTTATTTATTATTTATTTCTGGACAAATAACACATGAGCAAAATGGATATAGAAACACCATGTGGCTGTTGAGTACCATGGGGGAGGAAGGATTTGAGAGCCTTAGGAAGACTCTGAGGATGGCTATAAATAAGAAATCCAATGCTATGTGTACCCTACATGTACACCCTTTAAAGAGTAGCTTTCATTTCATGAAAAGACCCATATTTAAAACAAAGGAAGCTGGAATCTGACTCCTGATGCTGCCCATGGACAGGAATCCCATACTGTGAGCAAGAAGGCATTCATGATGTCATTCAAGACATCATGGTGGACGGACACCAACCTCCTTCCACTAGTCACACCTGAACTGAGAGCAGCATGATCATCTTCAAATCTAAAAACAGGCTCGGGTCCTGTTCCAGCTTTTCACTAAGCAAACTCCTGTTTCTAACTATAGGTGTGAAGTTAGGACATTGGTAATATCAGAATCATCAAACAGTGCGCTTGAAACACAATGAAATCTGGTCTGGAAAAAAGAAATCCCTGCAAACTTTGCCCCTGGCCTCAGGTGGACAGACATCTATACGTTGAACCTCAAATAACCACATGTTTATGTTTTACTTTTCCCTAAAATAGTTAGTAGAATATCTGCCTGCCAAGCAAAAATGTTTGAATATTTGTGGATTTCCATTGTCGGCATATTTGTTTAAGATCACTGGGCTATGATTAATGCCATGTCAAAACCCAACACTCTTCAAACTAAACAGGTACACTTGAAGATCATCAACTACCCCAAGATGGCAAGAAAATGAAATGTTAGGTCAGAAGGGAGAGTCCTCTATTACAGACTTGGGCTCTTATGTAGGGAGGGCTGGAAAGGATGAGAGAAGCCATGAGGATTGATCTTACTGTCTATGAATTCATGAATATCTGCTCCACATCAGTTTGAGGTAGAACATTCCTTTGCAAAAGACGTGCTTGAGAGGACACCAAATTCTGGAAGGTTTTGTCACAGTCAAATGGTACCCTGAGGAGACAGCAGATTCTCAGTTGCTCAGGGGTTCAAAACACCTTAAAGCAAAGCCAATCTATGTCTCCATGTCCAATCCTAGACAGTGTATACAAGCAAAGACATTCTCTGGTTAGTTGCAAAGACATTCTCTGGTTAGTCGCATCTGTGCATTTATTTATAAGGCTTTACAGGTAGTCCACAGAGTGGGTTCCATTTAATTAGCTAATATGATTAAGTGATTCTACACCTAATGTTATGAAGACTGGAGTGAAGAGATTCATAAAATGGGAAGACAATAGTTCTCTCCTACACACACCAAGTTAAGATTTGCTTCCTAGCTTTAAACAATGTAAATGTGAATATTTTTAGGACAAAGTAGAGATCCTCACTTAACAATTAAAAAGCCTCCCCCTGCTACTTGTCATTCTGAATCAGTAATATTAAATGATAAGACATACAATATATAACAGATAGTATGTCTTAATGTTGCTGTATTTGCAAAGAAAGAATATAAATTAGCTCTTCATTTTCATATCATAGGATATCACTTGGTACTGCAACTCTAATCCTGATAAAATCCTAAGATTGTGTGGGGTCTATGGAGTTGGGTGGTAATGGGGAAGCTGTTATGTGATCCTAAACAGGGGCCTGTTATGTGGCTTCCCATTTGGGATGCTGTATTCTTGAACCAAGCTTGCCTTCAGGATTCATCCATGTGATGATCCACTTTTAATTACATGTGAGGAAATGTTCCTACTTTGCTTTGACTCCTAGTTCATAAACAAAGAAATTCACTGCCTGTGCTGGAACCCCCATAATTGATGTAAACCATGTACTTGTTGATTTTCAAACAAATTGTCTTAATGTGTGGGTATCTCTCCAACTCCACAGAACACTGTGCACACACGTAAGTGGGGACTGCTTAAGGGATGACCTTGATTGATGAGTTCAGTGTCTTTGCCACTGAGAATTACACAAATACATCACTCATGTGACAAAGGGGGTGTTTCCGGTCTGGCCAAGGTGACAAACAGAAATGTCATTGCTCTCCTTCAAATGTCCTGCTTCTGTTTTTCCTATCCATGGTCTTTGGTGTTTACTTATCTTATGCACAGAGTCTGCATGGCTGTGGCTGGGATGAGACCACCATGGGATGACAACAGTGAGCTTGACTCTGTTGGTCAGATTGGTATTTTAAGAGCCTCTGCTGTGTGAGGGACAATCCAGGGAAGGGACGCCATGAGAATGTGGAAGGGAGGCCATGAGAATGATACCTTCGGTGCAAACCCATCACTATATCAAGGGATAAAAATGTTTCAGATCTTCTACACATTGGGCAAGGGTATCATAGCTTCACTACACAAACAGCCTTTAATTTATCAGTGTTGGCTTCAGGATGTTCTTCTGATTTATTCTGAGCTGAAAATAACCTACAAAACTGGGGATTCTCATCCCACTGATGCTTACAAATTAACCTTCCTTGAAGCAAAAGAGCAAATGATTTTGATGGAGAACACAGTTGTGGGGGTGCCTTGCTAGACAAAAGGTATTTATGTGAAATGACTTTAAAACATTCCATGTAGGATTTGGTGAAGATGAGGTGTTTCTTTGAGATGACTGGACCCAGGGAAACACAGGTGAGGATGGTAGGCATTTTGTTACACTCAAGACACTCAAACGTTACATCTCTCTTTCTTGGGGAGACAGAGATAATCTTCTAGCATGGAAGGTAAGAAAAAATTTTATTCTGGGTCATACACTTGAAGGATGAATGTTCATAGTCCACCAATATTAAAACATCACATGATATCTTTCTTACCAATTTTATTTAAATTTTAGCATTAAATCTCAAGATTTAATAAGTGCTGGTAAATATTTTTATGGAACTAAACAATGACTGTGAGTGTGTACATAATTTTTTTCTCCTTGTGCTTTGCACTGATTTTACTTTTCCAACTGTGCCCGTCTAACACTAGGGAGCTCAGTCTCCATAGAAGGGAGAATCTGTTTTCCTCAAAAATGGGAGATTAAACTCCTTAATCCCAAGCAATATAGCTTCTCATGAGAAGTCAGGTGCAAACTATTTCCCACATTGTACAGAATCCTAATTTCCAACAGCATCACTGTGTCTCTGTCTTCATATATCCTACAAGGAAAGGGTGTTTAATGGCGCTAATGAAGATTTGCTTCTGAAACCACTGTTTCAGGCCTGTTATCATGAGATTAACTGACAGTTAATTGCATCCCAGTTAATCCCCAGATGGGATTCTCTTCCCAAAGAATCCCATCATTCTTTGTCTTTGGGACAAAGAACAATTCCTGCTTAAGACTCTAAGAAGAGTGGATTTCTCAGTACAATAAATGACTTGAGACTTCCATGGTGGCACAGTCATTGTGCCACTGGACATTCCAGGAGGAGTTGATATAACAGATGTAGAGAGGAAGGTATTTGAAGATATTTAAGGAAAGCGTAAGGCAAGGAGAGAGATAATCCACCAAGGTGGGAATGATTTAACCCCAGAGTTTCATAAGAAGTTCAGGTAAAGACAATGGAAGACATACAGAGATCTCATTTATCAATGAGCTTGTATTGTAAAAGAAATATAGTCCCGTGTGTAGTTAAAAAAATGATCATTGGTCAACAAATATGCCCACAGTTCTTTAGTTGACCAGAAATCTGGATGGAATATGGGGGGGGGGGTGATGTATAAAATATTTGGTGACTATAGAATTTAGAAGCATTTAAAATTTTTAAAATTTAGGAAAATGCTTTCCCCAAGCCACGTGTTGTTGTTAATGTCACTGAGGAGAATGATGCTGCTTTAATTTCCAAAATGGTAGATTCATCTTCAAAGGACCTTTTGTTTCACAGAATATTTTCAGTGTTCCAAGAGCCCTTAGCAAAGGGTGCATAGGGAACAAAGAAATCAAAGGGTGCCAATAATCCTATGCAAAATAATTGAACGTGGTTTGGTTATGGAGGAAGGATGGAAACTGGGAAGGACAGATACAGACAAAGACCAAATCAGGGGGCAATGGGAATGGAAAGGTCAACACCATGCCTGGGAGACACATGATCAGTGTGTGTCTGGGGTGCTGAGGGAGTTGGTAGGGTAGTTATTTCCAAAGGTACTGAGTTTTACTTTACGTGTTCTGTTGAGATGCCCCAATTCCCAGCCAGCTCAAACTTTCAGTCCAATGTACAGAAGGACATGCATGTATGGGCCATGGCTGCATTTCCAGGAAAGCTGTGACAAATGACCATGAACTCTGTCCTGGCTGAAGAAACACAGCCAGGGCAGAGGGGACTCAGATACTCCTGTGATGTCTTCACGCAGGGCTGGTGATGCATCTGTTACTCAGATCTAACATGACCACTGTTACTTTCAGCCCTTGATTTGTGCTTTTTACAGATGGGTTTGTTGTTTGTTTCTTGTAACCTATCTATAATCTATTATCTATCACCTATCTATTAGTTATCTTTTTATCTATTTATTGATCACTTATGTATTATAATCTACCTGTCACGTATCATCTACCTGTGTATTTATCCATCCATCTACATCCATCCTTCTATCTCTCTATCTCTCTATCAATCCATTCTACCATCCATCCATTTTTCATCCATCATCTATCACCTATCTATCTGTCTCTGATATCTGTCACCTATCTACTTATCCATCCATCCGTATTTGTCTATCTATCCATCCACCATATCTATCCATCCACCATATCTATCCATCCATCCATCCATATCTATCTATCCATCCCTATATTTAGCTATCTATCCATCCACCCTTCCATAACTATCTATCCACCTATCATCTATCTACCTATCTATCCATCATGTCATTGTCTATCATCTCTCTATCCATCCATCATCTCTCTATCCATCCATCCATCCATCCATCCATGAATCTATCTACTTTCTTTTTATTCTCTTACTGAATTACCTAGGACCCACCACTCTTCCATCTTTTTTCTTTTTTCTCTCTCTCAGTGTTACCAAATATCCTACAAAATAAATTTAAAAAATAAATAAACCAAGCAACCAATCAAACAAACACCTAAGAATTTTTCAGCGGGCCAGAAATAAAGAAAATACTAAGTTGACTTTTAAAACGAATGGAAAATGTTTCTAGATGGAAGCCCAGAGATGACTGAAAATTTCACTAGTGACAGTTTAAGAGTTGACCACTGTGGGCTTCATACAGTGTAATAACAATGGTTCACAGAGCGGTGTGTGTGTGTGTGTGTGTGTGTGTGTGTGTGCGTGTGTGTGCGTGCGCACACCCATGTGAGAGAAAGAAGTCAATACAATCAATGAACACACTAGAGAAAAGCACATGAACACACTAGAAAAGAAGGCAAGAGATGATAAATGAAGATGAAGTGTCGTCATAGATTCACAACATTGTCTGTGATGCTCATTTTCACAACACTTGAGGAAGGCATTCCTTCATATTTTATCTTCCAGGGTAAACACCGAAGTAGAGTTGAAAAGTAAACCATTGTAAGAGCAACTAAAAAGGTAGAAATGCCTTAATAAAAAAATTATTTAATCTATCATAAAATGTAAAGCCACTCTAATTATAACAGATAGTAGCATTCTAAATAGTACCATAAAAAAATGTTGAAAGGAAATAAAAAAGGAAATAAAAATCCAAATATATGCAGGGTCCATGAGACAAACCCTAAACACAAAAATAGATAAAGTTTAAAATTTTAATTCTGGAAAAAAGTGTTATCATGAGAACACTAATGAAAATAGAGCTCATGCAGGAATACATCAAATAAAATGAAACACAAGGTGTAAATCATGATGAAAGATAGTGTGGAGTACTGCCTATTTTAACCAGAAGACATGCAAGAGCTTGAAAAAAATTATGGGGCGCCTGACTGGTTTAGTCAGTAGAGTATGTGAAACTTTATCTCAGGGTTGTGGGTTTGAGTCCCATGTTGGGCATAGAGATTACTTAAAAAAAAAAAAAATCATGGGAAAAAAAAAGAACTTCCAAATATTGAAATCGAAATTTCACTTATCATAAGGAGAAACAGACATGCTCTTGATGTAGACTATTGTAACATGTCTACCAAAGTTGCTGAAAGAACAGGAAAGAAGTGATTCAAAATGATAAAGATCATATGAAAACACAGGGCACCTGACTGGTCTATACAGAGTGATGTGGCCGGCAGCTACATGTTGCACATTCTCTCCAAAGGCACAATGCTGACCATATGCTGGATTATAAAACCAATGTCACCACATTGCCTACAATGAAAACAGCAAGGATGTGTACATTCACCATGGTGGGATTAGCAGAAGTTACAGAGCAAAAGGACCACTTGGAAAGTCCCCAGTGTTTGCAAATTAAGGGAAACACAATTAACGAACCTACGGGAATGAAAGAGATCAGCACAGACAATTAGAAAATAGTTTGGATTTAATGGTGATTAAAGTGAGACTTCATGAAAGCTTTGTGGGATGCACTTAGACACAGAAGAAAAGATGAGCCTTAAATTTACACGAGTATCCCTGGTTTTAATGCTAAAAAGTGCTGCTAAAAATACCTGCCTGAAAAGAACCTAGATGTCCATCAACAGATGAATGGATAAAGAGATGTGGTTCATATACACAATGGAATACTATGCAGCCATCAAAAGAAATGAAATCTTGCCATTTGCAACAACATGGATGGAACTAGAGGGTATCATGCTTAGCAAAATAAGTCAATCGGAGAAAGACAACTATCATATGATCTCCCTGATATGAGAAAGTGGAGATGCAATGTGGGGGGCTTGGGGGAGAAGAAAAGAATAAATGAAACAAGATGGGATCAGGAGGGAGACAAACCATAAGAGACTCAATCTCACAAAACAAACTGAGGGTGGCCAGGCAGAGGGGGGTTGGGAGAGGGTCATGGGGTTATGGACATTGGGGAGCGTATGTGCCATAGTGAGTGCTGTGACGTGTGTAAACCTGGTGATTTACAGACCTGTACCCCTGGGGCTAATAATACATTATATGTTTATTAAAAAGGTTTTTTTAATTATATAAAAAAAAGAACCCTACATAATAAACTTATTCCTCAACAGGAAAAGAAAAAAAAAAAAAAAAAAACCTGCCTCAGGAAGTGAGACCAAAAAGCACAACCCACTGTATTCACAGATGCCTGAGGAATGTAAATCAAAGTCAGAGCAGAAGGTAAAACAGCAAGGCACCTGGGTGGCTCGGTGGGTTAAAGCCTCTGCCTTTAACTCAGGTCATGATCTCCAGGTCCTGGGATTGAGCCCCAAATCGGGCTCTCTGCTCAGCAGGGAGCCTGCTTCTGTGACTACTTGTGATCTTTTTTTGTCAAAAAAAAAAAAAAAAAGGAAAGAAAAAAGAAGGTAAAACAGTGAAAACAGTAATGGTTACTGAAATTATGAAATAAATATAAACAAAAAGTTTCCTGATCCACAAAAGCACTGAGGATTCCTGCTTGTCCAAAAAAAAAAAAAAAAAAAAAAAAAGACTCAAAACTCCACAAATTAATGAAAAGCTTGCAATTATCAGCGGAGGGTGTAATCATGAACAAGGGGTTAACTTTGGGAGAGGTAGGAAGCCTGTGTTGCTGTCCATCCGTCCATTCCTTTCCTTTCCAGCAGCTTCCTGAGAGCCAGGTGACTGAGCAATTTTGTCCAACAGGACCTCTTGCCAGCGCACTGCCCAGAAATCCTTTATCTATAGAGCAATTTTTTTTTTTTTAAACAGGTGGACTTGACCAAAAGCTTGCCGACTGAGAAAGCCTCTTTCTGCACATTACCAGTTGGAATGCATGGTTGTCAAGGACCAGAGCAGCACATTATTGGTTAGATGTCAGGAACTCGTACAACGAGTGTCAGTTGACACAAAAGGACAGACATCGGGCAAATGAGGTCTCTGACCACGCTGGAAAAGAACTGGTAATGCACAACACTGGGGTGTGGGAGACGTACAGACATGTGGAAATCAGATGCACGCTCACAAGGAAGTAAGGGACAAAAGAATAAATCAAAAGGGAACTGGGGAAACAATTTGAGATCAACAATGAAAACCACACTCCAACAATATACAGGATGTGGCTAGACTAGTGCTTAACAGGCCATTAATGTAAAAATCTATACTAAAAAATAAGACAGTCTTGGGGTGCAGCACCCTGCTGGGTGGTTCAGCAGGTTAAGCATCTGCCTTTGGCTCATGTCATGATCTCAGGGTCCTGGGACTGAGTCCTGAATCGGGCTCCCTGTGCAGCAAGGGGTCTGCTTCTCCCTCTGTCCCTCCCCTTGCTCTTGCTCTCTCTCTCAAATAAATAAAATCTTTTTATGAAAAAAATAAGACAATCTCAAAATAGTAACATCACCATTCCCCTCCAGATCTACATTAAGAGAAGCAAATTATATACAAACATTATAAATACCGACGTGTGACTAGATGAAGCAGAATATGGAAAAACAATACAGAGAAGTGAGTGAAATCTGTGAAATCTAAGGTGGGTTCTTTGTAGAGATCAATGAAATTGAAAAGAAAAAAAGAAGAGGACTCCAATTACTGAATAATAATTATGCGATTCAGTTAGTAATTAAAGACACACACAAATACAGAAACTGCCCACTAAGAAAAGTGGAGTCCTGGTGGTTCCACTGGTGAATTCCAGCAAATACTTTAGAAGAATTAATACGATAACTCCATGAACGTTTCCACAATGAGAACAGGAAACTCTTCCCGATTTCTTCCATGAAGACACTATGGTGCTGAGGCCAACTAGGCCAGGACACCCCAAGAACCCGATAACCAACACCCCATAGGGACATCCTATATATATCGGCGTTGATGGTATAGTGGTGAGCATAGTGCCTTCCTTAGGGACGACATGCACCCAAAATTCCTCCATAAAATCTTGCACATCCCATTCAGGACCATGACCAAACAAAAGATACAGTAAGGTAAAATGTCAGAGGCAAAGAGCACATTTTTGCATTTGGAACAAAGGAAGACCACAGGCTTGATTGGAAAGGGGAGTCATCTTAGGAACAGGACTTCTCATGGGACATCTGGGTAGGTCAGTTGGTTTACCACCTGCCTGGTGAAGAGAAAGAGAGAGAGCACAAGCAGGGAGAGCAGCAGGCAGAGGGAGAAGCAGACTCCCTTCTGAGTGGGGAGCCCAATGTGGGGCTCAATCCCAGGACCCAGAGATCATGACCTGAGCTGAAGGCAGAGGCTTAACTAAGTCACCCAGGCACCCCTATACATTTTTTTTAAAGATTTTATTTATTTCTTTATTTGAGAGAAAGAGAGAGAGCACAGGAGAAGCTGAGAGGGAGAAAGAAACCTAAGCTCTCTCCATGCTTAGGACAGAGCCTGATAAGGAGCTCCATCTGAAGACCAGGAGATCATAACCAAGAGTCAGACACTTCACTGACTGAGCCACCCAGGTGCCCCTAGAACAATACTTTTTAATCTATTTTGGCAAAACCAGGATTATAACCGAGTATGGACACAGATACTTAAAAGCAACGTGAAACGGTCAACCCCATCAAAACATCTTGTGAAGGGTACATGATATTTTTTTGATAAGCTAACAGAGTCACAGAGTTTACAGTTAAGTGTTTGAGTTGAAATTTAAACCACTAACTACATTGAAAAATGTACCCCAAGTTGGCTTTTAATCATGAAAATATTCTACCCCACATGTAAGAGATGTAAATATTGATGATGCATATGAAATTCTGAACTTTTGAGAAAGACAGAAATTTTTTTAAGTGAGTTTCAATTTTTTTTAAGGATTTTATTTGTTCATTTGAGAGAGAGAACAAGCAGGGGCAGAGAGAGAGGGAGAAGCAGATTCCCTGCTGAGCAGGGAGCCTGAAAAGCAGGACTCAATCTCAAAACCCTAAGATCATAACTTGAGCCACCCAGGCACCCAGAAAAGATAGAAATGTTTTATAATGTGCTGGCAAAAAAGCCTGGGGAAATTAAACAAATAAAACTCTCCCTACATTTTGGATGATAGCACTGACTTGATTCAACCCCTTTAGAGGAAGCTCTCACAACATTTACAAAGTTAAAATCACACCACTACTGACTCCAATGGTCAGAATTCACCCTAAAAACATGTGCTCGAATGTGCCCCAAGACATTAGCATACAGATAAACAATGCAGCATCCTTTGAGGGACCCACAGTTGATAGTAAGTTCAATTTCTGCATGATTAGGTTAAATACATGCTACCACACCAATTTTATAGAATAATATGCAGAGCTTAAAGAAAAATTAGAGCGACTTGTATTTGTTGATATAAAAAGATGTAATATGGGTGTAGGCATCTCAAGGAGAAAATGGAAATGTATCGTGAAGAATGTGATATATATATGGCTAGATGGGCTGGGACATTTTCCAAGTGATTAATTCTTAGGAGGGGTGGAGGGAGCTCAAAAAACAGGAGCAGGACCTCCTTTTCATTGAGAATCACTATATTTCCTGCTTTAACGTGCTTCATGCATTAATTACTTTCTAAAAACCCATATCAGTCCAATTTCCAAATTAAAGGGGAAATGTGGGTGGTCAGTGGAGTGTGGATATAATTTGACCATAAAAAAAAAAAATGTAAAGAAGTCACAACAGCAAAGGATAAAACTAGACAAAAAATGTAAAAAATTAAAAAAAAAAAGAAGAAATCAAAGATACCATCTCAGCTACCCCAATAAATGTGCAGAGCATAAATTTTCCTGTCCAAAGATACACTGCCGGGTAAGATAACATAAAGTCTATCTGCATGCTTTTAAAATGATGCTTGCTGGGGCACCTGGGTGGCTCAGTGGGTTAAAGTCTCTGCCTTCGGCTCAGGTCATGATCCCAGGGTCCTGGGATCGAGCCCCGCATCGGGCTCTCTGCTCAGCAGGGAGCCTGCTTCCTCCTCTCTCTCTACCTGCCTCTCTGCCTATTTGAGATCTCCGTCTGTCAAATAAATAAATAAAATCTTTTTTAAAAATTAAAAAAAAATAAAATGATGCTTGTTAAAATTGTTTTCAAAGGAAAACAGTAAAAATAAGACATGAGGAAAGATCCAAAACCAATGAAAATAGAAAGAAACGTTGAGTGTTAATATTAGTAGCAGACAAAGCAGAATTGAGGTACCAAAGGAGGACTTAGGTCAGGTATGACTTCTCAGGTCTGCAGGATTCTGTTGCGTGTCTCCTGAGCTAATGGTTCCAGTCCTTCCCTTCACATCTGCTGGACATTTTCCCATTTAAGAACGCCCTTTGGAATCCCATTTTAGAGTGTGTGAATACCACATACTTGCCTGACAGTTTTTTTTTTTTTTAAGATTTTATTTATTTATTTGACAGAGAGAGATCACAAGTAGGCAGAGAGGCAGGCAGAGAGAGAGGGAGAAGCAGGCTTCCCACTGAGCAGAGAGCCCAACATGGGGCTCGACGCCAGGACCCTGAGATCATGACCTGAGCTGAAGGCAGGGGCTTAACCCACTGAGCCACCCAGGTGCCCCCTCACCTGGCAGTTTTGAGGGTGCAACCCATGCTACTGATTGAGGCCTGGGAATGTCAGTGTTCAATGAAGATGAGATAGAAGCTAGTCCATGGAAAAAAAAAATGCAAAGCGCAGTTTTGTGCACAGAACAATGTATGGGTAACACCAAACTTTGCTATTCCCTGGTTTTGAGCATAGCATGGAAGGATATATGATATTCAGAGCCTCTGCAGCCACTTTGAGGACAAAAGAATCCCAACCAGAAAGGCAAGAACATTGCCGAGAAGCTGACCAACATCCCTGGATGGTTGAGCTGCTGAATTAACAGACCCTACAAATATTTTCTTGCCTCTTCCTCCTTATCTGAAAAACATCACCCCTCATTGCTCAACTCACTTTTATTTGAGTGTATTTTTAATTGTCAAAGTATTTTAACTGCTATATTTCTGTTTTGGGGGGAAAGAAAGCATAGTCCATAAAAAAGTATAAAGCATATTTTTGTGTACAGAATCATTTATCAAATGGAGAACACTGAAATCTGGCTGAAATAAACACAAAGACAAAATGATAAAAAGAGTTTGAGTTCTTCCCCAACTATGGACATTTTTAAGAACTTGAATGATGTCAAGGGCATATTAGATAAAGAGAAAGTCAAGCTCATGAGGTCACATGGTCTATGACCCTCTTACAAAACAGTTATAAATAGTTACAAAACAGTTACAAATACTTACAAAATAGTTGCAATAGTTGCAAAATAGTTACAAATAGTTGCAAAATAGTTACAAATGGTTACAAAATAGTCACAAAATGGTCTCAAAGTCTGTAAGTCTTCTTGTAGGGAAAAGGAAGAAATTAGTGATTGGCAAGAATGAAGGAGGTCAGAGAGGGTGTGGGATAGTTTCACCTAAAACAGGAGGATGAGGGGCGCCTGGGTGGCTCAGCAGCTTAAAGCCTCTGCCTTCGGCTCAGGTCATGATCTCAGGGTCCTGGAATCAAGTCCTGCATCGGGGTCACTGCTCAGCTGGGAGCTTGCCTCCCTTCTTCCTCTCTCTCTGCCTGCCTCTCTGCCTGCTTGTGATCTGTGACTGTCAAATAAATAAATAAAATCTTTAAAAAAAATAATCAGGAGGCTGAGTGGCTGGGCAACAGTTCTGTATGCTGATGGCATTCGCTTCTCCATCCACCTGTGTGAACAAAACTTTGAGAACTAGAAACACACAGTATCAAAACCAGGTTCTTGGTTTTGAAGATATGCTACCATTACACACAACATCACCAATGTGGGACCCAGTGAAGGGTACAGAGGACTTCTCCATACTGTTTTTACAAATGCCTGTGACTCTATACTTATCCCCATTTAAAAAATAAATAAATACATAAATAATTAAATGCAGTATGAATAAAAGACTGTGAGGTATGGTATATCTGGTCAGAGATTTAACCCAATGCCCTAAATAATGCATTTTTCTTACCATTTTCTGATACCACTGAAAAAGAAATTAAACCTAATGGTACAATGTCTTACTTTATAAATACTTCGATGCCATGTGTTACATAGATTTGGCTTACTTTTCCCTTCGAGGTGTTTTTAAATGTTTACGATATGTGACACTTTTGTTTGCTCTTTATGCTTCTCTAGGAAATAAAATTCCAGATTCAAAAGAACTCACTCACTCATGAACAGTATGGTTTATTATCACTTGCAATTACTAAAACAAATTTTCTGGATTTCACCCTTTCTGTTTTTTTTGTTATTTGTTTTTTTGTTTTTTTTCTCTCTCTCTCAGATCAATCAGCTTCTGATTTGCTTTTTTTTTTTTTTTTTTTTTTTTACTTGTTTGTTTCCCATTCTCTGGAGTCTCTTTCCGTGCTTCCCCTTCAAACTCTTTGATTGTTTTTATTTTTATTCTTCCTTAAATAAGAGAGACAGATCATAAATCTGTGTTTGCCCCAATTGTTTTATGTGTGTGATGATTTCCCTGATTTAATACCCTAGCATGAATCAGCTAGTCTGGAAATTAAAAGACCAACTAACTTTAAAAACACAATTGATACAGACTTTTATGGCTCACAGTAGCAACAAGAAATACAAAAAACAAACCAAACCCAACCTAACAAAAACAAAAACCGTATTTCTTCAGAGTAGAAACATTCTGAGAACCTAGCTTTCTTTGTAACATTTAAAAGTGGCGTAAACATTGTGAGGAGCAGGGCCTGATTGAGTTTGTATTTAATGTTCTAGAGGAAAATACTATATATAGCTCCTTAAAATGTCTTCATTAAGGGGATAATGTGAAAAAAACCTTCAAAACAAAAATAGAAAATCTTGCAACTTTATTGCTGATTAACTATCTGAAGCAAGGAGGCAGCAAAATAAAATTCAATTTAGACCACTATTAACGTTGGGTGGAATTTAATTGGGACACGAACTAAATCCTGCATTATTGTTTCTGCCTAAAATGTGTGAGCTCAAAGATGGTACTTTTGTTAAAATGTTAATGCAGTGTGACTTTTATCATTTCTAAGGGTAAAAAAATAAAAATCAGGAAGCACAGATTTTCAAGTGTACAGAATAAAAATTAATCACAAGCAGGCACATTTTTCTTTCCAAATTAAAATATATTCCTGGAAAGTAAAGTTATTCCAATGCTTATTTAATAAATACATTATGATAAGCAATTCTTTATGAAGCAGGTGTAATAAAGAAAAGACTAAATTTGTCATTTTCTTACAATTATTTTAAAAGTATACTTTTCTAGGGCAACCTGAGTGGTTCAGTTGGTTCAGCGTCTGCCTTTGGCTCAGGTCATGATGCCAGGGTCCTGGGATGGAGCCCCACATTGGGCTCCCTGCTCTGTGGGGAGCCTGCTTCTCTCTGTCCCTCAGTGGCTCCCCCTGCTCCTGCTCTCTCTCCCTCTCTCTCTCTCAAATAAATAAATAAAATCCTTAAAAAGATAAATAAATAAAAGTACGTTTTCCAACAGGTCATATGGCACCACAGATAAGTGCATTTTTGCAGAGTTCCTACATCAACAATGTTTTCAGGATACTTTTGAGAAGCCACAAGCTACCTATATACTCGTTGCATTTATCTGTTAACAATAGCATCCCATCTGCAACACCACAACATCATAGTCTGGTCTGTTCTTAAATCTCACTGGGCTCTGAATGCCAGGCCATTAGGCACTGTCCATACTCTCAAAGTGGGGGAGTTCCTACTCCACGTGGCTGACAAAGAGACCTCTCCAAGTAATTGTTGGAGCCTACAGAATTAGGAGTAGTTGGGGAGGGATGATTTGGATGGATCTTTTGTCCCAATGCCCTTGTAGGCTCTCGGGGAAAATCTGGGAGCCATGACATCCCATGCATCTGGGGAACAGGTAGACCCTCAGACAGTTTCTTCTCGGCTCTGAGTTAGTGCGCTGGGGCTTCCTCATAGCTAAGAAGCCAAGAGGGAGATGGGCACACGTTGATTCCTCTTTAACTTAAGCTTGGAGAAGAGTGAGGGCATTGGGAACATGGAGAGCTTGACTGGGTATTCCCAGGGTCTAGAAAGGTCACTGGACATGGAGGGTCACTGAAATCAATGAGCACATCAAAACGTGATGTTTCCTAAGGACGGTGACCATGAAGATGGAAGGGTGTATCTACTTTTGCAAACCAGTCAAAATAACCCATTAATCCAATGGAGGAGAAAGGCACACGATTACACTGAGATGTGGAAAATGTATTTGAAAATAATTATGCAGCCAATATAAAAAGGAAATAATAAAAGGATACGTAAAATAAACGAAAACAGGGGTGCCTGAGTGGCTCAGTGGGTTAAGCCTCTGGTCATGATCTCAGGGTCCTGGGATGGAGCCCCACATCGGGCTCTCTACTTAGCGGGGAGACTGCTTCCCTTCCTCTCTCTGCCTGCCTCTCTGCCTACTTGTGATCTCTGTCTGTCAAATAAATAAAATCTTAAAAAAAAAAAGAAAGAAAGAAAGAAAACCTATGAGAAGGTGTAATTTGGTAAAGTTGCTGAATACAAAGCAAATAAACAAGAATTCTTCATTTTTACCACTTCTATCAATAAGTACCTAGTAAACAATATAGACACACTATTCTAAATCCAATAATTATAAAAAAAAATAAGTTGGAAGTGCATTCATTAAAAAAAAAAAAAAAAACCAGGGGTGCCCGGGTGACTCAGTTGTTAAGCATCTGCCTTGGGCTCAGGTCATGATCCCAGGTCCTGGGACTGAGTCCCACATCAGGTTCTCTGTTCAGCGGGAAGCCTGTTTCTCCTTCTCCCACTCCCCCTGTTTGTGCTTCCTCTCTCAGTTTCTCTTTCTCTGTCAGATAACTAAATAAATTCTTTAAAAAAAATTAGGGAGAAGCATATCACATCTTACTGAAGGAACAAAACAAGATATGAGCAAACAGAAGTACATGCTATACTCTTTCTTCTAAAGGAAACTTTACACCCAATGTGGGGCTCAAACTCATGACCCCAAGGTAGGGTTGCATGCACTTCTGACTGAGCCAGTCAGGCTCCCCAGGATTTGCTATATTCTCATTAGCTTCTATGACCTATCTCCATGTTGCATGTGTCATTCAACTAGAAATGTACGGTCGGTCGCTCATAATATTTTTCTCCAATGTTAAAAAGATGTATAAACAGCTTCCCAAATTTAAGCTTTCTTCTTTTAAAAAAAAATACATTTTATTTATTTATTTGAGAGAGAGAGAGAGAGAATGAGAGGGGGGAGCGTCAGAGGGAGAAGGAGACTCCATGCTCAGCAAAGAACCTGATGTGGGATTTGATCCTGGGATCCAGCATCATGACCTGAGCCAAGGGCAGTCACTTAACCAACTGAGCCACCCAGGTGCCTCTAAGCTTTCTTCTTTTGTCCACTGTGAAGTGAGCTATAGAGGTGAGCTCCCACATGGGAGGCCATGGTGGTCCCGAAAACTCGTTCAGAACCAGGACAGGTCTTTGTTTCTGCCATCTGTCCCTCCACCTTTTTCCTCTCTCCTGCCACCCTTCTTTCCTTCTCAACATTAACAAAACCGAAGAAAGAAATAAGCAAAACCTCAAGAGCCAACTTTGCTAATTAAACAATTTATGGCACAGAAAGAACAAAATGAAGTAAGTTGAAAACAGAACATTGGAAAATTGTATTTTAGAATAAATGGTGCATTTCTCTTTGTTTCTGGAACCTTCTTACTTTTCTTTAAGCTTTCTTTATTTTTTCTAAATTGAAATACAGTTGATATATAATGTGATATTAGTTTTAGGTGTGCACCATAGGGAGAGGAACAGAGAGACTAAGACAGAAAGAAAATCGTCAACAGGCATTGAGATGAGACTAGAATGAGTAAGAGGAAGCCATTGTGGAAAGAAGAGACACACGTGTCATTAAACAAAGCAAGCAAAAAGAAAGAAAAATCCTCTAGACCTTTAAATGTACCCATAGGACACCGGGATGCCCAGCGCGAGTTGCCCATCTTAACTGACTCAGGGTCCATCTTACAAAGGACATGCACTATTCTTTCTATGTCATCACGGAGTGGAGACTCCAGTGCCCTATAGAAACTTGAACACTTGCCTCAAATTCATTTTCCATATAATTATGATTTTATAGCACAAGAGGAAAATCAACAGGGTCCCACCACCATTCATCTCTTAACTAGCTAATTAGCTAATGCCCCAGCTAAATCCAGAGAAGAACTAGACAGGAGCGGAAGGCGCATGGCAGGAAATTCAAAGGCCACAATGCAAGACTTGTGCTGAGAGTAGCTGGGAGGCTACCCGTTGGCCCATTTGTGGACACCCTCCCTGATCTGTGTGAACCCAGCAGTGGGAGAGGATTTTGAATAAGGAACTAAAAGGAATTCCCAGGACCCTTGAGAGTTCTTGAGAGATAACTGTCCTGTTCCTTTGAGAAGAGGAGCCCTAACATACAGCACTTATGGGACAGCTTAAACAGCAGACGTGATCTCACCATTCTGGAAACCACTGGTCTCTATGTGGTTGGTATCTTGGGACAGCTCTTCTCCTGCTGTATACACGGTTGGCTTCTAGCCATGTCCTCATGGGGTAGAGACAGAAAGAGAGAGCTCCCTGGTGACGATTTTTTTAAACCTATAGCATCGGGGATTGCCCATTATGATCTCATTTCTTCTAGATTATTTCCTTGGTGGTCTGTCTCCAAAGAATCCACAGTGGGGGGTCAGGGCTTCAACATATGAATTAGGGTAGGGGCACATACATTCTATCCATAAGACTCGTCATTCCACCATCAACGACAGATTTTTCATAGGTAGAGACATAATGTAGATTTTCTACTGGTGTGTATACACAGAGAACCCATCAACATTGGCCCTGATGGAAAGAATGCCCAAGAAACAGGTGAGGTGTAGAAAGAACCAGAAGTATTCTAAACACCTTGGAAGAGGAGGGACCTTTGGTTCCTTCCAAGGAGAACAAGGACACGGGTAGTCAGCAAGCACAGCAAGTGGTACTCACAGACTCATCCCAGGACAGATTCAATGAAGATACGCTGCCCAGATGAACCAAAGTCTTGAAATAGGACAGCTGAGCAAATGGGAAGCATGTTCTCCACAGCAGCCCTACCAAGTGTCTGGATGGAATTCATTTGGTGTCACGGATGTCCACGAGTGAGGACAGGCACTCCACGGAAAGGGAAGTCAGCAAGTCTATAGGTTCCAGGGGTGCTCACACCTGTTCTATGAGTCAACATGGCGCAACACCCTCCACGCACTTTATGGATTTCTATACTGATTTACTTAAGATGATACATATATTGAGTGATATCCTCCAACCTGCCCATCCTCTCATTACCAAATCAGAGCTGTGACAAGGAGCCTATAGTAGTGTACACGATTCATCTGCACCTGACTCCAAATTGTGTTGAGTAGCTAGATTTCATCACCAAGCATCTTCCTTTTGCCTTTATTTTAATTCCCTTTTGAATATCACCCTTTCATGTTTTACCAACTCTGTTCCTTCGTTTCCTTTCCAACAAGGCCTTTGGACAAGAAACAACAAAACAGCAGAATCCAAGTACACCACACTTTCTAGGAAGTTTTAAATACTTGAATCACCACTTGGAATTAGATAAAAAATGTGATTGAGAGACAATCAGCCTCTTTGATTGGTTCTGAATCAGAAGTCTTGTCTTTCAAATTAAAAAGAGTTCCAGGGATTCATGTCTTCATCATTAACGGGTCTTCAAATAATTCCAGGATGTGTGAGTTGCAGTGTTAGGTACATGGGTGTCAATGAAGCCTGCAAGCTTGTCGACATCCTTAACACACTTCTAAAAAGGCAAGGGGCAGTACCATATTTGGTAACATAAGTAGCATTTGTAAGCACACCAGCTGACACAGAATAAGGAAGGAATGTTAACTGTTTGCCCACAGATGTTCTAGGGTAGGGTCCTACAGAGGAACCTATATGGATTGTAAAACAAGAAGAGCTACTTTCCGTTGGGTTATAGCATGTTCCTGCGTCCACCTGTCTGCATGCATACATTAAGTGTGATATGCATGTGTGGGCGTGTGTGTGTCCATGTGCATGTATTGTGGAATGTGCATGTGGTATACATGTGTATGCAAGTTTATACACATGTGGAATGTGTTTGCATTCATGCGGTGTATGTGTGCACATATGTTTCTGGGTCCACGTGCACGTACATGTGAAATGAGTGCATTTGCATGGTATGGGTATCTATGCATGTTTGTGTGTACATGTCCATGGGTGGGGTGTGTGCACATCTGGTACACTGTTGAGTATGTTTGTGTACATGTAGAGTGTGTTATGTATGCATGCATGTTTGTGGATGTGTGGAGTGTGTATGCATGTGTGGCATATACACGTATACATGTTGGTGTGTACATGTCCATATATGTGTGGAGTGTGCGCATGTGTGGTGTATGCCTGTATGCACGTCTGTGTGTACGCATCCATATATGGGTGCAGTGTGTGCACGTGTAGTACAGTGTGTTTCTTTACATGCATGTAGACTGTCAGTCTTGTATGCATGTATATATCTTTGTATGTACATACACATATGTGTGGTGGTGTGAGCATGTGTGGTGTATGTGTGTACACGTTTGTGTGCACATATCTATATGTGTGTGGAGTGTGTGTGTGCTCGTTTGCATGTGTGCAGAGTGTGCGCATGTGTGGTATAGTCATGGTTTTGTGTACATGTGCATATATGTGTGGAGTGCGTGCATGTGTGGTGTGCATGTGTGGTATACATGTGTGCACATTTGCGTGCATGTGCAGGGTATGCATGTGTGGTGTGTGCATATTCGTGTGTGCATGTCCATATATGTGTGCAGTGTGTGCGTGTGTGCTATATGTTCGTGCATGACTGTGTACATACGGAGTGTGTGCTTGTGTGGTGCCTTTGTGCATGCATGGTTTTCTGTACAGGTGCATGCATGTGTGGGGTGTGTAGGTGTGCACACATGTGGAGACCAGTTCTGTCTGCACCAGACAGAGAAACACGTTACATCCTTTTTGGGAAGAAAAGCAAGCAAGCACTTCTACCAGTTGTGTCCTAGATGCTGCGGAGCCTGGGCTCCCTCTGAAGCTGCTCCAGCATCAGCCCTACAAGAGCAGGGCAGATGCAGTCCCAAACCCTATCACACGGCTTTTCCCTAAAAGTGCACAAATGATGGCTGAGCCGGTGGACTAACAGAAAATGGCCAATTGGCGTTACTGTTGTCACTTTACCTCCTTGACACATCCCTTTTGGATTTAAAGTCCAACACGCTCAGCCATGCTGCAATACCTTCGTTGAAGGTCTGTCTATGCAAAAGGGACCCACTCACTAAAATGACACATTGAAAATATAGAAATGAAACGCACCCTCCCTTGAAATCATCTAGCGTCTCATGCAGGAGACAAGCATGACTGAGTCTCCATCCTCCTCAGAAGGTTAAGTGATGGGGAGTGACCCAGAATAATATTCATTTACGCTTGTGGATGATGAGGTCAGAGGCAGGAATTCTGTGCATATGCTGGGCTACTAATGCCAAGAATAATCTCTTCTGTATTAATGCTTGTTTTTTTGTTGTTGTTGTTGCTGTTGTTGGTTTCTTGGGTTTTATTCCCCCACCACCACTGAAGAAATCAGAAGAAGAAAGGCATTCAGCCCACTGTCATTTGATTTGGGGTGATGTTGTCTGTGACTTCACAACGTTCAGAAAACCTCTGGGCACCAGCTGCCGTTGGTTGTGTGAGTGAGCCAGGTCTCTGGCTCATCAGAGGCAGAGCCAGGTCTGCCATCAGAAGCCCTGGCTGATTAAGTGGAGAGAGGCTGACTGAAAGAGACGGCACAGATCCTGAGATTTTGGGAAGGGCCAAGGACCTGGTTACAGGGAAATCATCCAGGGACGATATCCAACGTAAGTTACGAACTGGTCTGGTGGAGACATTGCCACAGACGCTTGGCAGGGGACTGCTCCCTCGGATGCCACCTGCTTAGGGATGCCATGACTTAAGTCAACGTTCTGAGTTCCTCCCAGCTGTCTATCACTTTGGAGAGCCGGACGCCACTCCTGGCATCGACACCCATAAAAATACCTCTGATTGGCAGAGACTGCATCACTGGTTGGGGTCCCTGCTGCAAGGGAAGCTGGAAATTTGAAATTTAAGGATTCATCCTGGAATAGGTAAGACTCGTATAGCAAGAAATGGGGTAGACACACCCAGGGAGCACCAACCAAGTCAAGAAACCAATGATATGACTCCTCCATGGAAAAAAAAAATTGTGCATGCAGTGGGCCATGCCGTGATTGATGAATGCCTTCCCTCTTGCTACAGACATTTAGTCTGCATTGTGGTTGGCTCTGAGAGGAATGGGTAGGGATAAACGGAATGGGAAGAATAATTCTGGTGTCGGTTTGATGATGACAAATGAAAGACCTGTCCATCTAATGAGGTTACTAAAGAATGATTCCCCAGGGACCACATCCTGTACCAGAGAGCTTCATGTAAATATGACTTATGAACAAGCCATCACTGCCTAAAATGTGGAAGAAACAAAATAGATTCAAAGATGTAAGTGGTTGTCCTACTGGGAATACAGGAATAATGGTCTACTTTTCCGCTAGGGGAATCTGCAGCAGAAGGAACATTACAGGATGAAGAAAGAAAAAAAAATTCCATTTCTTTTTGGGAAGGAGTGACGGCTCTCATCGTGAGCCAAGATGAATGTGGATGATTGCAAGAAAAATGAGAGACTTCCAGATTAAGCGAAAAAGCAACTCCATGCCATTTATTGGGAAACGGTAGCGTCCGAGGGAAAGCAGCCAGTGCAGATCAAGAATACTCACGTCTCTTATTTGCTTGAACTGCTACTACTTTTACAACATTGGATGGCTTGTGCCCTGGATCCCAGTGTTCACCAGCGAAAATTTCCTTGGAAACAGGTTGATGAGTGAGAATCCCTACTGCCCACCACCTCTTAATCAAGAGGTTCTCTGCCCTCCCTTCTAACTGCTGGAGGACAGAAGCCAAGTGCTTGCTCCCATTTCTGACAGATGACTTATGGATGGCAGTAGGGTTCACTGGAACCACAGACCAACACAGTTACCACATTGTAAATGATTCGGGATTGCCGGTTTAATCTGTGCAGTGAACAGGAGAACAACAACACGCTTCTTCCCGGATTTGACTGATGGCAAGGAGTCGAACTCCCCCCGAGACTCTGTCTTTCCATTTAGAGCTGTTCCCAGACAAACACCCAGTGGTCCTGACCTTGGCGCCCATATGTGTGTCTCTCACTCGCCCGCAGGTGTTCCGGGATCTTCAGGACTGCTGTGGGACGGAAATGCGCCATGATTCTGACAATATATGGCCCACTCCCGTGTCCTCCTGGTGTGCGGTGCCCTTTCCTGAGTATGTGTCCCTGCCTTTGTCACGGATGCACCGACAGCACCCTGTGTTCCTTCTCTGGGCCCCCATCTCACGTTGGGTTTGATGATGCCAACAAGTCCACCCCAACCACTCAACTTCTCCATGTCCTGCTTCTTACAAGGTAGCATGTCTTAACCATTTTCGAATGAGGGTACTGGTTCTTCAGAGACAGTATCTGAAAACAGCGTTGGACTCCAATGGGCCCGGTCAGCTGTGGGGCTCATGGTCCTCAGCTCTCAGCTCTGTAGTTCCTGTCAATGTGATGGACGCCCAAGACACTGGAAGGATAAGCAGCCCACGGTGTGTGGAAAGGATACTCCTGCATCAACGTCCCCCAATACTACAGGGGGCACATGTGGTCATTTACGTGGGCAGCACTGAAACAACGGGAAACGATAAAGTCAGGCCAACTCTAAAATACTCTGACTACAATAACAGATCATATTAAAAATGTTACCATTTTGTCCCAATACAAAGTCATTGATGAAATAGTCTCCTTTTTTCATACTTCATATTCAAGAGTAGGATTGTCTAAATAATGTCAGCGAAGGGGGCGTCTGGGTGGTACCGTCCTTTCAGTGCCTGACTCTTGGTTTCTGCTCAGGTTGTGACCTCAGGGTTGTGAGATCGTCGAGCCCCTAGTCAGGCTCTGTGCTGAGCAGAGTGTTTGCTGGAGATTCTCAGTCTCCCTCTGTCTCTGACCCTCCACACTGCATGCTCTCTCATTCAAGCAAATAAGTAAATATTTAAAAAATAATAATAATACAATCAGAAAAGAGCTGTTGTAGAAAAGAAATAGTTCTCCTTCACTGGCAAAGATCTGTTTATCACTGCAGTGTTTTAATTTAATGTTATAAAACTGTAGTTCTTCAACATCTTTGATTTTCAGAAGGTCAGAAATGTATTGGTGGGCAGAAATGGTCTGGAAAAGCCTGAAGGATGGAAGGAACACTTTTAGGAAATTGAGACGGGTCATGTGTTAAAACCAGACCACGCATACTTCTCATTGAACGAGAACATTGTGAAGAGGTCGTATTGTCAGGACACATGAATTGGAGGAAATACGGTGTACTGACTATTAAAAATTGTAATTTCTGAACATCAAAGGCAAGCTCATAGTGCATATTTTTATAAATGCAGATCAATTTAGAGAACGAGATTCTGAGGCTGTTTGCCTACATCCTTAAACAACAGCTCCTGTCATTTGTGTATTTCTAGACTTAGGTTATAGATATCGAAGGATAGGATTATTTGCAATATTTTTTTTAAAAAAAAAGGTTAAATAAAGCATCAGCATCTAAATAACATTCAGAGGCTGAAAAGAAAGGAGTATGTCCTACTTGTGTGAAGCATCTTTAAAGAAAAGAATCAATTGCATTTTAAGACATTAAACAGAGACATTAGCAATTCATTTGGTGCTGGCTGTGCGTGGATTATGTTTTGCCACAATTACGTGTCCGAGACACCGAGGGATGTGGTGAAGTAACTGTTAGTGAGTCATTTTTGTTGTTGTTGTTTGGGGATCTTGTTCTACTAAATTCCATACGCAGAATAATAAAGGTTTAATTGTAGATTGTCACCATTGGAGTAATGAAGGTTTAATTGTAGCCTGTCACTCAAGACTTCAACCAAGAAATTAGCACCGACCATGATTACCATCACAGAACACTTAAATGACCATGTAGAATGGAGACTTCCCCACCCTTTCTAAGGTCCAAGCGATGTGACTGACATGCAAAGAGATGCTGAGATGGCCCATTTTAAATGTCTATTTTTGAGACCTGTCCTGAAGAGGTTGTCTAGGTAGGCACATGGGGCTCAAATGGGGCATTATATCAAGATATTTCCACTCTGCTTACCCATGCTGGTCCATCCAGATGCACTGAATCCTTTAAACCAAGGCTCTGTTTGCAGGAAGGAATGTCTGTCATCCTTTTGTGTTTCTCTAATATCTTCTACATCTCTCCATGGCAAGGTGGCATGGAGTTCAAATGCTTTTTGCATTTAAGTCTTGAGGTTTTGTGTTGACTAAATCATGCAAGCAGCAAGTATTTCCCCTCATTTTTTTTTCTTCTCCCCAAACCCATGGATCTGGATCTATAACACAGCGTGACTGTGTTGTTTTTAAACCTCTACAATCCTGTTAGGCTTCCCTGTCTTTTCCTGCCTCACTCCCAAGAAGGGGCATCAGACCTTGATGTAAATCTATGTTTCAGGGACTCATGGTAGGTGGGATAACAGCCCATTCTCCCCAAAATCTTGATGCCCTACTCCCCAGAACCTGTGAGTCAGCTAGGTTAGCATGGCAAAGAAGAAGTAAGGCCATGGAATTAAGGTTGCTAATCAGATGTCTTTGGGATTGAGAGAGAATCCTGGATTATCTGGGTTGGTCCATTATGACCATAAAGGGCCTTAGAGTAGAAGCTGGAGGAGTTAAGAGTCACTGATGAGCAGTCATTGGTGTTGAAGATGGAGGAAGGTACTCCATGTCAAGGAATGCGGGGTTTTCTAGAGGCTGGAAAAGGCAAGAAATATTTTTTTCTGCCAAAATGTGAAAAAGAAACACAGTCTTGTTGATGGCTTGATTTACCCAATGAGAAATGCATCCAGTTTTGATCTCAAGAACTGCACGCTAGCATTTTTTTTAAAGGCACTCAAGAAGTTGGTGGTAATTTGTTATAGCAGCAATTAAGAACCGATACACACTAAAGCATCCTCTAATTCTCCCCTTGACCTTGACTGGGATCTGTCCTATTACATTTGACATGTGTTTTAACTCCTTTCCTGTACTTTCTTTAAAAAAAAAAAAAAAAAACAGACATCCGGATTTATTCATTCTCAGATTACTCGATGTTTATACTGAATGTGGCTAAAGGTTGTTTTTCTCATTACTTTGTCGTAAATGAATAAATAAATTATATTGACAACTGACATGTTTTTGAATCAGCAGGATACCTGACATTCAAGAGACAAAAGCTAAAAGCTTTTTATGACAAAGAGGCAATGCAGTTTAAGATAAAATGTAATATTTTGCCCTGATTTATGGCAATACCATTTCTATACTGTATAAACCTCTACAACCCTGTTAGGCTTGTCTTGCCAGTGCTATTAAAAAAAAAAAAAAAAAAAGCTATGACTAAGAAAACAAATCATGTAGTGAATTAAAACGTCTGACATGGAATGTTCCTACAATACTTATTTGGACAGTGCATAGGTTAATAGGTACAGAAATTGTCCGCTAAACAACTTATTTGCAAATTCAACAATTTTACTGAATTGACTCTTAGTTGACTGAATTAACTGAATTGACTCTTTGAACTTCAAAGCTGAATATGCTATCATTCACATTTTAACAATTTTTGTGGGTATAACATTAAATTTAGTGTTTTTTTTTTTAATCACATAAATAACAACACTGAAAGCATTCTTAGAACTTCTAACTAATGTACTACTTTGAACACCGAGTGTCAGACTCTTAATGTCAAAACGCCTATTACGGATCAGACAAGCACTCAGAAGCCTCTTGACAGAAAGAGGCAACTCTTAGCATAAAAGGAACATGCTTTTCAGATCTTAACGAGCAGCCTGAGAACTGTCAGATACCAGCAGAGGCGAGATGACCTCTCCTTTCGGACTCTCGAAGGTAGACCTGTCATCTTCTAACTCATTTCTGACTCTTGCGTTTTATGACTGCACGGCTCAAAAGGACGGAAGTGGAAACCTTGGCACAAACTGTGAGTTGACATTTGAAGCTAATTGTGTGTACTTGAAAGCAAACAAATACCCCATTCTCAGGTGGTGAGTGCCATCCTAATGTGGCTCTTACATTGTAGGTGTTACTCTGTGTGGGTTCATTCACACGCAAGCATGATCTTGCCAAATAACACAGAATGCCAGCCCAGGGTACAGTCTGCAGAGAATCATGGAAAAACACATCTTTTCTCATGTACCTCATGCACGTATTACTCATAAAAGGATACGCACATACCATTTTTCCAGGAGTTGAGTTGGGAACATATAGGAAGTGGGCGGGGAGGGCTCAGTGATTAGCACTGCTGTTTAGAAAAGGGTACCAGTGGCTCTGCAGAGGATGTCGCCTGGATGATGTCATCAGAGGCCAGTCATCCATCCAGAAGTCAGGGGGTGGTACCAGGGTGATGCTACCCTTTTATTCTAAGACCACCTAAAGGGTTGGACATCCCTCTTTGGAATTCTTACCTGGGATGATTAACTTTAACTGAATCATGCCTCCCCAAACAATTTCAATCTCAACAGGAACTAGAGGGTTGAAGGGAGATGTGTGGGCTCCAAGAGACACAATCACATGCATCCAGGGTATGGGAGGGGTGTGCTGCCTGAGCCATGGTCTCACCTCAAACAGGTATAAGGTATCAGGGGGAAAAAAAAAGAAATAAAGAAAAAGAAAAAGAAAGAAAGAAAGAAAGTGGGAGACTGTACCAGAGTAAAAGAGACTGCAGAGACATGACTATCCTGTGTAAAGGAACGTGTATTTTCAGATGCCACAGAGGAAATGGGAACTTAAGTGATGGAATCTTAAGATACCAGAAAATTCACTTTATTTTCATTAGATGTGAGAAGGGAATCACTGTCTTGCTGGGAAAAAATGTTCTTTTATATTTGGAGGTACACAATAAATTGTTTTGTGAAGAAATGCTAATGATGTCTGTATTTATTTGAATTGTGTAGGATTAAATACTTAATAATATAGCATTATCTCCATGTTTATATATTAATATTCTATTTCTACAATAGGGAAGATTCTCCTTGCAGTGGGCATTTCTAATTTTCTGGAGACAGCTGGGTTGATTTGTTTGTTCATTTTTTGCAGGGGATGGAGCGGGTTCTATAAGATTTCTAGTTGGTGGAAGCCAGCAAGAATGCTGAATCCCTACAATACATGGGTCAGCCCCACACAATGGATTTATAGGGCTTCAAATGATGACAGTTGCTTTCTTTCATCTATCTATCTATCCATCCATCCATCCATCCATCCATCATTTATCTACATATCTATGTACATTATCTATCTATCTACCTATCTATATAATCATCTATATATGTATTCATGTAGGTAGGTAGATTGATTGATAGATGATTATATATATCTATATATATAATCATCTATCAATCAATCTACCTACCTACATGAATACATACACACATATGTATGTGTGTCTTTATAGCAAATCTAACGGAATGCTAACTTTTTCTTAAAACGAAATGATGGATATTGAATGTAAGATTCTTTCTATGTTTACCTAACTTTGAAAACTTAAAACAACAAATAAATAATGTCATACCTGGTCCCAGAAAAAGAAACATTCATTTAAAAAGGCATACCATGGAGTGCCTGGGTGGCTCAGTGGGTTAAAGCCTCTGTCTTCGACTCACGTCATGGTATCAGGGTCCTGGGATGGAGCCCCTCGTCGGGCTCTCTGCTCAGCATGGAGCCTGCTTCCCTTCCTCTCTCTGCCTGCCTCTCTGCCTACTTGTGGTCTCTGTCTGTCAAATAAATAAATAAAATCTTTTTAAAAAATAAAAATAAATAAATAAAAAGGCATGCCATTATGAGAAACTAGGAATGGAAATGGCTGCAGAAATAAGTGTTCTTTATCTCAGAAAGAAAGAAAAAAAAAAAGATTATTTTGGATAGCTGACTGTTGATCACAGGAAGAAGTCCAGGAGGCCCAAACTAAAAACAAAGCATCATCACTTAACCACCTAGAAATAAAAATAATGACTACCTTTGTTCTCATAATCCAGCCTACAGACAGAAGGTCACATAAGAACTTGACAGATATTTCAATCAAATTGAACCACAAATAGGACACTGCGGAGTTATCATGCTTCACTTGGGAGAGAAATTCAGTACTGCTTAGACGGGTAAGAATGAGGGAGATAGATCGAGCCTGATGAAAGCAATCTCGGCTTCTTTTCGTAGCAAAGGGTTGAGAGAAGCACCTGGGTCCAATAGAAGGTATCCTAACAGAGCTTCAGGCACAGAAGTATAGAGAGCCTTTTGGAAAAAGACTCCTCCTGGAAAAGAGAAATAGATCTAAACTTATTTAGAGCCGTAACTTAAAGTAGGACTACTCTCTACTACTATAGGAAGAAAAGATTCTAAAAACAGTTCTGTGAGTTGTGCTGCTCAGGAGAAAATAGGATGAACTTCAAGGTGTCTCATCAAAATTAAGTGTGTTTGGTGATCTTAAGTGATCTTAGCCTCTAAGATCCCCAAACATGAAATCAAAGACACTCCCAACTCTGGCACAGGATTAAATTTTTGTGAAATCCTGTGTATTTGGGTCTCCAGTACTCTCAGGGTAACCTGTAGTTGGGTAAGTATGTTTCTTGTATTAGCGAACTAATGTGTGTATTCACTGAATTATGTCCTTTGGGGTTATAAACAGAACTTTTTTTTTTTTTTAAATATATGTGCATAAGTGAAAGTCATAGATTTTTAATCTACAGTTCAATCAGTATTATCCAATATATGTGACTACATCATAGAGACATCATACCTAACAGGATACATCATCCACAGCAAAAGGAAGTATATTCCCACCATTCCACAAAAAATACATCTGGTCAACCCATGCTATCACTTAAGAAGTGACCACAGTTCTACCATTCAATACCCTATGGTGGTCTTGCCTCATCTTAAAACTTGAATGAATGGAATCATACAGTCCACATTCTCTTCTTCTCTACCTTCTTTGACTTCACATATGCTTTGGGATTGACCCATTTTGTTGTGTTTGTCCACTATTCTTTTTTTTTTTTTTTTTAAATATTGGCTATTGAACAGCATTCTGTTATATGAAAAATACTACAGTTTGGTTGTCCATTCTCCTACAGAAGGACAACTGGTTTTTTCTAGGGTGGTGCCATTAAGAATAAAGTTGCTACCAACATTCCCATATGAGTTGATTGGGAGTATACACTTCCGTTTTTCTTGGGTAAGTGTCTAAAAGTAGAATGATGTACTCATGGGATATGTGGGGATAATTTGGTAAGAACTACAAAACTCTCTGCTCTTCTTGACCCTTCTTCAATGGCTTCCTTTTTCTTTGCCATTTGTATGTTATCTGTTGTGACATATCTGCTCAAGTCCTTTGTAAAAGTATTTGCATTTGTTAAAACACGAATTTATAACAATATAGGGTAGTACAAACAAAATATAAATTAGTACAAATAAAATACAAATTCATACCAATATAGATTAGTACAAATAACAGATGCTCTGTATGTGTGATAAATAATTTGAGGACATCACGAGTTTAAATGAAAATTTAGGTACCTCTATATAAATGTATTTATCTGCTCCTAACCTAGTCTTGGTAAAATTCATTTTATTAATAGGTGTGTTACGGATATTTCCTCCCGATCTACATGGGATAACGGAAACACAGTATCTAATGTAATGACAAGAAAACTTCCATTGTATGGCATATATAGATCTTAGAGGAGAAACGTGATATATGAAGGTTCAAATTTTTCAACCTAAGAAACTAGATAAAAAGAGCCAGTTAAAAACCAGAGAGAGACAAAAAATGGAATATTTATATAATAACAGAAGCACAAGCTCAATCAAGGTTAAGTAGAAGGGAATCATAGAGTGGCAATCCACTAAATATAAAAGAGATATTCTACAAAACCCAAACCTTGTTTGTCTCAGAAGACCTGAGTGTTAGCCCCTGTGAATTGTCCCTGCCAAAGTTCCCACAATCAGGATAAAGCACATTTCCATTATGTGGGACAGTTACCTGATAGCATTGGGAGTTCATTCTTCTCTGTCCTTAATCCCAACTGATCAGTATCAGTCCATACCAGTTTGGGCTAGAACTTACCAATGGAAGGATATGGTATGTACTCATTTGTGTCCCGCTTATTCCCTCAACACAGTATTTCTCCCATTCCTCCATGGGGACATAGTTGCTGCAATGTTCTTGGGTTTTTCTTTGTTTTCCTTAATCAGTTGTATTTTCCCAGCTTTACTGATAATGGAACTGACAAAGAGTATATACCTAAGGTGTCCGTAATGATTTAATATACATATACATTGTGGAATTACCATAATATAAAGCTAATTAACATGTCCGTCAACACACGCGTGAGTGTGTGGGTGTTTTTGTGCATCTGTTGGGAACATGGGAGGTCTCCTATCTTGATCATTTTCAAGCAGACAATAGTGTTCCTAACTACATAGTCACTATGCTGTGCACTGGATCCCAGAACTTAAATCATCTTGTCACCGGACCTTTGTACCCTCTATTATCTCCGCATTTCTCCTATTCCCCCAGCCCTTGGCCACTGCCAGTCAACTCTCTCCTTTTAAGAGTCCAGCTCTCTCAGATTTCATACATCAGTGCGATCATACAGTGTTTGTCCTTCTGCGCGTGGCTGAAAGTCCTTGAGGGCCATCCATGTAGCCGGAAATGGCACAATCTTTCTTTTAAACAGTGGAATAGTATTCCATATGTGGACATCACCCCATGTTCTTTTATTTAAATTTTTAGTCAAGTGTAATTAGCATGAAGTGCTGTAGTAACGTCAGGTGTACGAGGCAATGACTCAGCTTCTTCTACACATTAGTGCTCATCGCGATTGAGTGTACTTTTAGAGAATCCCATGCTCATCTCGTCATTCATCAACAGACCCTGAGATTGTTTCCAAACCTTAGTGACCGTGCATAAGGGTGCACTGGACACTTCCTGGAAAGGCGGTTGCAGGATCCGTTACTGGATAGACAATATTTTCGCCTTTCCATTTGCCTACTGCTGGGTATTCATTCTCTCACTGTTATTACTATAGGGGCCATAAACATTCATATGCACACTGTTGGGGGAAAAAAAAATTCTAAGTAAATTCCTAGGGGTAAGATGCCTGCGTCGGGTATAAAATTTACATTTCACTTTATAAGACTAACCCAAAGTTTTTTCCAAAGTCATGTAACCGTTTACATTCCCACTAGCAACATATGAGAGCTATGTGCCAATCCTGCGATTATCTGACTGTGGTTTTATCCCTTTTGCTCAGTGCGCATTAATATTTGTGTTTGGATTTAATTTTCATTTCCCTAATAAATGATGTCAAATGTCAATGCACTTGACACTTCTATATGTTTTGAATTGAATTTATCATATGCATTTTTAATTTATCATTTATACAAATTTATATATATATCATTTATACAAGTTTCTACAATACAACGTTGCATTGTATTTTTTGTTGATGTGTTTGTTCTTTAGCTCATTGAAATTTTAAAACTTTTTTTTTTTTTAATTTATCTGACAGAGAGACAGTGAGAAAGGGAACAGAAGCAGGGGGAGTGGGACAGGGAGAAGCAGACTCCCCACTGAGCAGAGAGCCCAATGCGGGGCTTGATCCCAGGACCCAGGAATCATGACCTGAGCCAAAGGCAGATGCTTAACCGACTGACCCACCCAAATGCCCCTATTTTTTTTTAAGATATATCTATTTCTCACCTTATCAAGTTAAGTTTTTTAAACATTGATTTTGTATATAGTCTCTTTGTTGGTCATAGATGTAGCAAATATTTTCTCCCAGGCTGTGATTCATATGTTCCCTGCAAAGATCAAACTATTTTAATTTTAATGAAGACTATATATTTATTTTCTTACTGTGGGAGTGTACAATTTAAAAGATCTTTTCCTACTTCAGTAACACAAAAAGCTTTCTCTTAAATTTAATTTTAACATTCTATACTAAAAATATTTTTTTTGAAGATTTTATATTGAAGTCATCTCAACTCTTAGAGTTGAACTCACAACTCTAAGATCAAGAGTTACACTGTCCTCTGATTGAGCCAGCCAGGTGCCCCACATTTTATACTTTCAAATGTAAATGGATCTATGATCCATTTAAAATTCATTTTTCTGCACGCTATGGGGAAAATTTGAGGTGGATCATTTTTTTTCCCTATTTGGGTTCCCAGTTGCTAGAGCAGCATTTGAAAAGCATATCAAAATCACAGTGAATATGCTTACTTACTGGTTTTTGAAATAGTTTGCATAAGATTACAAGAAAACAATTTTTTTCTTAAATGTCTGATAGAAGGCATCAGAAAAGTTGCATGGGTTTGGAGTTTTCCTTATTGAAGCTTTTTTTTTTTTTAAGATTTTATTTATGTAGTGAAAGAGTGCACGAGAGCAGGGGGAGGCGCAGAGGGAGAGAGTGAGAGAGAATCTCAAGCAGACTCTGCACTGAGTGTGGTCCCCAACATGGGGCTCCATCTCTCACCCCTGAGACCATGACCTGAGCCAAAACCAAGAGTCAGATGCTTAACTGACTGAGCCACCCAAGTGCCCTGAAGCTTACTCAAATTAAAATTCTATTTTTAATATGTACTTAAGTCTACTCAGGATTTCTTATTCTCTTATGTCGCTTTAGGTAATGCGTGTCTTTCAAGAAGTTGTCCATTCCAGGGGCAACTGAGGGGCTCAGTTGTTAAACATCTGCCTTCAGCTTGGGACATGATCCCAGGGTCCTGGGATCAAGCCCTGCATCAGGCTCCTTGCTCTGTGGGTAACCTGCGTCTCCCTCTCCCACACCCCCTTCCCCCTGCTTATCTTCCCTCTCTCACGATTTCTTTCTCTAGCAAACAAATAAAAAAAATCTTAAAAAAAAAAAAAAAAAAAGAATTTGTCCTTTCCAAACAGGTGGTCTACTTTATTGGCATAGGGTTGTTATTTGTGTTTCAATATTATTTTCCCCATGTCTGTGTGGTTGGAATGGTGACCCTTGATTTATTAGTGATACTGATAATTTTTTAAAAACTCCCTTTGTTATGGTGTCTTATTCCAGACCAAGTTTAAGAGCTTTTGTAAAGAATTTAGCTTTTCCAAAATATGATGAAGAGCCACAATAAGCTGTAGCAGAGATAGTCACTTGTTTCTTCCCCTGCATATGCAAACTTCTTACAGACTATGGTACAATGTGATTACCAGGACTTTGAAATTGATACAACACTTCTGTTAACTAAAAACCATAGACCTTACCCAGATTTCACCATGTTTTACACAAACTCTGTGTGCGTGTGTATGTGTGTGTGTGTGTGTGTGTGTGAAATGATCAATTCTGGATTTTGGTAATGATTCAGCTTCCAATCTCAAAGATGTAATATTTATTTTGTCATTCCTTCTACCTATTTTCCACGAAGCTTGCTCTCCTTTGCCAACTAGGTGAAAACTTGTTGATCTTTATGCTTTGCGTTCTGATACATTTTTACTTCATTGTCTGTCAGTACAAAATATTTTTGAAATTTCCTGAGAGACATTTTCTTTGGACTAATTCAGAAGTCTGCGTGTTGTTTAATTCCCAAATAGTTGCAGATTGCCTACATATGCAGTGTTCATCAACTTCTAATTCAATCCCACTGTGATCAGTAATTAAGTGGAACACAAGCAACTATTTTATTAAACAAAGAGCAGAGGAAGAAAAAAATGCTTTTTGAACTTGATGAAAGATCATGAGAAAAATTCTCAGAAGACTGTATGTTCCCACTTTCGAAAAACATCTAGCTATGTTTCTGATGCTTTCTTATGCAGAATAAGGAGAATTCTGAGCTCGATCGTGGTATAAGTGAATTATCCTGAAAAAGTGCCCAGAAAGTGCCCAGGAGGGTTTCTAATTATCAAGCTGCTGGGAGTTCCTTAGGGAAACACACACACACACACACACAAGACACTTCCCCTGGTTCTCTCCCATCTCACAAGATTCCCGTGAGCTTTCAGGAAGACATAACAAGCACATTCACTCCACACATGATAGCTTGCTTGGAGCAGTATTTTCCATTGTAGAGAAAACTGAAACAACCAGCCAAATGACAATGAAATTGGACAGAGAAAGGGTAAAATCTTGCATTGGATTTTTAAAAGGCAGGGTTGGGAACTCCTCGTTCATCCACTGAACAGAGGCACGATGTCATGAGAAAGGAGTTCACCAGCTCACAATTCTGCGTACCTCATGCGTGGGTGTCACAAGTCATTCCAATGGTCAGATCTTGAGACACACGCTAAAGGATTTCATATGTTGGGTCACAGAAAAGGTGTGTGCGGGATGAGAGATGCTTTTTAGTAGTAGATACTGGAGGAGGGGTCATCTGGAAGAAGGGTGTGTTCATTCATCAGGAAGGAGAAGAATGGGTTGGTAGAAACTGCAGGGAAAGGGTCGAAGCTTTACCCAAGGACAGATGGTACGGTGATGAACATTGTTCTTGGCTAGAGAGAACCGTCTCGTGAGCCCATCAGGTCCCAGGAAGACATTTCCAAAATGGAGGTTATTTGCCAAGGGTGACAGAGGGGAGGCAGAAACATGGAGTGCATGTCAAGACAGATGAGTAAACAGGTCAGTGAGTAGGACGCCGGTTCTTATAGCCATTTTGGGATCGATGGATCTTGTGTGAAATGGACAGGGCATTGGGGAGAACATGAATGAGCCCAAGGAACCCAAGGGCCAGTCTGGAGATGGGACTGCTGTTCCTGGCCCACCCTTCTTGGCCAGACTAGAGGATCTATAATGCTGCATCCCACGGGATCACGTCCTGGTATGAGCATCTCCACTGGTACCACAACAATCACCACCAGCTACATCGAAGCAAAGATGGACAACGTCCCCAAGATGCGGGCGTCAGCCTCATGTATCAGCACTCCCAGTGGCCAGGGGTGGACATTCGGCCATTTAGATGATCAGAGGGGCCCTTCCTTCTTTGTCCCTGCATGCAAGTGACAGGTCTGTTTTATTCCATTATTCTTCAACTTTTTCACATGGCTGTAGAGCAGAGCCCTCACCATAAGCAACTCTGGTGATAGAGCAGGAAAGACAGAACTATACAGCCTGTGGTTCTTGCAGCTGGCATAGAAGTTAGCCGCGACAGCATGGCCAGCCCAGCTCCACAGGGGACAGACATCCAGGGGTGTCATTTTCAACCAGAGTGCACGTCCAGACCAGGCTGGGCTCTTGTGCTAAAGGTGGTAATGTGGGCTTCAGACTGCATTTTCACACGGAAGCTTGCTCTCACGCACACACGCTATCTTCTAGGGCTACAAACTCCTTCAAAAGCATATTATCAATGAAAAAGGGGAAGCGGCATTGAGAATGTGAGCTTGATTCTAAGCTTAAATCACCAAAGCAAGGATCAGAGAAGCCTGGGGCGGGGTGGGGGGTCCCTTAGCATGCACACCTGTGGTGGGTGGCTTTACTTTTCTATGCAGAGGTAACATGGGTGCCTTTGTTTTCTTGTAACAGACTAGGTTGTCTTATAAAGTAGGTCTTCATATGAAATTGCAATGATAAATCCAGAATTATCAACGCAGGTGTGAATAAATTAAGTGCATGCCAAGGAAAGAACCAAGAAAGAATCCCCCATGTGTTTTCATTAAGAGATACAAATCTATCATCCTTCCTTTCTTCCATCTTTCCCTCCTTCCTTCCTTTTTTCTTCTCTCCCTCCCTCTCTTCTCCTTTCCTTTCTCCATCCCTTCCTTCCTTCCCTTCTTTTCTACTTCAAAGCATCAACTCCATAATGAAGAAACCCATTTAGCAGTATTTCCTCATTTTTTTTTTTTTTTTTAGCCTGTGGGACCCCTTTCATGGAGTAGGGGGTGTCTCATCTTTAAAACTCTGTGACTTTTGAAAATGTGCCTTACGTGCATGTCTTCAATTTCGTCAAGTATAAGCTGGGGAAAGAGTTGCTCAGAATGCACCGAGCTAAAACCAAAACCAAAACAAACAGAAAAGAATGCACAGAGCTGATACGAGCATTTTATGAAATGGCTGACATTTACCACTCAGCAGGCAACCAGCACATGGTCAGGGATCCAACACAAAGCCTTCCAAAAAGGACTACCAAAAAACCCAAAAAGTGACTTCCTCGGGACTATCCAGAACCACCTACCCTGTTGCAAGAAGACAATGTCTTTGGGAAACAGAACGGGGCAATATGGCTTAGGAATGACAGGTCAGAGATGTGTGTGCTCATGGGACCACTCGAGTGAAGACAGCTCCAGGGAAAACTCAAAGCAAATCACACCACTCTTCATTCCCACTGTTTTTATTTCTTTTAGTCCCTGCCCCTGTCCCCACCATGCATCCAAGAGAGAATGAAAGGAAGGGATCAATGACATGGCTCAGAAAACAGCCACTCCCATGCTCGCTCTGACAGATTTTTATTCCAAAACGAGGTCCACAAACTATATAACCGACAAGCCAACTCTAGCCCACTGCTTGTTTGTGTGGGAGTTAGAGGCTAAGACTGCTCTCCTATTTTTAAATGTTTGGAAACAGATCACTCAAGAGAAGAAAATTATTTCATGACATGCAGAAATTATATGCAATTCAAATTTCAGTATCCACACAAAATTGCTGAGGCACAGCCACACCCATCTATCAACGTGTTTTCTATGGCTCCCTTTTGCTACCAGTGGACTAACTGGGACAAGGTGTGCAGTGCCTAACATCTTCACTACTGCCCCTTTCTAGGAAGGTTTTCAGAAAGTGTTTGCTGACCCTTGCTCTAAACGAATAAAATGTTTTCAGGGCATAGGATATCACGTGGGATTATTTGGTTCTATGGGTTCATGAGTGAATTCTACGGTCTTTTTATTTTTTTTTTAAGATGTTATTTATTTATTTGACAGAGAGAGATCACAAGTAGGCAGAGAGGCAGGCGGGGGGGGGGGGGGGGGCGGCAGTGGGAAGCAGGCTCCCTGCAGGGGTCGATCCCGGGACCTGAAACCATAACCTGAGCCGAAGGCAGAAGCTTAACCCACTGAGCCAGCCAGGTGCCCCTCAGTGGGCTTTTTAAGAATAATTTAAGGCTTTAAATAATATGAATACAATGGGAATCCAATAAAAAATAAATACTATGATAAAATATGATGCTCAGTAAATTCCTTATAAGATTTCTTATATACAAGGGAGCTCATTTTGCTCCAAATCCAAAAATCCTAAGAAATTAGGAAACCAGTAAACCTTGGCACAATTATCTGTCAGGTACAGAAGGTGTTCAGAGAAAGGGTGTTTCCAAATCACACAGGAGGGCATTTTATTAGAGTCCTCCCTTCCCCCTCAACCTTCCTGGATTTCTTGCATTCTTCCAAAACTAAACTAACCGGACCAGTACTGTTCCTTTTCAGAAGACAGCTGTCAGTTCTGTGCAGTGACTCAGCACGGAGTTAGTAAGGAGACAGGGATGCCACCTGCGGGTGGCGAAGGTCAACAGCAACGGGAGGTACCAGAAAGGATCCCGCGTCCTCTCTCACGACTGAGTGGACAGCTAATGATTTGACCACAGACTTTAGAAAGATGGGCCTTTATAAAGAGAAACAAAGGGATGCTATTTTCTAAGAAGCTATTATTAAGTCACAGCCTATAACTGATGTGCTGTTCTTCACCCAGATGACATTTTTGCTATCTGTCCACTGAAGCAAGAAATGCTTTGCACTGAAGCTGCCTTAGGGTTTTTATTTTCCTTAAACTACAGGTCAAGCTTGGTGGTTACCAATCATAGCGTGATATGTGAAAACAAACGCAAAAGGAAGGGTGTGAATTTCTATATTCCACGGAGCCTGAATTTGGCACTGGGCTATGAAATTCTCTTTGATGGAACCAAAGAGGGAAAAAGAAAGTTGAGATTAAAGGGGAAAAATCTAGGAAGAGCTAAGGTACACGGATTGACGTAAATTTGCTATCACGTACCTCCTTTTACACAAATAGGTGATATATCTTTCCTCCATCGGTCACCACATTGTGGATTAAGTTAGCAAAGCCGGTGAAAGTGATGAACCCTGGAACTTTATGGTCTTTGTAAAGAAATTACCTAATATAGGGACGCCTGGGTGGCTCAGTCAGTTGAGCAGCTGCCTTCAGCTCAGGTCATGATCCCAGAGTCTTGGGATGGAGTCCCGCATCTGGCTCCGGGTTCGGCGAGGGGTCTGCTTCTCCCTCTGCCTGTTGCTCCCCTTGCTTGTGCTCTCTCTCTCTCTCTCTCTCATTCTATCTCAAATAAATAAATAAAAACCTTTAAAATAAGTGAATTACCTAATATAGAAAGAAAGAATGAAGAAATAGACTTATGAATGAAAATGACAAAACACAATGCCCTAAGTGAGGGCTCAAGCCAAGTAGGAAATGGGGAATTAGGCGTATTGATTATGGACCCCAAGAGGTGTTTTCTCAACATAAAGAAGGGTACAGTGATGGTCAAGTCCCCAGGGATGGCAGAGCTGTTGGAAACAGATCTCCTTGAAAGATGTACAGAAGAGTGTTCAATGAAAAGGCTATTTATGAAGACTGCACTCAACAGTCTACACTCCACGTTGGTCCTGAAAGTTGACTTTGAACGTTTTAATAACCAGCCCAGGCGTGTGAAGGGGTAGGGGAGCAAAGGTGTTCCTCAGAGCCTGGGGAGCTCTGGAGTACTGCAGGTAAGCAGAACCATGGAAAAACCAACAAGCAATCTTAATGGAGGACACCAGTATTACCACATTAAAACATATTAACAATCTTCTCTCAGTAAAATAGTACCATATTGTTGTGCAAATACACAGACAAGTTCAACAAATAGACCAGAAATTGACCCAACCACGTATGAAAATGAAGTCAACAAAATAATGATACCACCAATCAATGGGAACTTTGGGGGAAACTAGAAGAGTCCCTGTTTCTCCCCATGCATAAAATAGATTTCAAACGGATTATAGTTCTAAATGGGGAAAAAAAATGGAAAGTGTACAATTTTAGCAACAGAGATGAAATAACTTCTGTAAAACCTGGATATAAAGGTTACTTTGAAACCAGTTCAGAATCCAAATGCAATTAGACAGATGGATGATAGGGAAATACATACAGATGGATATAAAGATAAATGGATATAGATAAGAGATAATAGGCAGATAGATATTGACATAGATACCCTAGGGGTTAATTTATATATTTATTTTGATCTACTGCATAAACAATAGATACGTCTGAACAAATCAAATGTTATACTGAAGAAGGATTAAAGGGGAAAAAAAAACATACTGTTTGAACATTCCACATAATGAATAGGATAAATGAAATTTCTACCATCCAAATTCAGCAATCAGAAATAAAGAAGAAAGAACATTGTATTGTCTACTTCTGTTAAGAGAACAGATTCTGGGTTAAGTGTTCTTATCACACAAAAAATGAAAGTAAGTATTAAAAACAGTAACTACAAAGGAAATTAAAGGAAATGAAATAAAAGGGGTGCCTGGGTGGTTCAGTGATTTAATCTGCCTTCAGCTCAGGTCATGATCCCAGGGTCCTGGGATTGAGTCCTGCATTGGGCTACCTGCTCAGTGGGGAGTCTGCTTCTTCCCCTGCCTCTCGCTCCCTTTCTTGTGTTCTCTCTCTACCAAATAAATAAATAAAATCTTCTTTAAAAAAATGAAAAAAAAAATGTAGTGGTCATCACACTGAATGTAAATGGATTATATTTCCTGTTAAAATGGAAAGTGAAATTTGTAATTTTAAAATTACTCAAAATTTCATATTATTTAGTGGAAACCTACTTAAAACATAGATATAAAGTAAAACTGAGTATTAAGCTATAGACAAAAAGGTACCAGCTGAATACAAATAAAAAGAATGTAACTGAGGTCATTTGAATGTCACAGATGTGGAGTTTTCAGTTAAGCACAGTAACCAGAATCAAGGCAACTTAATGAGTGAACATGTTTTGTTGTTGTTGTTGTTTAATAAAGATTTTACTTATCTATTTGAGAGTGAGCATGCAAGCACTAGCAGGGGGAAGAGGCAGAGGGAGAAGCATGCTCCCCGCTGAGCAGGGAGCCCAATGGAGGGCTCTATTCCAGGACTCTGGGTTCATGACCAAAGACAAAGGCAGATGCTTAACTGACTGAGCCCTCCAGGAACCCCATGAACATGGCATTTCTGATTCTCTGTCATGATTCTGTTTATGTGACCCACATGACAGCAGTCATGTAAATGAGAAATAATCAGAAAATGATAAAAATAAATCTAAAACACACCATACACCTCATTCAGGCTGGGCAGATTTAGTACAAAACAAAAATAGAGAGAAAATGAGTTGTAAAATGAACAGCTTTGCTCTTGTGTCCACATCCATACCCATGAAAAGGGATGTTTCAGTCCTCAGTAAGAGAAATCTACTGCTTGAGATGTCAATGGAAATTTCATAAAAATCAATACTTAGATAATTTCCAGAGCAACATCTGTTTTCATAACTCAATAAAAGTAAAATGGCACCAAAATAAAAGTTAATCAAAAAAAAAGCTTAGTCACTGAAAAACACACTTTCAAACAACGCTGTCATAGAAACAACCACCAAAGAACTCCGAATTCACTATCTCCCAGAGACTCATTGAGATGGTGGCAGCTGTCAGTGCAGGACCCAATACTTCCTGAAAAACCAACACAGGACAAGAGCAGATACAAGCACACAACAACACCAGCCTCAAGTGACTCTGATGCCAGCCATGCCTACTCTTCAAATTAATTACTATGCACTAAGATAAAAAACAAACAAACAAACAAACCACTCCAATTCCAGAGAATTCCCTCATTGTTTTCGCAGGGCTTCCCAGCAAAGATGCTCAGCCTAGCAGGACTGTAGGGAAGCCAGACACCAGAGAGAAAAGCTTTCCTCAGTGTGCATATTGTACATTGGAAATGCTTCTGAAGTCCTTATTTAAAACACTCACTACAATAAAAAGGAGATGATGTACTCAAGCAGAAAGACTACACTAGAGTAAAAGCAATGGAACTCAATTCCTTGGGTGTTGGGCACATGGTGTAACCTTCTGGGACTGGGACTTCTATTTCTGACATTAGTACATAGGTTGACTTGATTTTTTTTTTTTTAAGGCTTATTTATCTGAGAACAAGAAAGTCCGTGAGTGGGGGGGAAGGGCAGAGGGAGAGAATCTTTCAAGCACACTCTTTGCTGAGGGAAGAAATGAACTTGGAGCTTAACCCCATGACTCATGAGATCATGAGTTGTGCTGAAATCAAGAGTTGGATGCCCAACCATCTGAGCCACCCAGGCACCCCCTGATGTGACATTAAAATGACTTGGTCATTTTAATGCAAGTCTATGCATCATCTTCAAAGGGGTTCATGTGATATATATGTGTGTGCCTCAATTTTTTCTTGAGAATCTCACTGTTATGTATGGCTCAGAAAAGCCAAGAACCACTATCTTAGGAGACCCACCTAGTCCCTCTCAGTGCTAACGTCATCGAATTTGAGCAGAAAATAACAGGACTCCACTAGAGTCTGAGAATTTTGTAGAATCTGAGACAGTATGATCAGAATAAACCTCTACAGACAGTATTTTAGTTTGAAAATAACCAATTCAATTCATTAAATTATTTTCACTCAAAGTTTTCCTTTTTTCCTCCTGTCTTTGATAAATACTGCAAGGACATTACATTGTTCTATAAAAAGGGGAGCATCCATTCCGATAATCACCTTTAGCCTATGCAGATTCTCTTCCCTGGTTCCTACGTGGTTTGCTCAGACCACTACATCTTCTCTGCTGACCAAAATGCAATGTGCTGGTCTCAAGGTATAAAGGCTTACACATCTCAATTCAGTAAGTGTAGACATCAGCTTTGAACAATCTAAAAAGAAGAGCATCATGTTTGCTTAATTGTGCATTCTTTGATATAATACTGGAGGTCTCACAGCATATTTGCCTCTTTATTATATTTTCTTAATATTCCCACTCCAAAGGCAAAAGGGAACTGAAATATAACCACGGAAAAATGTATCCAGCTGCAAAATGACATAGCAGCTCAAAGCTATAACCAACAGATACTATTCTAAAAAGCTATTTTGCCAGCGTAATGTAACCCGCTGACAATCCACCCTGCTTTCAGTTTGGGGGACGCTCCTGCACACTTCCACAGTGATTGCTCAACTCTGCGGGCAGCACCCTGTCAGTCAAAATCAAACTCAACTGTTTTGGCTGAGAAGGGACTGAAGACAGTACATTCCAAAACCACCTCCAATATGTAGCAATATTACCCATTTTTGGTTCAATCCATTTAATTATAGAATCATCTTAGAGCGCTTTCAGATAGCCAATGAGCTCTTCAAGGAAGGAGTCAATTTATAACATTTTGAGCTCCTCAAAGAAGGGTCAATATATAACATTTATTAATTGTTTATTACCAAATCTAAGAGTTCCAGGTGCAATTGGATGGCTAGCTACTTCACTGCCCCTTAAATGGTTCACTCTACCCCTACTGATATTCAAAACATGAGAACTTTCGTCAACTATGCAAAAATTGGGGACTTCTTACTTAGAATCAAACGCAAAGATGACGTTCCCAAGCTAAAACAGCTTGGAATTTGTAAGAGGAGGCATGCCATACATTAATTATTATGGTATAATTTATTCCTAAATATGTTTTAATAGATTCGAGTCTCTACACTCTATTTTCCTCTACCAGGAAGAGTTTTAAAATCAACATCAGAAGTTGCTTTCTTTTCATAGACTGGTAAATGCGGCACTCATAAGCTCCTGATCCAGTTCACTTATAAATACCCATTGATTATGGTGCTACTTTTATTATTCCAATTTTTAGATGAAGAAACTGAATCTCTGAACATCCAATTTCCAGGTAGCTAGTAAATTATGGTACTAGCCACATTTTCATCCAGCCAGTAAACAGTATCTCACGTCAGGAAGTCTCACCAAGAATCTGGTCCTTTTAATCAATTGGATTTAATTACATATATAACTATATAGTGTCCCAATTCATTGCACAAATATAATCATTTGGACATTAACCAATTATAGACGGTAGATGAGGATGTAATGCACCTCTAAGACAGACAGAAAGCAAAGGTAATTATAAATGGAGTATCCAGGAAGGTCAAAGGCTGGAAAGAAACAAAGTTTGTAGTCATAAAGGAAGACATACGAATGAGAAGCAGGTGATCCTTGTGGATCTACAAGGATCAGCTCTATTTAGATAGATGGAAGCAGTGATATATTTTCTTGACAAAAGAGAACAAAACCAGTAAAGAAATGGACAAAGTTTTGATTAGATCTGGGCTATCCAATATGGTAGCCATTAGCCATATATGGATATTTAAACTTCAGTTAATTAAACAATTAACAGTTGTGTGAGTGAGTTACACTTGCCATGTTTTAAGGCTCAGTGACCACGTGAGGACAAGGTTAGAATATCTCCATCACCCCAGAAAGTTCTCTTGCACTGTGCCATCTCAGAAAAACGAGAGAACAGAGTAGTATCGACATGTCTCCATCGGCAGTTAGCTTTCAGACAAATTGCTTAATGCAAAGATCAGGGAAGGTCTGAACTGATAACCATAAATTAACTTAAAAAATTTAACCACTCATATGTATTTTTTTTTTTAATAAAGGACATTACTATGGATGAACTGCTTTAAAATCACAACTTTGAGTAACACACACCTTTTGTCCGATGTCAAACAATCATTCATAAATCACACAAGGATAGTAATTTAGGGAAAGAAAAAAAGTGCTGTGCAAAAACAGGGTAAAATGGTGCTAAACATGAAATTACACACAAGGATGGTAATTTAGGGAAAGAAAAAAAGTGCTGTGTAAAAACAGGGTAAAGTGGTGTTAAACATGAAATTACTGGTTCCTAGTAGAGCCTTTCCATTCCTAGATAATTTATTTTGCTCTATTTTATAGAGTAAAGCAGCCTCCAATGTGGGGCTTGAACTCAACAACTCTGAGATAGTGACCTGAGTTGACATCAAGAGTCAGACAATTAACCGAACCACCCAGGTGCCCCCATCTCTAGATATTTTAAGGGAACCAAACAGTTTGCCAACAGAGGCAGCTGACCACTCTGTCCCTCTTTCTTTTTCTGGTTTCTCAGATGATCTTCCCTCTCCTATGGCCGGAAATACCTAGAAATCAAAGCCACGTGCGTTTTTTGCTTCTCAACTCATTCCAAACAGCCCTTGAGTTGAGAGTTCACATGACCTTCAGATTAAAAACACACAAATATTTCTCAAATGCTATCAAAACAACACTGTGTATTAAAAAACAATGTCCAATTTTACCTAATAAAATTACCTTCTCGACATGTATCAGTAGGTTTAGAATGAGGGATAAACAATTAAAACATGTTGACAGTGTGCATCCAAAAAATAAATAAATAAATAAAGGAAAACTATCATCCCCTCTGACTGCTGAAATGACATTCTAGGCTCCAAAGGGAGCTGCTCCCACCAGGGTATCGGGACATACAACAGAACTGGGCTAGCTTCTGTGTCCTTGTATATGTCCTGCGAGACAAGACACGTGGGCTGTCTGCAAGGCCAGTGTCCACACACCAAGGTTGACCAAGTGACCCAGACAATATGAAATGTTTTATTTGTCCCTTGCTGTTCTTTATTCTTGACCCTATAAAAGCTTCCTGCCTTCTACCCTGTTTTGCAACTCACCAATGGACACTGCTTGGTCAAGTGCTCAAGTTCATTTGCATTATCTCAATCGTCTCCCTTTAACATGATTTTCTCTGCTCTCACTGGTTTCTGTTTTCTAATTTTTTTTTAAAAAAGGGCATCTTCAACATTTGGGTTCCTTTAAAAAGAATCCCTTATATAGAAGACAATGTGGGGACAGCCATCACTTTTGGAAGCAAATAATGAAATAAAATGAAGACAGTAACAAGATCAAGACTATAAATTAAAAATGAGTAAAGCAAATTATACTAATGGTAACTGCAGACTATTCAAAGATGTACAAATGAGATTTTAAGACGTGGTTTCACTTCCTTAAGAGGAACTTTGTGAAAAGTCCTACGTGACAGTAGCCAAGGGGTCATTGATGAAACATGTCAGTTTTCCCTGAAAACAGTACTGGGAAGAGCTCACCAGATCTGTAGAGAAACAGTTGGCCTCTCCCACCAAGGAGACCATGCGGTCTTGTCTGTGAGTAAATACACACAGCTAATGGATGTCAGGGTTGACTGTACTCAACAGAAATTTAACCTATTCCTTAGAGAAAATGAAATTTCTAATCAGTTCCAGGGGAGAAATCTTATATCCTGCACCAGTGTTTGCAAATGGAATGGAAATAAATCCTTCAGAGCAGTGAGAGTGAATATCTGAATTTTGAAATCAACAGTGAACCAACGATGCATATTTTTGTGTTGGAAACAATTCCCGCAATAGATGATGCCTCACCCTGGGCCATTAAACACTGGAACAACCACCGGCATTGACAGTTAGCACCAGAACCCATCCCATTTTGTAAAAGAACAAATCTCTGTGGGAAAGCGATTGTATTCTGGAAGGTGAAGATCCGAGGGGTTCTCTCTACACTTGGACCCTCTCTCTATATAAATGTGAGAATTTTTTTTGTTGTGGCTGGTATTTCATTTTTGTTTTTGTATTTTGTGCCATGGCCTTCAGAGCTGCTTTGTTTCATGTAGTTGGGGGAATACAGGGTTTTGAGGCTTACTAAACAGACGTGTGGTTGCTAGAATTTGATCATTGACAAAGTGACCTTTGTCATAGTACCTGGAAGGAAGTCATTTTGTGCACCCCTTCCCGAAGGATTGAGGAATTATGTTCCACTTCCTTGAGGGTAGAATACCTCCATGAACTATATGGGATTCTCCTGCACCATCCGTCTTTATTTTGACTTTGGTAATCATACTTTTACCTATTTTCAACTCGGAAAACACCCACTGGTGTATTTTATTTGGAAGAAATTATTCAATACATGACTTCCTTCCTTATTCCATTCACTATCTGATCTCTACAGAAGACATCAGACATTTAAAATCAAAGTTCTAATTTCAGTCCTTGAACTCTGAAATATTAGCTGTGCATTTCTATCTTTGGCTTGATTCTGTTCACGTGTTCCACTTTCCTTTGATGTACAACATATAGTTCCGAATTTTCATGCTAGACTGTCTCTGTAGATTCTACAAAATATGCTAGTGATATTTCCTGCTACGCCCTGAGTTCCCATTTTCATGCTCGATCTGTTTGATTTTTACGACAAATCACATTTGGCCATAAAATTTGGTTAACATCATTTAAATCTTGTTCATACACTTGTAGGTCATTGCATGCATGCATGTAGACCACCCAGTGTGAGTACCCAAATATGTCACAGTATTTCCATGTACACGATGATACATATGTGGTTTAGTCCCCTGCCATGTACAGAGTTATTATAATCGACACTCCACTGATGGGGCTACAGAGGGTCACACATTTCTGACTCCCCTCTAACAAAGATGCAAAACTAAAGAAATGGAAAAGCAGCTTACCCACCATTCTCTTCTTTAGCATAGGAAACACACTTTACCTTTGAGGATGCCTGCTGTTTTGTGTGGAGAAATCATTTAAATAGGGATTTTGTTTTTGTAGGGATAAGACTCAAAGCCCAAGTGTAGGATACAAGGATAAGTTTGCAAGTTATTACTGATAGGGTCTGTAATCAAAGGAGCGAGACTGATACAAAGCGAAGGTCAAGCAAAGCTTTATTTTGTGCCAAGCATCGAGAATCAAACCGACCATTTGGGGCTGCCTCTTATAGAAAGGATGACCCCTCCCAGCCTCACAGACTAACTTTTATAGAGCAAAGGCCATGTGGTTGAGCCTGGCCACACACAGGTGGCCAATGAGATTGCAACACACAGAGAAAACTGCACAGTCATTCTAGGTCACACACGGGTGGCCAATTGAATTACAATTTACCCTATAGTAGCTATTTGAACTAGCCTATCACCTTGGTCAGAATTGGTGCCCAAAAGGCGGGGCCCACTCTCCTTGGTAGCTAGAGAGATGGTACGCCTGCTCCACTGATTGGATGTCTCCACCTGGCCTGACCCACCCTTGTATCTGGGCTTTGCTAACTGGGACTGGTTTCCCAGACTTGCTTTTAAGTAAGTTCCACTGGGAGGGGCAGGGTCATTTTAAGTTTACTGCTTAAACAACAAAATGGCTCCCTCTGGCTACGTAGGCCCTTACAATTACAATGAAAAGGGATCTTCCTCAAGAGAGGCATTTATAGACATCATGCAAGTAATTTTTATCATCCTTCTGTGGATGGAGGGTGAGGGTCTTGGTAAGCAAGGAAGAAAGAAGAGGCAGGGAGAAGCCATAGGAACAGGCTGGCATCCAGAGGAGATGTGCCTCCCTGGTGGGCTTCCAAACTCAAAATCTGAGTGACGGACATAGAAAGCAATAATACTCAGAGTTGCCTTCCCCTATTTATATTCCTAGGGCTTGGGTTCTGCTCTGAAACCCTGTATGGTCTTGTGTTTTGGTATATTAAGGGAAGGTCTGGTGTCTAATTCTGTGACAATTAAACCTCTGAATCCCTGTATGGTCTTGTGTTTTGGTAAATTAAGGGAAGGTCTGGTGTCTAATTCTGTGACAATTAAACCTCTTGAGGGCTAGACCAGGACTGAGGATCAGTAATAAGCCACCTAACATGACTGAATCATTAGAGCGAGCAGAGCTGCCCAACCAGTGACCAGAGAGATCCAGAACACACAGCCCACTCCAGAGATCTGGTAGACTCCCCAAGGGCACTGAATATCCCGGAACCATGCTGGACTGGGGGGTGGGGCAGGGAGGCATGACTTTTGTCTAGATAATAAGTAAGCTTGAGAAGTAGAATTATTATATCTCATCATCTCCTCTTGTTCCCAAGCTGTCTCCTATTTAACCAAGTCTCGACTATCTCGCTGCCCTCATAATGCTATTATTACATGTGGGCACCATGTTAAGTAATGCCAGATCATGAAAAACTCGTAATAAATGCCAACTTTGAAATGATACACATTGGAGGTCTAATCCACAAAGCCAGAAATATTTACCAACCATCAAAAACAATCATATTAATCATCAAGTTATCTAAAGTTGTGGCAATCTTATCCATACATACCCAGCTAATCATAATATCCCTATCCTTTATCTAATTAATAACACTGCTATACAAAAAAGGAAATTGTGTTTTCCTGCTCAACAAATGAGGAATCTCTCTAATCCCAGAAAACGTTGCTGGCTCACAGAAAAATGCTAATAATTAAAGTCGAGCATTTTTGAAATACTTTAGTCACTATGATTTTTAGAATAAATTTGACTTTTGTGTTATTGATGAAACAAACATAGTATGTTAAACACCTCATTAGCCTAAATGTCAAGCAATTTAGCAAGTATTTACTTTTTGCATTGTATGTGCCAAGCATCAGTGTTAGCATTGAAGAATCAGCAGTATTCTGTCATATTTTAACCCAAGATTACCTCAAATTTCATCTGGATTTTCATGATCTAGGAGAATTAATGAACAAATTTTTCCCAACAGTCATTATGAAGTTCCTAAAAAAATCTAGTTTAAAGTACCCTTTTGAAGGAGCTGAAACTCAAGGAAAGTTTGTCTGTTTCTAAAAAATAAGCTGGTTTTGGGGAAAATATCCCTTTCACTTAGGTGGGAATGGAAAATAGAGCAGGTTGTGATCACTTAAAATACCCTAATATGCAAATGGCATGCCAGCTTAGAGAACGGAATAGAATCACTTCTCTGGACCAACAAACCCACAGAATTGAACAAGTCACTTTGCTGAAGGTCTACAAACCACTAATTGTTCTGGAAGTTTACGACTGAGGGTGAGAAGGTCTTTGATGCACAGTATTCCTTTCTGCTTTAAGCATGTGAATGTGGGAGAAAGAAAAGAAAATCCAATTATATCACTGAAGAAAATCAGCAAAACATGAAAGAGAAAAAATAGGAAAGAATCAGAGAAAATCTCCAGAAACAATCATAAAATAAGTAATATACAAAAAAATACATATCTATCAATAGTTACTTTGAATGTAAATGGACTAAATCCTCCAATCAAAAGACATAAGATGCCAGGATGGATGAAAACAAAACAAAACAAAACAAAAACAAAAACAAGAACCATCTATATGCTACTCACTTTAGACCTAAAAACACTTACAGACTGAAAGTGAGGGGATGGAAAAACATTTGTCTTGCAAATGCATGTCAAAAGAAAGCTGGAGTAGCAACACTTACACTGGAAAAAGTAAACTTTATAACAAAGACTGTAAGAGACAAAGAAGGACACCGTATCATAATAAAGGGGACAATTTAACAAGATTAACAATAAGTATTTATGTATGCAATATGGAAGCACCCAGATCTATAAAACAATTACTAAGAAACATAAAGGAACTCACTGATAATAATACAGTAATAGTGGGGAGCTTTAACACCCCACTAACAGCCATGGACAGCTCATCTAAGCAGGTCAACAAGGAGATAATGGCTTTGAAGGACACTGAACCAGTGGACTTAACAGATATATTTAGAATGTGGCTTCGTAAAACCAAAGAATGCTTTCATTTCAAATATACATGGGACATTCTCCAGAAAAGATCAGATACTAGGTCACAAGTCAGGCCTCAACAAATACTAAGAGACCGAAGTCCTATGGTGCATCTTTTCTGACCCCAACACTATGAAACTTGAAGTCAATCACAAGAAAAAGACCACAAGTGGTTGGAGGTTAAACAACACACTACTAAACAATGAATGGGTCAACCAGGAATCAGAGAATATTTTTTTAAAGATTTTATTTATTTATTTGAGAGAGAAAGAGAGAAAGCAAGCATGAGGGGGAGGGGCAGAGGGAGAAGCAGATTCCCCACCCAGCAGGGCTTGATCCCAGGACCCTGAGATCATGACTTGAGCTGATGGCAGATGCCTAATCAACTGAGCAACCCAGATGCCCAGGAAATCAGAGAATTACAAGTAAAAGAGCTAGAAAAAGAACAACAAAATATAAAACCAGCAGAAGGAAGTAATAAAGATTACAATAGCAATAAATAATACAGAATTTAAAAAAAAAAAAAAGTAGGGCAGTCAACAAAACCAGGATATAAAAAACCAGCAGTAAATACTACAGAATTAAAAAAAAAAAAAATGTAGAGCAGTTCAACAAAACCAGGAGCTGATTCTTTGAAAAAATAAAATAAGATTAAGACAGATAAGATAAAAAACAAAATAATAAAATAAAATAACATAAGGCTCTAGCAAATTTATGAAGAAAAAAACGATAAAGGTCTCAAATAAATAAAATCACAAATGTGATGAGAAATAACAACCAACATCACAGAAATAGAAACAATTATGAGATGATATTATAAAAAATAATGTGCCAACAAATTGGACAACCTGGAAGAAATGGGTAAATTCACAGAAACATATAAACTACCAAAACTGAAATGGGAAGAAATAGAAAACTTGAACAGACTGATTACCAGGAAAGAAATTGAATTAGTAACCAAAGAACTCTCAACAACAACAACAAAAAATCCAGGGGCAGAGGGCTTCAAAGGTGAATTCTACCAAATATTTAAAGAAGAGTTAATATGCATTCTTCTCAAACTATTAAAAAAAAAACAAAAAACAAACAAAAAAAACAGAAAACGGAAAACTTCTAAGCTGACCAGATACACACCAGTAAAAGAGAACTTACAGGCCAAAATCCCACATGAACATGGAAAGAAAATTCTCCAATGAAATACTAGCAAATCAAACCCAAAAATACAGTTTTTTTAAAAAAAAACCACTCAACACGATCAAGGGGGATTTATTCCTGGAGTGCACCAAAAAATTGCTAGAACTGGTACTGGGATTCAATGAAGTCACAGGGTATAAAATCAACATACAGAAACCTGTTGCATTTCTGTATACCAATAATGAAGCAGCACAGAAAGCCCAAAAAAATGAAATACTTTGCCATACATCTAACAAAAACTTCTACTACAGGATCTATATGAGGAAAACTACAAAACTCTGATGAAAAATAATAGGAGACCATAGTACATGGAAATATATTCCATGTTCATGGATAGGAAAACTCAATATTGTCAAGATGGCTATTCGTCCCAACCTGATCTGTTGAGATTCAACGCAATCCTAATAAAGTTATCTTTTGCACATCATAGCAGTTTCTCTTATGCACATTATAAACTGACTTTATTTTGAATTTTAATTACTTTATTCATTTTACTTTTTTTTAATTTTATTTTTACAGTACTCCAAGATTGTTTATGCACCATACCCAGTGCTCCCTGCAATACGTGCCGTCCTTAATACCCACCACCAGGCTCACCCAACCTCCCACCCACCTCCCCTCCAAAACCCTCATTTTGTTTCTCAGAGTCCACAGTCTCTCATGATTCATCTCCCCCTCCAATTTCCCCCAACTCACTTCTCCTGTCCATCTCCCCATGTCCTCCATGTTATTTGTTATGCTCCACAAATAAGTGAAACCGTATGATAATTGACTCTCTCTGCTTGACTTACTTCACTCAGCATAATCTCCTCTAGTCCCATCCATGCTGGCACAAAAGTTGGGTGTTCATCCTTTCTGATGGAGGCATAGTATTCCCTTGTATATGGACCCTGCCCAGACACATGACATTTCTGCATGTTTCCTTTCTCCTTTCTTTTCTTTTTTGTTCCAAAAACAAACCACATATTGGTTATTTTTTAATAGGAAAACATCTTTCCCCAAATATATCCATGGATTTCGCTCATACTGAATTGTAGACTCTGTTGCTGAAAGTTCATGTCCTCATAGAGACCCCCGTTGATTTATAATAAAATTTAAGCAACAGCAGGGGTTGGCAAACTATTTCTATAAATGGTCAGATAGTAGGTATTTTAGGCATGGTGGGTCAGGGTGTCTCTGCCACCATTAAAAAAACAAAAACAAAACAAAACAAAACATTTATAGCACTTCATAAAGGTTTAATTTACACACCATATTTTCATCCATTGTAAGGTCCAATTCAGTGATTGTTAGTCAATGTATACAGTTGTGCAATCTTCACTGCAAACCCATTTTAGAAAAGTTGCATCCCTTCCAAAAGCAGCCTTGCACCAAGACCACACCCAGCCCAGGTACATACTCATCTACTTATTTCTAGAGAACTGTGACTTTGCTGGAAATTTCAGATAAAAGAATCCTGTAAGATTTAGCCTTCTGTGTAGGGCTTCTTTGACTTAGCATACTGTTTTCCAGGCTCACCCAGCTGTAACATTGTATCGGGATGTGTCCTTTCAATTGCAGAATATAATTCCTTTAGACGGATGGGCCACATTGTCTTTATGCACCAGGGACGGGCATGTGAACTGGCCCCAGCTTCTAGCTATTATGAATAATGCTGTCATGAACATTGGCCAAAGGGTACAAATACCGAGTTAAATAAGTTCAGGGGATCTAGAGCTGCACGGTTGTCACTGTTAACAATACTGTATGATACACTGTTACAAATGCAAGGAGAGTAGATATTAAATGTGCTCACCACACACACACACACACACACACACACACACACACACACACACACAGAGTAATTACATCACTTATGGAGAGGTTAGCTAACCCTACGCTGCTGGTCATTTTGTTGCAAAGAGTAAGTGTATGGAGTCAACACATTGTATCCCTTCAACTTACACAATGTGACAGGTCAATTATAGCATGAGCTTTAACTCTTGAGTCAGCGCAAAGCATCAACGGACAATATATAAATGCATGAGCACGAATGAGCTCCAGTAAAGCTTCACTGACAAAAATGAGTGGTGAGCCCTAATTTCCCGGTCCCTTGTTTTGCCAGAATGTCTGGAACCAGGGAAACCTGCCATCACACCACATGCTTACTGGTTTGTCGCCTGACCCCCTACAGGACCTTCAGCTCCCTGTGCACAGAGCACGGTTTTGTTTGCTGCTATCTTCCCCGTGACTTACTGGCCTGTGGATCAAATAATTATTTGTCCAATGCATGCTTGAATTTATAAGTAAACCCATGAAATCCCAAAGTATAATTAATAGCCAAGAATCAGGTCTACACTATTAGAATTGGATTTGGTGTTCAATTTTTTAAAAAAATATTTTATTCATTTATGTGGCAGAGAGGAAGAGCATGCATGAGCAGGGGTAGGGGCAGAGGGAGAAGCAGGCTCCTTGCTGAGCAGGGAGCCCAACATGGGGCTCCATCCCAGGACCCTGGGATCATGACAGGAGCCAAAGGCAGATGCTTTACTGACTGAGCTATCCAGGAGCCCCTGGATTCAACATTCATGAAACCAGTACTCTGAAGATAAAGTATGAACAGTAACAAAATAGGATCCTTTTTTTTTTCAAGCTATAATTTTCAAAGGATTTAGATTTGTTCCATAAAATCCAACTCGTTCACTATGTTTCCTTCTCTGATGTAAAGATCACAACTGGTAATGTTCCAAAATTACTCTAGGACTTCTTACTTTCCTTCCATTCCTCCTTCCTTCCTCCCTCCCTCCCTCTCTCCCTCCCTCCCTTCCTTACTTAAAAGAGAATGTGGGGACAACAGTGGATTTAGGGAGCAAATAATGAAATAAATTCCTCAGGTTGTGATTTGAGGGTCGTGGGATAAATTCCTTCCTTTCTTCCTCCCTTCCTCCCTCATTCTCTCCCTCCTTTCCTTTCTCCCTTCCTTCCTTTCTTTTTTTTAAGATTTATTTATTTATTTGAGGGAAGGGTGGAGGGAGAGGGAGAGACTCTTAGGCAGGCTCCATCCCACAACCCTGAGATCACAACCTGAACCAAACTCAAGAGTTGGATGTAAAATTGATTGTACCACCCAGGTACCCCTAGGGCATGCTTGCAAGCCATTCATATTTTCAGAGTATCTTCAGAAAAAAATAATAAAAGATGTTGATTTTTGCTAAGATTAAGGAACTCTAATGCCAGTCAATTTAGATGACATTTTCTAGGCAGTTAGAAGAGGTTTTATCATTCCCCTACTCTATTCTAATACAGTCAACATGAGCACAATAAAGTCGTACTTACTCCCAAGACAAAATTACTTTTCAAGAATGTATTCCAAGTACCAGATGCAGAAATTCACTTTCAGGAATATACCGGTGACAAAGCAGCAATGTTCTTGCCATTTCCAAGAGCTTTTGAAAACTGAGCTCAGACCCTAAAATGACTGACTCTTGGCTAAAATAAATGCAATAAAACTGAATTGAATTAATCTCAAAATTACCCCCTGAAGGGAAAATAAGGTTACATTATAGTAAGTACACGTTGCAAAGCAGACAACTCTTGGTAAAGAGGCATAATTTATAATCTGTATCAAATGGTTTCTATGACATTTTAAAAGTTCAAGGTTACGAGTGCGATTCGATGTAAGCAGTCCTAATGCGGCACGCTTTCTAATCCCTGCTACCACACTGGTAGTTCATGGTGGTGTTCAGAATCAAGGTCTTCCTTATGAAGTATAAATAGTTCGCCCCTGTAATTATCATTCATACTGTGACATATCTGTGGGTAGAAGGGAATAGTTACAATTATACGGGGACAGGCACCATATTCCGAAGATTTCCTAAGTAAAAGTAAATTGTCCTCAATTTAGTGAGCTCTGAATGTAAAAATAACTTTACATAAAATAATGCCACCAGCTTAATGGTGAGAATTTTTTTTTTAAGTACTAAACTTCTTAAAGGGTTGTATACCTACTGTTCAGCGAGTGACATAATTTGTTCATAAACAGGAAGTAAAAAAAGGAAACCAACAAAAATCATTCATCATCGTCTATGTGTCAGGAGTGCAGAAGAGCTCTGGACATTCATGCTGCAAATGTTTAAAATGTGTCATTTGGGTCACCTGCCCCACAGTCCTTGAAGGGGGCAAAGGTCAAGCACTGCCACATTTAGGGAGAAAGAAATAATCTATGGTGTTCCCTAGTCCTTTGTTTGAGAAGTCTGGGGCCTGCCAGAACACATCACACCTTGAAAAATACAGATGAAAGGGACCTAAAGAATTTGGATAATTTGGATAATTCACACCACCCTTCCTCCCTTAAGTCTGGATTCACTTTGGGCAAAATGAACTCAAGCTACTTCTGTGATATCCAAAAGTCTGTGTCCCGGAGACTGGCAAAGATCTCAGTATGGAATTGTAGGCTAGAAACACACATTTGCAATGAGTGGGGTGAAAGGGTTTGACAAGGGGTATGTATGCTTTTATGCACTTGTCCATACACATATTTAACGATGTCATTACACATCTCTATATACAATATGTAATGGATTCATAGGGGCTTACACATACATGTCATCTATACACACACACATATATTATCAAACGTCCATATATAGCAATTCCACCTTTTATATATGCACAATTACATAATTTGCTACACACATATCTCATGAATGATAAAGGTCTACATTGTGTGTCACCTCTCATGTCTCTCACGTGGATCTACCTCTACCTGTTGTCATTTATCATCAGTTATACCTATCTATCACATGTCTGTTATATCTGCCATCTGTCATACCTATCTATGTGTAATCTATCTCTTCTACCATCTGTCCTATCTATCTGTCCATCTACCTACCATCTGTCCTATCTATGTATCTATCTATCTATCCATTTATCTACCATCTGTCCTATCTATCTGTCCATCTATCTACCATCTGTCCTATCTATCCATCTACCATCTGTCCTACCTATCTATCCCCCATCTGTCCTATCTACCTGTCCATCTACCATCTGTCCTATCTATCTATCCACTACTTGTCTTATCTATCTATCTATCCATCCATCTACCATCTGTCCTATCTATCCATCTACCTTTGTCCTATCTATCCATCTACCATCTGTCTTATCTATCTACCATCTGTCCTATCTATCCATCTACCATCTGTCCTACCTATCTATCCCCCATCTGTCCTATCTACCTGTCCATCTACCATCTGTCCTATCTATCTATCCACTACTTGTCTTATCTATCTATCTATCTATCTATCCATCCATCTACCATCTGTCCTATCTATCCATCTACCTTTGTCCTATCTATCCATCTACCATCTGTCTTATCTATCTACCATCTGTCCTATCTATCCATCTACCATCTGTCCTATCTATCCATCTACCTACCATCTGTCCTATCTATCTGTCCATCAATCAACCATCTGTCCTATCTATCTATAACCTATCATATATATCTATCATTTGTCATATCTATCTATCCATCTACCTACCATCTGCCATATCTATCACCTATATACTGTCTACCATCTGTCATATCTATAATCTGTCATATCTATTATCTGTGATATCTACCTATCCATCCATCTACCATCAATCATACCTATCTACCATCTGTCATATCTACCATCTATTATATGTATGTCATATCTATCATCTATCATATCTATCTACCATCTATGTATAATCATATCTATGTATAATCTATCCTATGTATCAATTATCTGTCATATCTATCCATCTATCTATCATCTGTCATATCTATCTATAATCTACCATATATATCTATCATTTGTCATATCTATTCATCTATCTACCATCTATCATATCTATCTATATATAATCTATCAAATCTATCATCTATGGGGACACCTGGGTGGCTCAGTAGGTTAAGCCTCTGCCTTCGACTCAGGTCATGATCCCAGGGTCCTGGGATTGAGCCCCACATTGGGATCTCTGCTCAGCGGGGAGCCTGCTTCCCCCTCTCACTACATGCCTCTGCCTACTTGTGATTTCTCTGTCAAATAAATAAAATCTTTTAAAAAAATCTATCATCTACATATCTATCTATCATCTATTTATCCATCTCTCATCTGTCATATCGATCAGCTATCTATACTGATATCTACCTATAATTATGTAATTTTGACCAGCAACATAAATAAGACCAACTGTGAAAGTTGGACAGAGGTCCAGTTATGGGGTCCTTGAAAGCTCCTTAAATTTTTTAGATCAGAAGGGACACCTGTAAAGGAAGCAGAAAACAACTGTCTAAGTAAGAGAGACACCAGAAGTAGTGTTGTCAGAACCTCGGAGGATACAGTCTGTTACAATAACAGGCAGAGAACAGACTCTCCACAAACGTTTGTCTCCATGGAGGTAGTGAGTGCTGAAGCGTGCTCCGTTGGAAGAATAATTGTGACAATCTTTATCTGAACAATAACTGTTGCTCTCTCAGAGTGAGATAATCTGCCCCCTGCTACCTGCTCCTCTCAAACAGCAGGATTCATTGGTTCCTGAAAAGCCAAGAATGGATTTTTTTTCTTTTTTTTTAAATAAACAAGCCCGCAGTTTGAAAAATATAAAAATTACAAATAGCGCTGTTGATAAAAGTCTAACCTAATGGGGCTTCCTCAAACTTTGCTGAATTTCCCTTTTTGTCAGGTCCTTTTCTTGACAGGAGAGCATTCCTCACCCTCTAGAAGTAACCGGAATCGTGCACAACTTTCTAAGCGAGGGAGTGTACTGTCAGAATGAGAGTGGTATCCAGACACACGGGGTTTTTGGATCTCTCAGGTTTGGAAGGTGTGCATGGGGGGTGACCCCAATTTGATCTTGTCACTAGATGACTTCCATGTGGCAAGAGCCATCCACTAAGGGTAGTTGTTCAAGCGGAAGGAAGAGTTGTTGTGCAATGTTCAAGTCATGCTTTGGGAAGAGCTAAGACATACCAAGCGAGGTGTGGACACGCTCCTAACATGGACACGGCCTTTGTCCATGAACAGAGAAGAGAAAATACCTCCGTCTCTTTATTGCCTCATGCTTTCCAATTACAGAGTTGACCTGATGAGATCTTCCTAGCAAGTACCAGTCACATGATCATGACTACCACATGCTACTTTGTATCACTAATGCTAGCATCATTCCTTCACAAAGTCTATCACAAAGGATGGTAGGACCAAGCACTCCCCCACTGAAAGGAGAGTCTGTCTGTGGTCAGCAGAATAATGACCCCCATCCCCACATATCAACTTAGTTCAACACATCACCATAGACATAAGGTAACAACAAGTAAGGTTTTGTTTATCAATTTGCAACACACCCAAGACAAAAGACTGACATATACCATAACCAATACACAAGTCTGTATTTTATTCTATAGCAACCATCGGTGGGTTCCGTAGAAAATTTGGCAAAATAAATGAAAAACTGGGTTTTACCTCCCTATGGAAAAGAATAAGGAATCAGTAAATGACAAGATCCTCCAAGTCACTGCTAAATTAGAAAATTACAAATTAAAATAAAGGTGAATTTGATTGCATAAGTGTCAGTTTGACAAGAATTAAGGTGGCACAACACTTGATAACGGCAAGCCCTGTGGGGAGTTGACAATCGTCACTCACTTCTGATGGGACTGTGTGTTTTAATATCTGAAAACGGTGTCTTAATCCATAAGGTTGAAAATGAGCACAACCCCTTAGCCCTGTGTGTCTGCTTCCCATATATTCCTGGAGTCTCCAGGGTATGTGCTCAAGGAGAAACGAGACAGGTTATCTGCTATAGCATTGAGATTAAAAAAATGAAATGCATTTAAAAAAATCTGAAAAAGGGACAACTGGGTGGCTCAGTGGGTTAAAGCCTCTGCCTTTGGCTCATGTCATGATTCCAGGGTTCCAGGATCGAACCCCACATTGGGATCTCTGCTCAGCGGGGAGCCTGCTTCCTCCTCTCTCTCTGCCTGCCTCTCTGCCTCCTTGTGATTTCTGTCAAATAAATAAATAAAATCTTTAAATATATATATATGTGTGCATATATATATATTTATATTTATATATATATAATACACATTATATATATATATATTTGAAATGCATGAAAAAAAAAAAGAAAACCTACAAACACTTATAGAAAACTCAGAAGATCCAAAATGCCCATCAACAGAAGGAGGTTATGTTGCATGATCTATTCGCATAATATGGCACTGAATGTGTCTTTAAAAATATATATACATGAAAAAAAATATATATATATATACATGAAGTCACATGAATATTTGTGAAAAATAAATGATTATCTTGGAGAACTGTATGCATAACAGGATATATTTATAGTTTTTGTTTCTTTTGTTAAGATTCTATTTTTTAAGTAAATCCTGCATCCAGTATGAGACTTGAACTCACAACCCCGAGATCAAGAGTTGTACGCCCCCACAACAGAGCTGGCCAGGCTCCCCTTATAGATGTTAGAATTGCATAATTTACTAAAATTATTGTGGATATGTTCACAATTAGGAGAATTTTTTAAGATGCCAGGTTGGAGTGCGTGGCTGGAAACTCTTGATCTCAGGGTGGTGAGTTCAAGCCCCAGCATGGGTCCATGGAGAGAACTTAAAACAAAACAAAAAGTGTTAAAAAAAAAAAAAAAGTTAGGTTGGGCACCTGGGAGCCTCAGTGGGTGAAAGGCTCTGCCTTCAGCTCGGGTCATGATCCCAGGGTCCTGGGGTTGAGTTTTGGATCAGGCTCCTCGTTCAGGAGGGAGTCTGCTTCTCCCTCTGCCCCTTATCCTGCTCTCACACTCTCACTCTCTCTCTCAAATAAATATGTAAAATCTTGAAAAAATAATAAAAATTAAAAACACTGTGTTGTTCAAACTTAAGATAATGATTCCTCGTGTGAGACAAGAGCTGGACAAAGCTCTTGGAAATATTCAAATAATTTTTAAAAATCTACCAAAAGGGACACCTGGGTGGCTCAGTGGGTTAAGCATCTGCCTTCAGCTCAGGTCATGATTCTGGGGTCCTGGGATCGAGCCCCACACCGGACTCCCTGCTCGGTGGGAAGCCTGCTTCTCCCTCTCCCTCTGCCCCTCCCCCTGCTTGTGCTTTCCCTCTCTGTCTCAAGTAAATAAATAAAGTCTTTTTAAAAAGAATGTAAATTAAATACACAATAAAATACAAATATTTCCTGGATGAAAATTTTTTTTTTTTTTTAATGTCCCAGCAAGCTGGTGATAGATGTAGCAGGAAGGTCAAACACATTATGTGAAGGTTTCCCCTCCACTGGAGTGCAAGGTCTTGAGGGCACAGGGCCACGTGAATGTACTTTATTTTAACCCATTATGCATACTTATCACACATAATGCTTTATTTTATCACACATGGAAATTTATCACACATGCATTTGGCCTATGCTCGTCTGTTCTCTGCCTTCCTCTAAGGCCAGGCTGCCCATGGAGGACAGGGCTAAGTCATGGATGCTGGATGGGAGCTCTTATTTGCAGGCAAACCTTTGGGCAAATGAACCTGGGGGTGCCATGTTGTGCCTTCCGTCATCACAGCCATGTGCACTAGCACTAGTGTTGACCCATTTCCATAGATGGTCAACATACATAAAAATCCCTAAGACCTTAACTCCAAGCCACTGGCTTCGACCCAGCTTTCCACCAGAGTTGCACATGGCATGACTACATCACAGAATTGCTAGGTTTGGTTTCCACTCCAATCTGATCCCTTCTGGGTACCGTTCTGTCCTGGATGAGGAGTGAATGGAAGGATTTCTACCCCGGTGGGTGGAGGAGTCTAGCTCCAATGCTGTCCCACTGTTCCACAATCTTGTCTATATGTCTAACAACCGGAAGATGGTAGAAACTCACTAACTATTTGATGACAAAGCCAATGGAAGCCAAGTTTAGATGAAACCCCATGCATGGATGGGACACCATTCTATCCAGTTGGTCTGAATGGCTTGAGGTCTTGAAGCCGTGGGTAGAAACTTATATAACTTGGAAGGAAGGACAAACAGCTAGCAAGACCACAGACAATGGGAATTCCTTCTACGGCATTGTGGACCCCTACCCATGGGTCTGTCTAGCCCACAGGAAACTGAGCATGACATGATCACTTCCTAGATCGGCTGCTGGGGAGAAGGCTGCTTGTCTTGAGTGGAGATGAAGATAAAAATCTAGCAAGCAACCTAAAATTTGCTATTCCCCCCCCCCCTTTTGCATGACAGAACGTTTCAAACACACAACGTACTTTCAAGGAAAAATGTGACACATGGTTGTCTGTGTACATAGAAATGGAGATGAGGAAGGGCTCCAGGAAGAAGAGAGGTAGACATTGATGAGTTTTTCCTGCCATTGATAGATCATCTGCAAACAGGGAATAATCAACCTCCCAGAAAAGCAAAGCCACAGCAACAATGGGGCATACAGACGGCTGTGCAAATCAAACAGGCATTAACAGATAGCACAGGGGATTTTTACGTGGTCAGAGACAGTCCCAGACAAAGGAGTGCCCAGTTCTTAGTGAGGGGAACTGAGACAGAGACCACAAAGTAGCACCGGAGGGCCGCGTGTTATCGGTAAGTCTATGGACCGGGGGTCAGGTCACTGCCATCCTTGTCCAGGTTAGTGATCCCCAGCTGGGAGATGCAAAGGGATCCATGCCATCGTGACTCAATGGTGGAGAGTGGGGGTCTCAACAGATTCCCGAAATGGCAGGCTTTTAGGCTCTGGAAAAGCAAGACCAGATGGCTGCAGAGGGTACAGGTATCTGTGTCCACATCATGAATCTATCCCGTAATGGCCCTGGGGCTGCTGCGTGCTGATGTACACTCTGTGAGCCTCAGGCCATATTGGAGAACAGTGCCAGCCTCTGAAAATGATAATAATGTCCCCGATAATCCGGGGATAAAACTCACGTCGAGAGTCTCGTGACACCAGAGTAGGGCTGCTTCCCCCCTTGCATATGGACATCCTGTGCTATTACCTGTACACACGCCTTCGTGCTCCACCTCCCCCCTTGCCCTTTCGAAGAATCTCCAGTTCGTGGCAGGGCAATTCAAGTATACATACAAATACAGAAACTACCTATATCATTACTTTACAACCAATCAGCATCATAACCACGTGAACAACGTTGAGGAGAACCGCCGTTGATGGTTTTTTGAATCCTACAAAGCATCCAGAACGTTGGAACAACAATCCCATATCAACTTTATAATCCTTCTCAATCCCACAGAACATTATGTGTGCTGCGAGGTCAACCAGAAACACCCAGACATTGGGATTCCTCTCATGCACGTGTGAGATTTTAATAATAAACCCCTATAGCCACATAGGGTCTATACTTTGTAGGCTTGACATAAATTACATACCATGGGGCCTTTTTGGAAAGTGTTTACTGGATATCCAGGTTCGTATCACGGATGGTACCTCAGGGTCTTAACCACTAATTGTACTCTGCTCCCAAGGAGCATTTCCATTGCTTTCTCTGTTAGATCAACCCACTCATCACACAGGAATGCCGTTCTATTTTTCTACGGGTTTGGTGCAGAAAACCGAGATTCTCTGTGGGTCATATATGCAGAATGAGAATTGCACCGTATTAAGGTACAAGTTTTGATGGAAGGAGAGGTGGTTGTGGATCAGTTACACACCCACAGCACGTGAACAGGATTGGAACAGATGCTAAGAGCTTTTGGGGGAATATTGTCGCTACAGGGTTAGTGTGGTGCTGCTCTTATTGATAACCCCAATTATTTGATGAATTATGGCCTGCGGGGCATTGTCTCTCAAAAGTTATTATTTATCCCTCAGCAATTATTGTGCATCTGTGAGAGATACTTTGAGACCATGGAAATATTGTCTTTTTCCTCATCTTTGTGCCCAATACTTTTACCATCTATTGGGGAATATTGGCTATAATTATTTCTGTGGTCGTTTGGCTAATACTGACTCCATAGGAGCCCTATCCCTTCCATAGCTATTAAGAGAAATTCTTCTCTAACGTAGAGCTTACCCATTTATTTGTTAAATTATAACCTATCGCGGCATGACCTCCATCGATTTCCATATTACCACATGGGTTATAATTCTGTATGTTGTTATTGTCTTGCCCGTTTTCCCACCTTTTGATAGTGAAAACTCCTTAATTTGATGACCGTGTCCTTCCAACAAAACATCAGACAGAAGCACATGGAGAGGTACTCTACAAAAACCTTACCGTTATTCTTCACAAATAGGTCCCAAAAGATCAGGAAACACGTAGGACCTTCCCCACACAGGCGGACAGTCAGCGGCCATGACACGTATGAAACACGGGATCCCAGTTTGGATCCTGGAACAGGAAAAAGAATACATTTAAAATAGTATTTGGACGTCTGAGTGGCTCAGTTGGTTGAATATCTGATGTCTGATGTCTGGGTCTTGGCTCAGGTGTTGATCTCAGGTTCATGAGTTCAAGCCCCACAATGCTCCACACTGGGCTTAAGAACTTTTTTAAAAAATGGCATTTGCAGTATGAGTGTAATAAATAGCATTGTTCCCGAGTTAATTTCTTAGTTCTGATCAGTGTGTCATGACTGCACAGTTGTCAGTGTTGGAGGAAGTGGGGTGAAGGCAAGATACCACGACCCCACCTCCCTGTCCATATCAACACGGCCAAGAGTACCTGCGGGGCTCAGTCGTTGGGCATCTGCCTTAGGTTCAGGTCATGATACCAGGGTCCTGGGACCGAGCCCTGCATTGGGCTCCCTGCTCGGCAGAAGCCCTGTTTCTCCCTCTTCCACTCCCCCTGCCTTTGTTCCTCTCTTGCTGTGTCTGTCTCTGTCAAATAAATAAATTAAAATAAAATAAAATAAAATAAAAGATCAAATCAACACAGGCAGACTGTTTCGCTTATCTGCTAGGAGCAATTTCTGAGATTTGCATATCTTAGTGGTGATCTATATTTTCTATCTTTGCACCAATACTGGGCTGATGTTTTAAATTAAACCATACAGATCTGGCTAAAGAGTATTGGGAATTAAAACCCACTTAAATGTCATCTCTTCCAACCACATACAAATATTGTGACACTGCCTGGTGAAGTATTCTCACGGCTTAAATAAATCACAAATATTTTTACTAAAAAAGTGACACCCCCCCCCCCCAAAAAAAAAACCTTGCAAATATTTTAATTTGGAAAAAAAAAATCAAGAAACTTGACTTCTCCACGGACTCAAATACAAATATTCAAGTGTATTTAATTACAAATTACTGTGAAGTGTATTTAATTACACAATGTGAATGTGTCGTTATCACTAAGTATTATGAAGTTCTTTGAACTCAGATTTATAGTATCATGTGGCAAATGTCTCTCTGCCTTTGTTTTCTAGTGATCTGCATTTTTTTCACGATAACGACAGTTGGGATTTGTCTCAATTCATGCAGAAGGGACAGAAAGGTATTCGGTCTCCGGGCACATCAAAGACGGGAATGGCCAGTTCCTGCTTCTCAGGTTTCCAGAATTCAGGAGAGCAGCCACAAGGCAAAAAGAAAGTTAGTATTTCAAGAAATTGCACCAGACACTCAACTGTCCTTGGGAAGTGTGGGACCGTGTCCATCTCCTGCCTGAATGCACTGTTCCAAACATCTGTATTTGTCATGTCTCCTTCCCAATACAGCTGTTCCGAAAGGAAACTCAAGACTCCCTCTTTGTTTTGATTCTTTATGGTACGTGTTCTCGGTTTCTTCCTAGGTCTTTGGTGTCTCCCGTCTTTGCGTTATTATAATAATGTTTATTGCATGGAACAAAGAGAAGGCGTTGATAACACATGCATTGCTTTCTTTCCCGCATGTGCGAACGTGGTTCAGGATTAAGTATCTGTTTATTTATCCAATAATGTGGTCAATGTTGAAAACACTTGAGGACCCATCTGCTACAAGGTCTGCTCTTGTTTGTTTGTTTGTTTAAGATTTTATTTATTTATTTGAGAGAATGAGGGTGGGAGGGTCAGAGGGAGAAGCAGACTCCCAGCTGAGCCGGGAGTCCAACGTGGGACTCGATCCTGGGATCCAGAATCATGACCTGAGCCAAAGGCAGTTGCTTATTCAACTGAGCTCCCCCAGGAGCCCCACAAGGTCTGGTCTTGAGGAGTGTGGGGGATGTATCTGTCCCATGTTTAGGAACTTAATGCAGGATGCAAACATTTATAGGGTGAACACAAGTGGCAATTTAAGGGAAGTGATCAAAACAGCCCTAAGAAAATGGGGCATCGTTAATACAAGTCACTGAGTCTCGAAAGTTTTAGGAGTATGGTTACAAGGAATGCATTCATTATCACACAAGTTAGTGAATTTAACGTTCAGACATTGTGATCACGCAGCGTCAGGGTGGGACATCACAAAAAGGCCATATATTAGAGATGGTTTGGGGGCTTCTCAAGCGCCGTTTGTCACCTGGGAATCAGCTCAGAGGTCCGACAGTTTGAAGCCATGTAACATTAAATCAGCACGATCACCTGAATGAAATAGGACCGGGATTCTTAGTTCCTGAAACTCATGGGAGGTTAAAAAAAAAAAAAAAAAAACTGGGAGACAAGAGTAGACCCAAGTCCAAGCCTCATCTTCCACTGTAAGAACCTTGTATCTAACCTTCTTTTTCTCTGCTCGTCCAACACAACACACGAGGCAAACACAGTCTGCATTCTACAACCAACACCGATTGCAAGGGATGCTTCCTAAGTTTTGTTGTTCTCTTCCATCAGGAGAGACTTGATTCCTCAGGTTATCTGCGGGTTTTTGTAGGAGTTGGGAGCTCTTAGTTTGCACCCAGGTGTGAACACAGACGAGGACAGACCATCTGGAAATCAAGGACCCTGGGTTTATTCATGGTGCTGAATTCAGGGCGATTCAAGGAATCTCCCCAGGGGAACGAATTCCATAAGAGCTCAGGTTAGCATTGTTAGCAAGGATGTTCCCCGGACACATCGTATCAGGGATACCCCGTAATTGGGAGATTCTGGAGAGCCATTAATCAATGACAGAAGAAGGAAGACGCTTCCTAGATGCGTCCAACTCACTCTCCTTCTATCTTCTATCTTCTAAGGTTTTGCCAACTGCAATATTACCTAGTTATTTCTAGGCTCCCAGAATTTACTCGGGAATGAAAGGGAACACAACCTTCATGCAGGACAGTATTTTTTTATGTGCAAATGAGGTGGGGAATCCTTCCTGCTAATATGGGGCATATTTTTACCAAATGGTGGTTTTATTCTTTAAACATTTAGTTCCCTCTTAGCAAGGGTTCATAAACCATGGCCCTACATTTTATGGAAATAGGGAACCTCAACAGTGAAAATTCTCAACCTAAATAAAGCAAAATTAGTGGACAGCTACTTTTGTAATGTTTTATGTTGGGACACAAGATGAAAACAAGAGCACACTCGGTTTTCCCACTAAAGTCCCAAAAAGAAATGCATACGTTCCTATACATGTTAACATGTTTTTCAAGTTGATAGGCTGCCTAATTGCAAATAAAAACATTCTGTGTTTTGATGGTCTGGAGGGACAGGTTGTAAATTAAAAAAGATTGATGGAAAGCCTGAACCAGCAAACAGAGAAATACCTTGCAGATGGCTTCAAATCCTCCTATTTTTATAAAATTTGTGTGCAAACTAACTTTAATTTGCCTGGGTCAATACATGACAGATTCTGTGTCTTCGGGGAGACCGTCATGATGACAAGCGTTTCTGTCTTTTGAGCCGGAGGTTTTAACAACTCATTTCTTCATTACTACCTTTCTCGGAAGCCAGATTGAAAAGAAACCTCATGTTCCCTGAATTCCAAATTAGACAGGAAAGGGACTACCTGAGGTCGGTTTGGGTTGATGTGGACGTGGCAGGGGGTTGGGGCATACGTCTTCCGGAACTGTCCCACATCACAAAAGAAGGTCCATCTGCAAATGTATTGAGCCAGAATGTTACTAAAAGAAATCGGCTGGCGGGAAAAAAAAAAAAAACACACTTAGCTCAAGAGCCACATCAAAATGCCCTATCTCACCTCAAAATGGATTCCTTCCAGGAAAGGGAGGAAGGCATGTATTCCCCATCCTGCCAAGTTTTATACCATTTCGCTATCTTTCACACGAGGATTTCAGAAACTCTCTCAGGACCCCTAGGATTTCTGTTCCTCTCCCTCCAAACTAACAAAGCCACTTTGAAACGTTCTTTGGTAGAGATTTACTTGAGTGCCTTATTTTGGTGTGTGGTTTGGCTTTCCTACCATGTTCCCCCCAGAAGTGTCCTTATTCATCTGCTTTTTATTATTTTTTTTTTCTGTTGCAGTGAAAAGCAAGACATTAATGGGAGAGAAAGGCAAAGCGTGGTAAAAAAAAAAAAAAAAGCCATCATGGTTTGCCAGTTCTCCACCGACTACAGTATCTACAATTATGAGATGTCTACAGGATGTCCTGAGCAAGGTCGTCTGGGAGTACTTGGGGATGGGGGTATGGTGGAGGACAGGGCTCCCTGCAGAGGTGGTGAGAGATGGGTTTGGGGCACATCGTTTTGGGTCTGCTCTGCAGGTGTTCACAGGAACACCACCAGCCTCCTGGATGGGGCAATATCCCAGTAGTAGTACCAGGACTTGTGAGATGACCTACAGAGGAAAGCGTTCGGTGATGCACTGCCCAGCTCTGCTTCTGCACCTGCTGCTCTATCTTCCAACCTCCTCGCTGATCAAACTTCCCACTCCCCGGGGACTTAGAACTCAGGAGACAGCCTCTTGGAAGGGATGTGGTTGCTTGATTTTTCAGGTGAAATCAAGTGCGTTAACATCAAAGGAGGATGGCCAACAGGTCTACCTGATGCTGATCTGCGAACCCTGGAGCTTCCTAGAGCATGCCATCACACAGGCTCAGGGAAACCAGCCACAGCAGCAGGGCTCTGTCATTGGAACGCCACATGAGCCACCAGTCCTGCCGAGGACAGCCTCGTCCTCTGGCTGTTATCCCGGGCACCTGAAGGGCCCTTGTGCATTTTCTAGGTCTGGACCATCTCTGTATCCACCTGCTGTATCAAAGCCCCACTGAGGCACACAGTGAGGTCTGTGTGACGTCCCCTGGGTCCCACCTAACGCATCTGATGGCAGGTCAGCAGACCACGGGGGCCAAGGGCAAACACAAGTGTTGGACATGTATCAATGTAGATAGTTTATGTTACATTGTATTATGCTACATAGTATATTATATGTATAACACATATGTATTATATACATTTATCCTGTTAGATCATATTACTATATATTATGTAATATTTGATATATATCTACATATATTCCATGTACTATATTTATATATTAGATCATTTTTTTTTTTAATTTGACAGAGTGACAGATCACAAGCACACAGAGAGGCAGGCAGAGAGAGACGGGGAAGCAGACTCCCTGCCGAGCAGAGAGCCCAATGCGGGGCTCGATCCCAGGACCCTGAGATCATGACCTGACCTGAAGGCAGATGCTTAACCCACTGAGCCACCCAGGTGCCCCTAGATTATATTTATATTATATATTTGCCTATTACCTATTTATGTTTATTACATATATTATGGAACTTTATATATTTATATAATGCATTTATGTATTTATATATTACATAAACTATTTTAAGATTTATATACTATGTATTTACTATACATGTTTATATATTATATTCTATACATATATATTATACATGCATATACTATATGTATTCACACTATGCATTTTGTATATTTATTATATATTATGTATCATGTATTTACTAATATATTATACATAATTGTAAATATTTAGCAGCAACTCAATAACTGGTTTCTTTTTTGAAGATTTTTATTTATTTATTTGAGAGAGAGACAGTGAGAGAGATCCTGAGAGAGAAGAAGGAGAAGGAGAGGCAGAAGCAGACTCCCCACGGAGCTGGGAGCCTGGTGCGGGACTCGATCCTGGAACTCCAGGATCATGACGTGAGTCAAAGGCAGTTGCTTAAGCAACTGAACCACCCAGGTGCCCCATGGTAACTGTTTTGTAAGTAATCTCTGCACCTGATGTGGGGCTTGACTCACGACCCCAGGAGATCAAGAGCTGCACCCTCTTTAGAATGAGACAAAGCTACGGTCACCTGAGTGGCTCAGATGGTTGAGCATCGGACACTTGATCTCAGCTCAGGTATTGATCTCAGGGTTGTGAGTTCAAGGCCCACACTGGGCTCCATTCTGGGTGTGGAACTTACTTTAACCAAAAAAAAAAAAAAAAAAAAACCAGAGAGAGAGAGAGACAATCCATACAGTACTACTTGCACAGAGAGCTCAGATAGGGACCTACCCAATCATGGTCCATTTCCTTCCCACAAAGGAATTAATTACTAATTAAAAGTTAATTCTCCATGAAGCAAACCATGTTGACGGAGAAACAAAGTCTTTTAAACAAGTAATAAAAGGGGGGCTTTTGTGGGGGGTGCTCAGTCATTAAGTGTCTGCCTTCTGTTCAGGTAGGATTCCAGGGTCCTGGGTTCAAGCCCTGCATCGGGCTCCCTGCTCTGCGGGGAGCCTCCTTCTCCCTCTCCCGCTCCCTCTGCTTTTATTTCCTCTCTTGCGGTCTCACTCTGCCAAATAAATAAAAAATCCTAAAGAAAAAAGAAAGTAATAAAGGAACATGATATCCTTAGGAGGAACTATGTGAAGCAACTGTCCATATTGCATCAGTGGGCATGTATATACACCTACATACGGGAAAAAACAGACCTTGGTGTAGGTCCAAGTAGATCTTTGCTCAGAGATACTCACCAACAGGCATCCATGAAGTCCACTGTTGTCACCCAACTGAATTACTCGTGTCCACTTGAAAATAACACATTTTCTGAGTCTGTATATTTAAATAAGGTTGAATATAATGCTTCCATCAACAAAGGCAGACTTCTCTAACCCACACACCGTTTAACTACACAATCTGCTAAACTGCAAATTTTGTTAGGGCAAGAAAACATCACTTTTTTTTTTTTAAACTTCACTTTTCATTGCTGTATTTGAGTAACTCTTCTTAAGCATACAATACAAGATTTCTGGCTGTATACACAGAAACGTAAATGCTTCATCACACACTTTTCCTTCTTTATTCCATATACCGAACCAAAGAAATGCTAAAGGGCAAATCTAAATGTTTCTGCATGTATCTGTCTATACAGTATTTACATATTATTATATATAAAATTATATATATGTAATATATAAAATTATATATAAGATCATACAAATTAAATTTTATATACAATTATATGGATATTTTATATACCTTTATAAATAAAATTATAAATATATAAATATGTACACATTTAACTTGTATGTTATATGCATATAAATATAATTATATAAACATATTAAAATATATATTGTTATATATCATATATGTTTATGTATATATGTATATGTAAATGTGTATATACTTATATATAAACTTGTTTATAAAAAATATACTACTTATAAATAATATATATATAATATCTATATATAAATAACTATTACTTATATATTTAATATATATAATTGTATTTTATATAAGGAAAGAGTATATAAATTTACGTACAGGAATAATAAAATGATAGGTCATGGGAGTCCATTTCCTAAGAACTGATTTTATTATATTATATTATTATATAAATTATATAATTATACAATTATTTATATATTTACAATTTATATACAATATATTATATACAGTTATATTATGTAATAATATATGTAATATATCATATATAGTTATATATGTTATATTACTTATATATTATCACAACGTATCACATGATATATTATTATATAACTATATATAATATATTATATAATGTTATCTTGTATTATATTATAGGAGCTGGTCCTCGGTCACGAAGATTCAGAAACCAGAGTTTGTGAATGCAGAATACAGCCATCATTCCAGAGGAAGAATATTCAAAACGACCAACGACCTAGAGTGAGACACAACGTCAGGATGCCAGAATATTCATTTGTGATGCACGCCTCTCACCGAAAAGTGAATATTGAAAGAAAAGCAGTACATTCTCCATCATTCTAGAGTTCCCAGACTTCAGCGGCAAGCCAAATGATCATCTGACTTTTCTTCCCCCATAAACCCAGAGCTGGTTCAGTGAAGGAAATTCTCTTCCTAGGCCTGATTCCGGGCATCTCGCAGAGATCGCCTGCAGAATAAGGGGTTTGGTGAACGGGCCTGGGATGGGTGACACCGTAATTCAGACGGGCTCTGTCTTCTTTGCCTTATAATTATGAGCAGGTCTTCCTTCTTATGGCACCAACTACCCCTAGGTATCTAGTGACAGATTGAAATAGAATCACCCACTGCATTTAATGGGACTTCATATTTTCATGTTCTCTGGTGATTCTCAGCTCTCATTTCCGAAGGACGACATTTCCTCCCCCCAATCTGAGTTTCCTAACTTCTTGTAGGAAGATCTCATTCCCCAGTCCCTGCAGCAGCTCCAGCTTGTAAAATGGCCTCATGCATATCCTGGTCATTTGTGCATTTAGACTGTTTTTGTTCAGTTCCCCCCGTCTAAATTGTTGACTAATCGGGCTGTGCTCTGTTAAGCAGCTGACACATTCTAGTTGTATGTGAAACGACCGTCATAGTCATTTGTAGTGGAGGAGTTGTTAGGCACGCTATAATCCACATGGATGTAAAATATAATAAAACTGGAGGTCGTTATCATTATGAAGATTGTCTTCCCTTTTCGGAATGGCTCACGGCATTCCAAATTTGTAAGCAATTCCTATAACCTTCCCTCGAACCACAAAGTCAAGTGCCCATCCAAGGGTCCAAGTCAACGCACCACTAGGAAAAACAATTCCTGTGCTATTTAACACAATCAACAGGGTAGAAACCTTGCAGGCATCATGTACACTAGTACACATATTTTAATCAGGAGCAGAGATTAAAAGGGTCCACGCTGAGGAAAGGTTACATTTTGCTGTCTGCTGACGGTAGAGGAGCAAATATCAACTTGTCTGAGACAGGGACAAAGGGAATAGGAGAGCCTTCCATCCTACAGCCCAGGTTGCTGTAACCTGAGGGGATCACCAGGACCAAAGAAATCCCTGTACAAGAAAACTTATGTTGTTCTGCAAGACCAAGAATGGGAAAACTGGGAAGATGCGGTCTTTGACCAAGACCTGCTGTTAGGGGAAGGGAACAGAGAATCTAGAACAGAGTACCTTGAGGAAAGGCTCTGCTAGTGACCCACTCTGCTAGTGACTGCTCCCTGAGATTTAAATAAGGGGGTGGGGGGTTAAAACTGCTACCATGGGGATTTGTCCAAAATGCCAAGTGACTACTTCTCAAAGTAGGTCTTTCCCAACCCTGTAGACCCAGCAAGACGAGGGTCTACAAGGTTGGTTAAGAACTATTTTGAGCAGAGTTTTCAGTAGTCACAGAAGAACTTATATTCAGGTGCTGCTGTGTAGGGATGCTGACTGGGGGTCCATGACTCCTGGAATAATAATGAAGCCACAACCTATTATTATCAGTTAAAATTGAGTATATAATTCAAGATCAAAATCCACTTTCTTTGCCATTTGTCAACTGCAAGAACATGACCTTCATTTTCTTTTTTAAAAATAGACTTGATTTTTTTTTTTTTTTAGAGCATCTTCAGGTCTACGGTAAATTGGGGGGGAGGGGAGGCGCTTAGCAGAATTTCCCAAGGAGTGTAACACTGCCGGTTGCACTCTCACAGAGTCTTTTCTGTTATCAACATTCCCACCAGAGGGTGCATTTATTATGACTGATGAACCTGCATCATACATCATCATCACCCAGGGTCCATCATTTCCATCAGGGTTCACTCTTGGCATTGTGGGATTGGACAAATGCATGATGTTGAGTAAACAGGTCATTACAAAACCCCTCTTTTTGTGCACAGTTGATTCATCAGTTTTAAAGAACTTAAAAATGGCTCAAGTTCGTGTCCTGAGTTTCATTATTTCTGTTTAGAGGGCCACAGCCACCATGTTGGTCAAACCTGGGTGGCTCAGTTGGTTCAGTGTCTGCCTTCAGCTCAGGTTACAATCCCAGAGTCTTGGGATGGGAGTCCTGCATCAGGCTCCTTGCTCAGAAAGGAGCCTGCTTCCCTCTCTTTGGTTCCCCCATTTGTGCACAGTCTCTCTCTCTTTCTGACAAATAAGTAAAATCTTTTTTTTTTTTTTTTTTTTTACAGAGAGAGATCACAAGTAGACGGAGGCAGGCAGAGAGAGAGAGAGAGAGAGAGAGGGAAGCAGGCTCCCTGCTGAGCAGAGAGCCCGATGTGGGACTCGATCCCAGGACCCCGAGATCATGACCTGAGCCTAAGGCAGTGGCTTAACCCACTGAGCCACCCAGGCGCCCCTAATAAGTAAAATCTTTAAAAAAAAAATGTAATAGTCTGCCTGTACTCCCACATTTTTCTAAGTGCTATATACTAATAATCGATTGCTATATAGTATTTCTTACCTAAAAAGTAATACATGCTTTCTAACATCTGTCATTATAACTTGGTGGTCTAGCCTAGATTTTGTAGTTGCTAGTTGTTGTCTAGAATCTTGTTTTATAGTCACTACTGCTCCCTGAGATTTAAATAAGGGGGGATTAAAACTACTACCATGGGGATTTGTCCAAAATGCCAACAATAGTTCATCAATTCAGCGATTTTTGCACTCTGAGCTACAGAGGTTGAAAATTTAACCCAATCCTTGAACTCAGGACAGCTTAGCTCCAAAATTCTAACTCTAGCCAACTACTCCTCTCAAGAGTCTTTAAGTAATTCAACCAGAAGGCAAAATTATTAAGAATGATGAAAACATACATCAAAAGTAATGACATACTGTACAGTGGCTAATATCACACACACACACACGATGAAAACATCAGAGATTTGCCAGAAGCTGTGACTACCTCAGCACAGCCCTCTTGCCTTATAAGTTGGATAAGTATAAAAACAGAACAAGGTAAATACAAAATAAGTCATTAAGGAGAGTACAGGATGCAGCTATCCATAATAAAAATAAACCAAGCCAACATAACGGTTAGTTGATGTGTCCTAAAAATGAAATTTTCATGAATTTCTGGTAAGAGGCCGAAATTAGGTTCTCTTTCATTTTTATGTTTCTGTCCTAAGTATGTATCTGTATCTATATCGGCTATAGATAGATATATGGAGAGACAGAAGTACTCCAATGAGAGAGAAACAGAGAGAAACCATCAAAAAAACATCAAAAATCAGGGAAGGATAGGGTGGTTGGGTTATGGACATGGGGGCATAGCACCATATGTGCTACGGTGAACGCTGTGAAATGTGTAAGCCTCACGATTCACAGACCTGTACCCATGGGGCAAATAATAAATTATATGTTAATAAAAATAATAAAAAATAAAAATAAATAAAAATTTAAAAAATCATGATCCAGCTCAATTCTCTACTTGCTTTGAAACCTATGAATCCCTGACACTTTGAAAGGACTTTACAATTTACTCACTTATTGTAGTTTGTGTTCCTTGCATACCCTGTATGTCCCCCAAGTCAGCTTTTAACTTTATAGGGGACAACTCCTGTCTGAGATTTAATATGTAGATGATGAGTATTTCCAAAGGACTAGTGGTGTTGGTCATTCCTCAGGTCAAAAGCTCGCATTAAGGAGGATGTGTGCTTACAGAACCCATCAGCCCAACTCAATGCTTTTCACCAATGCTGGAGTCTTAAGTAATTAACTTATAGTCTTGCAAATCTCTGTTGCACTTGCTGTGGATCTGTGAATCATCTAATAATCTAATAATGCACAGATTATTTCCCTTGCTAAATTTACTTATACTTTACTTGCAATCACTTGTACAATACAGGGAATAAAGCAACATTCCAAAGTTTCATTTTACACAGGCCCACACATAAACATATTAGTCAGCATATCGATATTTGAGCCTAGTAATATGTTTTTATGTATCATATATATATATATATATATATATATATATATATATATATATATATCTCGACATAATAGGGCAACACTGGCAATAGCTTAGCATATATATAAAAACAAAACCAATCACAGTTTCTCACTGAGATGACTCAAGACCGAATGCAGGAACTTAACATTTTCTTATTCCCCATTTTAGCGCGTCTGAACATTTTCTTTTCCATAATGAGTTGCTGAATCTCGAGTAAATTGTTTAAGTGCTCCAAGATTGAATCTGAGCTCCAAGCCACTCCTAATGGATCACCATTTATTCATTTTCTATTTCAATCTGGGGGCACTTGGTTAGCTGTGTTAACTCTGGAACTGTGTACCAGGATGACATGTAATTTCGCCACGAGTCACAACTGAACCAACGGATACTTTCAACACCAGCAACTTCCTGCTTCTCCACATAGTTTATCAATGGGATTCTGATGGCGGCATCTTCATGATCATTAAGAACACATTCTGTCTTTAAAATCCAGTTCTCCACCACCATCTCCAAAGTCAACTTTGGAGAAACCCACCAAGTTCTAAAACAAAGAAACACAACCTTTCAACGCTCTAGCTCTAGGGGAAAAGAATATGGAAGAGGGAGGGAAACAGCACAGATCTTCCTGAAAGAGGTAGGAAGAGATTCTGGTCACCAGTTCCATGGTGGGGAGGAGGGTTTCACCACCACCCATGATTCCACTCCATTCTGAGACATCTACACAGAGATAGTGTCTGTAGTCAGAGGTCAGGGCTCAATCCTACAAGACTACCCACCACCCCACTTCAGGTACAGATCTCAAATCCAAGTTATCACCTATGCTGCTAAACCGGGAGCTGTAGACAGAGACAGCCCATGCCCTCCTCTTCCTGGGGTCCCATTAATCTGCCAGAGCAGTTCCCGGAGCTCAGGAAGCAGGTTACTCACTAGATCACGGTTGATGAGAACAGGATGTAACTCAGGAACTTGGGACGATGAGATGCAGAGGACCAGCTGTGGAGAACGGTGCACTTCTCTCCCCAAACCTCCTCGTGTCTGCCAACCCCTAAGCTCTTGGAAACCACTCCTCCCGGGTTTCTAAGGAAGCTACATAATAGAGCAAGGACTGATTCATTAGCCATTGGCCCAAGGCCACCAAGTCACCCTCCAGCCCCTCCCCCTCCGCAGAGCTCAGCTTTCTAGCTACAACCCTCGGGGCAGGTGCTGGGTTCCCCTGGTAACCAGCCCCCATCCCAAAGCCACTTCATTAACTTAACAAAAGACACCTTTCACGCTCCCACCACAGGAAATTCCAAGGGTTTTAGGAGCTCAGTTCCAGAAGGCCAAACTGGGGACTCTTAAAAAATCACTGGTATTTACTCGAAAGCCCCCTCTTTCAAACCCCATGAGGCCAAATTCAGACAAATGCTTATTATTTAAAGGAAAAAAAAAATGGCAAAACATGCTTGCTTAAAATATTTGAAGGTGCATATAAAGTAACTCCTTATATGAGGGGAAAGGCAATGATGTCCTGCTGTCCAGGAAAGTTTTCTCCTTTATTATTGGTAGAAGATTGTGTTACTTGTAGAACACACACTCGAGAAATCTCACCACAGACTAAAATCATCTACCACTAAATGTACAAAATTCCACTACCTGGTGTAAAGTGCCACATGCTTTATTTTCAGAAAAAAATACCTTTAAAAATCTAATGTCAGTCAACAACAAATCCAATGTTTATCGAGTCAATAAGAAGTTTCATGCTTTACTATTTTAAATTTAACAAATTAGTTCCCCTGTGACATAGGAGAGATGCTACGGTTTGAAGCCAGTGGCCAAGAAAGAATTCTTGAGATGTCTTTGGCGCAAAAAGGTGTTTTTTTGTTTTTGTTTTTTTAAGATTTTAAGATTTTTTAAGATTTGACAGAGAGAGACAGACACAGCGAGAGAGGGAACACAAGCAGGGGGAGTGGAAGAGGGAGGAAGAAGCAGGATTCCTGCTGAGCAGGAAGCCTGATGTGGGGCTCGATCCCAGGATCCTGGGACCACGACCTGAGCTGAAGGCAGAAGCCTAAGGACTGGGCCACCCAGGTGCCTGAAAAAGGGTGGTAATATGTGTGACATTCCTCAGGCACCCCTGACTGCTCTAAAAGAAAGACAAATAGTTAACTTGCAGAGATCACAATCCTGCAAGACAGGAGTCTCCCTTGTTTTACCAATGTCCTAGAGATTTACAACAAAGAAGTTACCTTATCAATAGCACAATTTCCAGAGGCAAATAACTCACTTCCTCAAGCCCTAAATAAAGTTAAATTTTTTCTAAACCCAAATCTCACTAACAAGGACACTTGATAGGAGAAATGTGAAACACTATCTCTAGATCTCCAAGATAGTGTCGAGAATCATTCCCAAGCTTATGGCCCACTGATAGACATCTAAAGGGTCTCACAAGAAGATTTTTACTACTAGTAATAAATAACCTTTCTCCCAACAATAGCTAACCCCTCAAGGTCCTGGAGACCTTGCTTCCAAAATTCCTTAAAGACTAACATCACCCGCTTTGTTCTCACCTACCCAACTCCTGTGTGTATAATCAGCCACTCCTCAGGAAAACGGGGCAGCAGCTCTTCCTGCCCATGGGTCCTGTCCCCTTGCGTTAATAAACCACCATTTTGCACCCAAGATGTCTCAAGAATTCTTTCTTGGTCATCGGCTCCGGACCTCAGCCCACCGAGCCTCACCTAGGTTCTAGAACTTCATCAACAGGACCCATGGGCAGAAGGAGGAGGAGCCCATTATATACTTTCAAGTTGGGAAGGGGTCAGGGAGTGTGAGTGTCTAAGGAATTGGGGAAGCAAGGTTTCCAGGACCTTGAGGGGCTGGTTGCTGTTGGGAAAATGTCATTTATTACCGTCTCATAAAACCTGAGTCATGAGACCCTTCGGATGTCTATCGGTGGACCAGATGCCTGCAGATGATTGCCAGCACCTATCTTGGGGGGGGGGGGTGTTAGAGATAAAGGAAGTTTCCAAATAATTTTTATATGTTAAAGAAGACTTACAGGGTCCTGGGTATCGGGCTAAAATTGCCTTTTGCCCTTAAAAATGTATTAACATCAAGGCCACTGAGTCCGTAGAGGAATGTCACTCTTCCTGTTTCAAGGACTTGTCAGGGGCTGTAAGTGGTATGGAAATTTAATTTTTCTTTTCTCTTTCTTTCCCATATCACCCTATACACTAACTCTATGAAATACTTGTTAATATTTAACCGTGTTGCATGGGGTCCTTTATCTTACTTTTACATTTTTATCATATGCTGTAGATCATATATATTATACAGTAAATATTGTAGATTATTATAGATTATATATAGATAATGTATTATATAGAGATTCTATGTATATTTGATGATTTTCCTGAATGTGTAGAATATCTCAGAGCCTTTGGAAATTCTGTTTAATTATCAGGTCAAAAATTATTTCAATTTAATTAATTAGGCTCTTAAGTTTGTTATTAAATTTTTCTTTATTTGGGTATCTTTCTCTTAGCTTTCCCAACTTCTTGACTTGTAGAGAAGGTCACTGATTTTCAGCCCTTTTGTATTTGTTAAATCCTGAATGTCATCATTTCTTCTCAAAGTACTGAAACAGGTTTTAATGCAGTTTTACTAGTATTCATTTCTGTAGATTTTTAAATTTCCATTTTAATGTCTTACCTGATTCATTTTATTTTAGCAGGTGTATTTTGAAATCCCAGGCAGGTGATTATTTAGTTAGTATTTTAGTTAATAGTTTGTTAATTTATAATTTATTAATAATATTTTATTCATTCATTCATTCATTCATTCACTCGAATTTATATTTGTTTCTAATCGATATGGTTGGGAAGATACTTGTACTCAGGTGTCTGTTGAGACTTGCTGTGTGACCTAATTCGTAGTTTTAAAAATCGTATCTCTCTGCTTGCCGCAAATTATACTTACGGCATTATAGCCATCAACTAGACAAGGCTCGTGAATGAAGATGGGTTTATTTTGTCTATGTTTTTCCACCTGGCCTCATAATAAAGGAGAGTCTGACTATGTTGATTGCTTTGTCTACATTTCCCTGGAGATTTTCTTTTTTTTTTGCCATCCTATTTTGTAGCAGAATTGTTTGTTGCATGCAAGTTTAGATTCCACCTAAAACGTCATTTTACATCATTCCAGTAACAGCTACCCCCTTTATCTGAAAGTTATTTAGCTGATATTAATGTAGTTATACTGGTTTTGCCCTGGCTGGCCATTACCACTCTACTACATTTATATAAACCTTTGGGGTCTTGATATTTTAGATGTGTCTTTTTTTTTTTTTTTTTTTTTGTACAGGGCATGTAGCAGGATATTTTACCTGTATTTTATTGAGACTTTTCTTTCTTTCCTACTTTTGGTCTGCTTTTTTCCTCTTCCTTTTATATATTTTGAATGAATATATAGAAGGTGAGTTTCCCCCTCCCCCCAAATCCTGAAGGGAATTCTTTTTTTTTTTTTTTTTAAAGAGGAAAGGTCATTGATTCTTGTCTTTTCTTTTGAGATTTTTATTTATTTATTGGACAGAGAGAGAGAGAGAGAGTACATGCGTGTGAACGCATGAAGGGGCAGTGGCAGGTAGGGGGAGAGGGAAAAGCAGGCTCCCTACTCAGTAGGGACTGTAGGGACTACAGATGCCAGACTCCATCCCAGGACCCTAGGATCATGACCTGAGCTGAAGGCAGTTACTTAACCAGCTGAGCCACCCAAGCACTCCCAATGGGAATTCTTAATGCTCACCTTCTTGAATCCAGAAAAGAGTTTTTTTTTACAATTCCAGTATGGTCCCTTGAGATATTGTCTTTGATGTAATTCCATATATAATGTTCCTTAATTTAAATCACAAGTGTGTAAGACCATTATTTCTTCTTCTTCTTCTCCTTCTTCTTCTTCTTCTTCTTCTTCTTCTTCTTCTTTTCTTCTTCTTCTTCTTCTTTTTTAAGATTTTATTTATTTATTTGACAGAGAGAGACACAGCAAGAGAGGAAACACAAGCAGGGGGAGTGGGAGAGGGAGAAGGAGGCTTCCTGCCAAACAGGGAACCCAACATGGGGCTGGATCTTAGGACCCTGGGATCATGACCTGAGCCGAAGGCAGACGCTTAACAACTGAGCCACCCAGGTGCTCCCGTAAGACCATTTCTTAATGATTCCTGTATGTTTTCAGATCGTTAGCTTTTTATATGGAATATGATATAATTTCTTCAATCAACTTTCCAGAATTCTAATGTTACTCATATCTGAGTCTTTTCTACATTTTAACCCATCTTTTGAAATTTCATTTTTAAATATTTATGTAATAATACGAACACAGACTATTGATAGCTATTATTGATAGACAGTACTACTTATAGATCTACTTATAGCACAACAGTCTATTATGATAAATAGTTGTTGACATAATTTGCCATCATTATGGCAAAAAATGGCAAAATAACTGTCAGGTTTTTGTTTTTTGTATGTGCATATACTTGTTTCTCTGGAAATGTTGCCCTTTTTTTCATTACTTCATCAAATAAGATAGATACTTTTTTTCAAGAATAACCAATTTAGTTATTAAATCTGAACATCAGTAGAAGAGTTGAAGAAAAGTAAGTGCTTCTTTTTTTTTTTAAGATTATTTATTTATTTGATAGAGAGAGAGCACAAGTAAGCAGAGCAGCAGGCAGAGGGAGAAGGAGAAGCGGAATCTCCACTGAGCAGAGACCCCCAAAGCAGGACTCGATCCCAGGACCCTGAGGTCATGACCTGAGCCAAAGGCAGATGCTTACCTGACTGAGCCACCCAGACATCCAATGCTCCTTTTTATATAGCATTACTCTCAATGAAATTCTCTTTGTTCTTTTACCTCAAGGTAGATTAATAAATTCCTCATTCTGTGTTATACCCTAAAAATTACCATACAAAGTAGAGAAAAATATATCAAGAAAAATATATCAGGAACAAATTGTAGCCCTTACTTAATACACTGTACATACATTCGTATAAATCAGGTTCGTTGTTTTGTTAACAAAGTAACCAAAAGTGCTGGCACACATAAAATATGTATAAAAATTGTTGGCTGGAGAAGAGTTGCGGGCGGCGGGGAGGGGGAGCGGTTTCCAGAAAGATTTTGGTTGAAATAGTAAGGCTGTTTCTCTCTCATAATTATTAGTTGAAAACTGTCCAAGTCAAAATCACGCTTCTGTGCTAACTTTCACGCTGAGATCTACAATATAATCCAGATTGATTTTTGTGCCTGGTATGAGATGGAACTCCATATTCTATTTTTTGCTTTCTCTATATTCAAAGATTCTGTCTTTGCTTCTCTCTATGGTGCCAGCTTTGTCATTCAGTGAGTGACAATATATGTCTGGATCTTTTCCTCAATGCAAACCTTATTTTCCACCAACCAGTGTCATTTTCTGCATTGATAACACACTGCTGAAATATTGAAATAGTCACCCAATGGTGTAAATTCTCCCTATTTTTTTTATTTATGACAATGTCTTACCAACATACAGTACTTTTCATTTCCATTATAGTTTATCCTTGATATCACATTTTACAGAAACCCTGCTTTAACTTTGATTTTGAATCCAGAGGTAAATTTGAAGTTTTCCCCATTGTTGGGGAACCAAACCTACAGTTTACATAGTAAATGTTTAAATATAGATATTAAAGCCCAGAATGAGCAATCGATTCTTTAACCCACTACAGATCATTCCGTGCACTAATGTTTAAAATTTCACTGAGATTTTAAATATGTGGGCCAACATAATAAAATAAATGCACATTATAAAAAAGGTTTTATTCTGAATTCATGGTATATTGTCTATGATTTTCACTTACTTGAGTCTAGTGCAAGATTCATTTTAAATCTGCTTTGTTAAAACTTTTTTGTTTTTTAAGATTTGATTTATTTAAGAGAGAAAAAGTGAGAGAGCAGAAGCAGAGGGAGAGGGAGAAGCAGGCTTCCCAGTGAGTAGGGATCCCCACCATGTGGGGCTCGATCCCAGGACCCTGAAGTCATGACCTGAACTGAAGGCAGATGCTTAACCCACAGAGCCACCCAGGTGCCCACACTCTACTAAAATTGCAGTGTTGCGTTTGTTAGTACAAAATATTAAGTTTCATTAACTTTAAAAAAAATTTAACAGTGGAAACAGTTCATCCACTTTTATGTCTGAATTTGAGCTTTATATATCCCTGTTGTGTCACTACTGAGTTTTCACAGTAAAGTTACTGATAAAAAAAACACTTGAGGGAAAAATTAGATTGGTGGAATCCTCCTCTAGGACAAGAATATAAACAGAGTAACGATGCTGTTGACGAAGAATCATGGTGCGTATCGTGGTAAGAACCAGGACGTCGCTAAACGAGAAGAAAAACTAAGTTTGTGACCTGCACGTTACAGCTGATCTAAAGAGCCAACTCATTGTTGGGGACCCAAGCCTACTAATTAAAGAAAACTCTGATATCTCGCTTGTCATCCAAGACCTGTGAAAATTGCCCATTTGTAATGGAAGCCATAGGTCTGGGGCACATTAAATTTGATTCTGTACTTTTTCTTTTGTTTTTTTTTTTTTTGTTTTTAAAGATTTTATTTATGTATTTGACAGAGACCACAAGGTGGCAGAGAAGCAGGCGTCGGGGTGGGGGAGCAGGCTCCCCGGGGAGCAGAGAGCCCGATGTGGGGCTGGATCCCAGGACCCTGAGATCAAGACCTGAGCCGAAGGCAGAGGCTTGAATCCACTGAGCCACCCAGGTACCCCTGATTTTGTAGTTTTTTAATGTCAGGATTATATGGCAACAAAAAGTGATGAATTCTTATATTCCCAAAGCAAAACTGGAAACTCGTCGTCCTATTTTCCACAAAAGTCAGGTAGACATGAGAATTTGATTTCGTCACAGATGGTGATGCAGGAAAAGTACTGCTTTCCGAAAATTGTGACTTTTTTTTTTTTTAAATGATTATTTCTAACCTTGCGATGACATTGGTTGCCTCTGGTTACTCTGTCATGAGAAACCTATTAATCTTTGTGAATTTCTAACCAACAAGTGGCCATCCATTGACATGGTCACCAAACTATTATCCATGTATTTTTTTTCCCCCTCAAATATGGGAAGTTATTACAGCAAGAACTTCCAGCAGGTATGAAGAATTTTCGGGGGAAAAGTCTTATATTTTGTCTTATAGGAATTCCAACATTATTTTCTTTTGCACATTGACTTATAAACCACATTTGATTTATATTTATGTTGAGTGACTGTCTGAATCAGTAGAGCTTTGTGACTCTTGATCTTGGGCCTGTGGGTTCAAGCCCCACATTGGGTATGGAGTTTACTTAATTTTTTTTAATTACATATTTTAAGTAATCACAAATAATGCAGAGACAATATATTGGCACTACATGGTCATAAATTTAAATATTCTGTCTCAAAGGAGATGGTCAGATTTGGTATGTAAACAAATAAAAATCATTACTGTTCACTTTAATATTTTTATACCATTTCCCTGGTTGATTTGTATCATTGCTAAAAGTGACTTACTTAATTTTTTGGAACCCACATATATTCATATAAATGTGGGATGTTTCTTAACGAATACTTTAAATTTAAAGTAGTAAAGCATGACACTTCCTATTGACTTTGGTAAAGTTGGATTAATTGTTGACTGCCATTAAATTTTTACAGTTATTTTTCAGAAAATATAGCATATGGTATTTTATACCAGGTAGTGCAAAAGTTTCTTCCTTTTTATATTTTATTCTGTAATGTTGGGAACAAAATATGTGCCCTGTGATTTGCTTTTTACTCTCAAAACAGCTATATTTTATGTTTTCCTTTTTCTCTCTCTATATTCCCCTGGGCAGGGAAGGTTAGTCTTGGTTCAATCTGGCATTTAACTATTCCTCCTGTAAACTTTATGATCTCAGAGTTGATTAGGTAAGTTCATGTGGCAAGTTTTAAGTGTGAAGTCGTAAATAAGTTTAAAGTCCATTAAAGTGAGTTGATGTGGTGTTTTTCCAGAATCCACGCTGGGAAATAGTTTCCATTTCTGTTGTATGTTTATTTGCCCTAATTTAATCTTTACCACATTTTGTATTATGAAAGTGACATATATGTTCATTAGGAAAACATAACAGAATAAAAACAGTCAAATATCTTTCTCACATAGTTTGATGTGCAAAACCTATATGAGTTAATATAGAATAAATATGTGATACAACCATTATACACCTTCACTTCCACACAATATATTTCTGTGTCAGTAAATATTTACACTATATTTTTTTTCTTTTAATAATCTCTACCCCCAACATGGGTCTCAAACTCACAACCCTGAGGTCAACAGTTGAACGTACTACTGACTAAGCCAACCAGGGGCCATCAACACTATTTTCAATTAGTATAATTTGATTTGAATATTCTACAATGCTTTTATTTTTTAAGATTTTATTTATTTATTTGACAGAGAGAGATCACAAGCAGGCAGAGAGGCAGGCAGAGAGAGAGAGAGGAGGAAGCAGGGTCCCCACTGAGCAGAGAGCCCGATGCGGGGCTTGATCCCAGGACCCTGAGATCATGACCTGAGTCGAAGGCAGAAGCTTAACCCACCAAGCCACCCAGGTGCCCCTGAACATTCTACGATGCTTTAAGTCAATGGTCTATTTTGGAGCTCCTGACTGGCTCAGTCAGAAGAGGGAGTGGCTCTTGATCTTGGAGTGGTAAGTTTGAGCCCCACGTCGGGTGAGCCAATGACTGAAATGAGTAAAAGTTTAAAAGTAAATAAAAAAGGAATCCATAAAAATTAATGCTCCATTTTAAGAAACCTTACGTCGTTCCCAGTTTTGACTATTAAAATTAAATAGAAACGAACTACTTGCTATTCAAAATGGTGGACATTCTTTGTTCTTTCATTGAAAGAATCACTTTAAACGCTACGCATCACCAAAGGTAACGTGGACACATTTAATTGCATTAAAGGCAAGAAATTTCAGAGGTGCCTGGCTGGCTCAGTCTGTAGAACATGGGACTCTTGATCTAAGGTTGTGAGTTTGAGCCCCCCTTTGCAGGTAGTGATGGCTTAAAAAAAAAAAATTAAGAACCTTTTTAAACAACTATCATGGAAGAAAGGAAAATACAGCCATAAAGTAGAAGAAGATATTTGAGAAATTTGATATTTTTTTTTGCTCAGGCGGTTAAGTATCTGCCTTCAGGTCAGGTCAGGATCTCAGGGTCCCGGGATTGAGTCCCGCATCGGGCTCTCTGCTCTGCGGGAAACCTGCTTCCCCCTCTCTCTCTGCCTGCCTCTCTGCCTCCTTGTGATCTCTGTCAAATAAATAAATAAAATCTTTAAAAAAAAATTAAAAAGGATATTTGAAAACGGTTTTAAAATGATGTAAATATCAACATGTACAATGTTTAAAAAATTGAAACATTTAAGAAGGTGATAACTTTATTTACATACGACTTTTTAATTTTTCTAATACTGACTTTTATAATGTGAATCTAATAAAATTCAAACAATTGACTCAACTACTTTATTCCTCATCTGTTTATTCTTCAAAATGTAAAACAAATGAATTGTAGGGACCTTTAGGTTTTTTCATTTCTGGTGGGAATAAATAAGTAATTTAATCCTTTTTTTTTAAATTTCTATCATTGTCATTGCATTCTACAAATATATGTGACTCTTACACTCTATGTAAGTCTAAAAACAAAAGTCAAGAGCACCCACACGGTTTAGATAAATGAAACTATAGCATTGATGGGCAATGGTTGGGTTGAAAATGTCATTTTGAGGCAGGTGCCTGCGGGAGTAAAATTTTATCATCAACAGATGTGGGCAGTAAAGTTTCTTAGTCACTGCGTCTCGCTGTTGACCTATCCTTTGTTGATTGCATATAAAATTCTAAGGTAAAAATGATGTTTTCTGAGATTTACAAGGGCATTCCACTTCTGTCTTCTGGTTCTCCATGTGTGTTGGTCGTTTTCTTTATGTGAAATGTGTTTCTCACTCTTGTCTGTGGATATTTTGATGTTCTCGACCTTTTGATATCTTCAGTCTCATAACTATTTATTAAAGATCTTCCTGTCCAACTCCCTCCCTGCTCATTCTACCTCTGTATCTCTGTATTTTAATTCTCACTCTCTTACCTCCTCTCTCTTGCTGAAAATTCAATCTTAAAAATCCTAATATTCCCCAAAGACTCTGCATCGGTGTTCCTGCCTCTTCTTATTTTCCCCACATTTTCAGAATCACTTTTCTGCTTTTGACATACGTAGTGACAGATGCCCTTTGTTTTATAAAGAGGTCGAACTTACAATCTTTTTCAATTCCCTCTTTGTGGAAGAAGAAATAATTACCAATCATAGTTCACATTTCTATAATTGTTTCTTGTTTTTTTTTTTTTAATCCCTGTGATTTTATAGAAAGCTGCTTTTTATTAATTTTTTTTTTTAGATTTTATTTATTTATTTGACAGAGAGAGAGAAATCACAAGCAGGGGGGAGGGGCAGAAAGAGGAGAAGCAGGTTTGCAGCTGAACAAGGAGCCTGATTCCAGACTCAGTCCCCAGACCCTGGGATCATGATCTGAGCTGAAGGCAGACACTTAACCAACTGAGCCACCCAGGCGCCCATAGAAAGCTCTTTTTGATTTAAGATTTAGTCATTGCTTGGACTTCCCTAAGAACATAAAATAAATTTTATTTTTTTCAGTTATTACCAGAAATATCTGGTAAATTTTGAAAAAGCTCTTCCCCCCACCCCCCCCACCAATCGTACCCTCCTCTGTCATGGTCTTCCTTTTAAACAACTGGAGATCCTTGGCTTTCCACCTTTAATTTGTGTGTTAAAGGTGAAATTAGTATATTGGGGTGCCTGGGTGGCTCAGTGGGTTAAAGCCTCTGCCTTCAGCTCAGGTCATGATCTCAGGGTCCTGGGATCGAGCTCCGCATCGGGGGTCTCTGCTCGGCGGGGAGCCTGCTTCCTCCTCTCTCTCTGCCTGCCTCTCTGCCTGCTTGTGGTCTCTGTCTCCGTCAAATAAATAAAATCTTTTTTAAAAAAGATGAAATTAGTATAATAAAAAATATAAATAATATGTGAAAAAATAAACTTAGCCCAAATAGCAGAGGCATACTCAAAATACAATTACGCAGCCCCTTTAACCACTTCGATCTGTTATTTTTTGGCAAATTCTTGAGGCTTGGATGAACTGATTTTCAAAGGCATAGCCAGATTCTGTGTGTTCAGTGACTCCACGGTTGCAAGGCAATATGCAAAACAAGAAATAGAAAGTAAGTTATAGATGATCGGAAGGTGATAGAGTGGTTATGCCCTTAGGGATGGATACATCCGTTTAGCTCAGGATGAGGGCCCCCCTTGTGTGTTTGTGGAATTCTAAAATTCCTGAAAGTCCCCCTTCTGTTTGCTTTTCTTGCCTGTGGAAGCCCCGTCCATGTCTAGCTCCCACTTGAGACATCACTGCTCAGTGAGTCCTTCTCCAACTTCCTTTGAGCTCAATGCCGTGGCATCCCACAGATGTCCAGCACGCCAACGGCCCCCTCTAGTAAACGCACTACTATATAAATTCTTTCCTAACTAGAGTCCAAGTCCTCTGGTGGGACCTGTCTGGTTCATTTACCTGTAGGGTCTACAGCACGATCTTGACTGTAAGAGTTGCTTTTCAATGCTTTCTTTTTAAAAAATAAATATATTTTTACAATTTATTTGACAGAGAGAGAGAGACAGCACAAGCAAGGGGAGCAGCAGAGGGAGAAGGAGAAGCAGGCTCCCCACTGAACAAGGATCCCTATGCTGGATGTGATCTCAGAACCCTGGGATCATGACCCAAGTCAAGGGCATATGCTTAACTGACTGAGCCACCCAGGCCTCCCTTAAATGCTTTCTAATGGCATTGAACTCCGTGCTCTGTGATTTAAATGCATGGCATTTTCCGCCGGAGTCTGTACTTTCCTTTATTGTATCTGTCTTCCGTGAGACCCTGTCATTGTTCACCTGGATTTCTAACAGCATGGATAGAACCACCATCTACAACCAGACTTTCCTTCCCTGAGTGCCAGTGTGGCAGGTCTGGAAACTCTGCAGGGAGAGTGGAGGGTTGGAACCTGATCCACAGCAGTCTTAAAAGGGTATATGTGGTCAGAGCTGTCTGTTATTAGGGCTGCTTGAATATATACCTGGAATCACTAATATCATGGGTATGTTACCAGTTAATGTGTTTTGTAAGAATTCCTACTGTTTTATTCAAACATCCTCAGGTTTCCGTTTAACTCACACGTTAGGTGTTTTCAAAGTTTTTGCTGGGACACCTGGGAGGCCCAGTCTACCTTTGGCTCCGGTCAGGATCTCAGGGTCGTGGGATGGAGCCCTACATCGGGCTCTCTGCTGAGTGAGGAGCCTGTTTCTCCCTCTGCCCCAATCCCTAAGCTCATACTCTCTCTCTCTCAAATAAATAGATAAAATGTTTTAAAAAAGTAAGTTGGGGCACCTGGGTGACTCCATTGGTGAAGCATCTGCCTTTGGGTCAGGTCATGATCTCAGGGTCCTGGGATCGAGCCCCACATCAGGCTCTCTGCTCGGCGGGAGCCTGCTTCTACCTCTCCCTGCCTCTCTGCTCATGCTCGCTCTCAAATAAATAAAATAAAATAAAATAAAGTCTCTGTAGTAGCTATGTATTTCCACTGAGTCCAGACTTGAAAACTGGGGATGTAGGTCCTAAATCGTAACCATCAGTAAATTCATTCAGGGTGAGTCTGCCTCCTGCCGAAGAACTTCCAGGAACAAAGTGTGCCTCGGATCCAGAATCGGTTTTGGATTCCTTCCCTAGTGTTCAGATCCTTTTCTGGCCGACTCTCCTCTTTGGGTCCCCATGTTTTGTGCTCAAACAGCAAGTTCACTGAACCTACAGGTTACACTCCTGACTGTATAGAGGGGTCTTTCAAAATACGGATAATTATGGCTGTAATTTAATCTATTATGTGATATAAGCAGATCATATTATAATGATCTCGTTTGTGAAGAATAGTCTATGGCCAGGCCCATAGTGTTCACAAGGAGATATCCATCTCGGAAAGGGAAAGAGAAACCCTCCCCTAATACCTGGTGCAGGAAGTCAACTCCCATCATCGACCTGTGCCCTCTCTCTGAGGATTAAGGGCCAATTCATTTCTAGAATTACATCTCGGGATTTTAAATAATTGGATGTATATTTAGGCATATTCATTACACTCCGTAATACCCCTGAAAAATGACTACAGAAAAAACAGGAAGGGCTGTAAAAAGAAAAGAAGCAGATTATCACAGCCGTCCATGCTTTATAAGGTTTTCAGACAAATAGATCACAGTGACAGTCTGTGTTTAAATGTCTTGAATTTCAGAGGGCAAAGGATGTATGAACAATAGATAATATGTAACATAGAGCTGAATTATCCATTTAAAAAAAATTACTGTAAACATTTAGAATGCTACACTTTTTTTTTTCAGGTGCTCTCTGACCATGTATATGCATAATATAGTAATTTTCACCACCCAAAGTGCTTTTATTAATAGAGAACTTGAAAGCTGAGTTTGATGTTTTGCAGATACATTTTTTAAATTTGACTTAGTTTTTCATTTTATTTTTTATTTTTTTAAAAGATTTTATTTATTTATTGGACAGACAGAGATCACAAGTAGGCAGAGAGAGAGAGAGAGAGGAGGAAGCAGGCTCCCCGCCAAGCAGAGAGCCCGCTGTGGGGCTCGATCCCAGGATCCTGGGATCATGACCTGAGCCCAAGGCAGAGGCTTTAACCCACGGAGCCACCCAGGCGCCCCAAGTAGGTTTGATTAAGTGAAAAAAATATCCCTTTCACTTAATTTGAAGTCACTCTTCGTTTCTACGTATTTTTTTCTTCCGCAGAAATACTATTTTGCATCATATCATTTTTTGCAAATCCCTGCTCATTTCCCCATTGGAAACAATGCTTCGGTATATGATAAATATTCCAAGGAGAAGCAGCTCAGATAAAACAAAGACAGTGGTAAAGTTAATACAATCCAACAAGGACTCTCCCTAAAGATTAGTGCCAGGGAAAGTTAATCGGTTAATTCCATTTGGACCGCACGTAAACCCTTGGGGCCATGGATGTCTCCTTCTAGGCAATTAATTAATCAAATCCAGCTTTATCTGGCAAAATAAATGGCCTAAGTGGGATTATTTATTGATTATATATACAAAACCAGAAAGTAGACAACATACAGACATAACCATTACAGACCTTTCATTAAACTCTTTTGAGCATAACTAAGGGAAGGTTATCCAATAATTAACTTTTTATAAAATATATTTGCCTTAGAGACGGAAGAGAGAGCAGTGGTACTGAGTGAATTGCATTGCTGTAAACACGCTTGGAATGATTATGAATGTATTTTATGATTATGATAGGTAATATCATATTTTCCTATTTAATGCCATAGTTTCTCATTTTAATTAGATTTTAACTGTAAAAGTAGTCAAGAAACACTGCTTTAGGGCATTGTAATAATACTCTTACATGTGACATTCAAAAGGTGTTTCTAAAATTTTGGATCAAGAATGTGAGAAGATGGGGCGCCTGGGTGGCTCAGTGGGTTAAGCCGCTGCCTTCAGCTCAGGTCATGATCTCAGGGTCCTGGGATCGAGCCCCGCATCAGGCTCTCTGCTCAGCAGGAAGCCTGCTTCCTCCTCTCTCTCTGCCTGCCTCTCCATCTACTTGTGATCTCTCTCTCTGTCAAATAAATAAATAAAAATCTTTAAAAAAAAAAAAAAAAAAGAATGTGAGAAGATGAAACATACCACCTACCATTAATATCTATTGAAAAAAATTATGCCATCTAAAGGGATTCCTACATGGCATTCACTTAAAGCCAGATCAGGTTGGCAATTGCTACAATGAAAAGAGGCTTTGAAGTAACAGAATATCCCATTTATTTCAAAGCTCTCTCAAGGACTCTATGTAAAAAGGGTTGAAACGTGTGTCTTCTGAATGTGTAAGGGTCTAATAATTACGGTAAGAAAAATGAGCCATGGTCCTCTGTTTTGTGTCTACATTCTGCATATCAGTGAGATCATATGATAATGGTCTTTCTCTAGTTGACTTACTTCACTCAGCATAATACCCTCTAGTTCCATGCACGTCATGGCAAACGGCAAGGTTTAGTCATAGGGGAAGAGAGGAAAAAATACGGAAAGATGAAACCAGAGAGGGAGACGAATCATAAAAGACCCTTAACCACAGGAAACAAACAGCGTTGCTGGAGGAGAGGAGGGTGGTGGGATGGGGTGACTCGGGGATGGACGTTAAGAAGGGCACGTGATAGAATGAGCACTGGGTGTTATATGCAAGATGAATCATTGAACTGATAATGCAGTCTATGTTAGTTGAGTTTAAATTTAAAAAAAAAATGTTTAAAAAAACTAGCCAGGAACCATTAACCAAATGTGTTAAAGTCGACTGATAAGATATTCTCCATCAGATCCAAAGGGTCCCGTCCAAAGTCTGCTTTGTCTTTACAGACGACCTTGAACATCGAGGGGTTGGACTGTATGCCTGATGTCCTCCTGATAATGCAGATTTTTTTTCTGATACATACAGTGCAGGACTACCAATGTTTTTTTTCCTCGTTGGTTTCTTCATATTTTCTCTTCTCTCGTGCAGTTTATTCTACGAATGCAGCGTGTAATACACAGGACCCAGAAAATGCAGGTTAATTAGCTTTGTTATCAGTTGGGTTTCTGGTCAACAGTAAGCTCTCAGTTGTTAAGTGTTTGGGGACACCTGGGATTTCGACTGTGCAGGGGGTCATTGGCCCTAATCCGCACTCATCTCAGAGTCAGATGTATTAATCGTCTCACGTCATCAGGTCACAAGGCCTACTCTCTAGGCACTTTTCTATGTATTTTCCCAAATTCGTTATTTCAGCAGAGAAGAGGATCATGGATATTTTAAGTATTACTTTTTCTGTGCAACAAATATCTGTAATGAGTTGGCTTTCTCCTTTCAGAAAGTCTAATTTCATTCAGAAATCACCAGGAAGGAAGCTATTGTTCATAAATGATAAAAAAAGATATAGTCTCAATGATGTCCGTCCTTGGTAGTTGATAGACCCCATGATACTACTTTTCAGTGGTGGCTTGAGAAATTCCTCTTTTAGATCAACACCTGAGATTAATCTTTGGATACAGAGAGAGGTTCCTATGTTTCACTAACTCCTTATGGACTCTGGTAACAAGGAAATATGTACCCTTTTGTGCGGGACATATTCTTCTTAGCTTTCCAATGATCAATGTTTCTGGACTCTATGTCATGAGGAATTTTCACAGACATCACTTGTATATGTATAGGGAGCTGAAACAGCAGGAAAGACCTTCCTGCCCCCCACCACATACACAATAATGGGAAGGGAAATGTCCTAATTACTATTTTTTTAAAGAATTTTTATTTATTTATTTGATAGAGATAGCTGGCACAATTGCAGGGGAGGGGCAGAGGGAAAGGGAGAAGCAGGCTCCCTGCTGAGCAGAGAGCCCTATACGGGGCTCTGTCCCAAGACCCTAAGTTCATGACATGAGCCAAAGGCAGAGGCTTAACTGAGTGGCCACCCAGGTGCCCCTATATCCTAATTATTTTTTAGACACACCATAGAGACATCATGTGAGTCTGTGAATGCAAAGTGAGTTTCCTGCTTCCAGGGAATTTTTAGAAATCGACTACATCAAGCTTTGCTAAAGCTTAGGACTCTTGGACAGAATGAGTGAGACAAATAGTTTGCAAGAAAGCGAATTCATGTTTATCAACCAGAAGGGGGGGAAAAAACAGTTAAGGGCAATGTATGGGCTTACATGTCTGAAACAATAAGGAACCTACCATTCAGCTTAAGGCACAATGGCAGTAACCAACTTGGATGACCTTGCCCAAATGGGATGCTGATGGTGGTGGAGATTCTGTGCTGATCTCAGCTGTCACCTAGTGGGTGGAGACCTGGGATGCTGTTCATCATCTTGTCATGCACAGGACAGTCCCACTGTGGGAAAATCATCCTGCCCCAGTACTGCCCAAGTCTACAAGGTTCTCGAGGTTCTCCCTTGGGTGAGCCCACAGAAACACCAAGGAGCAGAAAATCAGCAGAGGGCAAGGTATACAGGAAATGTGAAATTATAAATCACAACCACCATCTCCTTTTTAAAATTATTTATCTTTTTAAAGATTTTATTTATTTATTTTAGAGATAAAGAGCATGATTGGGAACAGGGGTAAAGGGAGAAGACAGAATCCCAAGGAGACTCCATACTGAGCACTGAGCTCAATGCAGGGCTTGATCCCAGGACCATGAGGTCATGACCTGAGCCAAAATCAAGAGTCAGATGCTTAACAGACTACATCACCCAGGTCCCCTGAGCATGTGACTCTTAATCTTGGGGTTGTGAGTTCAAGCTTCATATTGGGTATGAAGATTACTTAAAAATAAAAATTCTTTAAAAAAATATTCTGGGGACGCCTGGGTGGCTCAGTTGGGTAAGCCGCTGCCTTCTGCTTGGGTCATGGTCCTGGGGTCCTGGGATCAAGTCCCGCATCGGGCTCCTCGCTTGGCAGGGAGGCTGCTTTCTCCTCTCTCTCTGCCTGCCTCTCTGCCTGCTTGTGTGTACTCTCTCTCTCTGACAAATAAATAAAATCTTTTAAAAAAAAATATTCTGTGCCAAGATTTTTTAAATTGTTTAAAATTATTTTTAAGAAGATTTATTTATTTATTTGAGAAAGAGAGAGAGAGCAGGGGGAGGGAGAGGGAGACAGACTCCTCACTAAGCAGGGAGCACAACTCGGGGCTTGATCCCAGGACTCCAAAATCATGACCTGAGCTGAAACCAAGTGTCAGACAGTCAACTGACTGAGCCATTCAGGTGCCCTTGTGCCAATATTTTTAAATTTAGCTATAAATCATGCGTACACACGCATATATATACATGTGACATGAGCACATCCAATTTGTTTAAATATTGATGTAGAGAGAATAGATAGATAAATCAGTAGATAGCTAGGCAGGCAGACAGAGAGATACAAGAGAAGATAGATAGATGATAGATGATAGATAATGATGAATGGATAGATGATAGATGATAGAATGGATAGATGATAGATAGATGATGATAGGTAGATAGATAGATAGATACGGTGGACAGATGGATGGGTGGATAGATAAATATGATGGATGGATAGATAGATGATAGATAGATATGATGGATGGATGGATGGATGGATAGATAGATAATAGATATGATGGAAGGATAGATAGATGGGTAGATGATAGATGATAGATAGATGATAGAATGGCTGAATAGATAGGATGGATGAATGGATAGATAGATAGATAGATAGATGATAGATAGATAGATAATGATGGATGGATAGATGATAGATGATAGATAGGTAGATGATAGAATGGATAGATGATAAATAGATGATGATAGATAGATAGATGATAGATACATATGACGGATGGATGGATAGATGGATATGATGGATGGATGGATGGATAGATGATGAATGGATAGGCATGATGGATGGCTGGATAGATGATAGACATGATGGATGTATGGATAGATAGGACGGATGAATGGATAGATAGGTACATAGATAGATGGTAGATAGATAGGATAGATGGATGGATAGATAGATGATTGATAGATAGATAGATAAATAGATGATATAATTTTTTTATTTTTTTAAAATTATTTATTTATTTGACAGATAGAGCGAGATCACAAGTAGGCAGAGAAGCAGGCAGAGAGAAAGGGGGAAGCAGGCTTCCTGCTGAGCAGAGAGCCCAATGCAGGGCTTGATCCCAGGACCCTGAGATCATGTGAACTGAAGGCAGGGGTTTAACCCATTGAGCTACCCAGGCACCCAAGATGATAGACAAATAGATAATAGATGATAGATAGATAGAGATAGTAAATAAATGGTAGATAGATATCATGGATAAAATGATGGATCAATATGATAGATGATAGATAGATACAGAGAGAGATGATGGATGGATAGATAGATAACTATGATGGATGGATGGATGGATAGATATAGATAGATGGATGACAAATGGAGAGAGAGAGAAAGAAAGGACAGAAAGAAGGAAGGAAGAACTTGCCTCAGGATGCCCTATTCAATACCTTTTGAATATCAGCATTCAGCTATTAAAGAAAAAGACTTGTTACAAAGTGTTCCTCCTTCCACACTAACATTTTTATAGACTTTGACAAAATGTCAATGGAAGCTTCGTGTGAGCCTCCACAATTAAACTCAATTATCGCTCTCTCCAAACTCGCTAAAATGTGCTCTAGTGGAGTCTGGACTTTAGTGCATCCAGTCTTTGAGAAGTAATTTCTGAACGCCACTTCATTTTACAAAGGAGATAATAAGCGAGTTTTAAAAATCGTGTGTCAGAGAGGGAGTTCGAAACGATTAAAAAAGGCATCTTGGTGATGTGCCTTAAGGGCATTGTGACCTGATTTCCAATTGTAAACCTAGCAACTACTGCTATTCTCCCCAGAGGTTTTTAAATAAAGTTGCAAAGCCGTGTGGTTTTATCTGATTCTGGATTTCCACTGTCTGTTATTTTCAGGGTCCACTGCTTTATATGCCTTGTTTGAAAAGCAGCAGTTCAATCATTCGCAGACATGTACTTAACAATATGCTTTCATTGTTTTCAAGGAATACATACTGGTAAGTTAACCTTTTTGTAATGGGTGGAGATGTGGGGACCTATAACCCTCAAAGAAATCCTAGTTTTGAAAAGCTTTTTTCTCTTGAGTAAATGCCATCCAATCTCTGGCTCCTCAAAGTCGGGGACGAGCAACATTGAATTCCATGTGAGCCTGAGACCTACTGGTTAGATCCCTATGGGATCCTGAGATAGAAATTGTAAGCAGCACTCTCAAAACGTCCTGCACCCATTTTCCGTCTTAGATTTTGGCTTCGTGACCAGGAAACAAATATTCAGTTGTCTTGGTTGTTAAAATATGGAAATACTTCCCAACTGATGGATAGATGCCTCCCTCCTGATGCTACCCCTACCTTTTGAAATGTGTCTCATTGTGTATGTTGAATATCAAAATTCCTCCCTGAGAAATTAACTACTGGGTCATTTATAGAAGAGCTAATCAAATGCTTACGTCTGTCCAGAACCCACCAAAAAACTCAATCCAGAGTGTGTAGAGGACGTGCCCCCAAATTCAGGAAACAGGAAGAGGAAGTAGATAGGTTCAGAACGTACACGACTAAAGGTAACGTTGTACCAAGACTGGGTCAAGGACGACATGCACCTATGTAACTTGGATCAATTGTATTGAATCCTCTGGGTTCAAAGACCACAGATGCAGAGTCTGCAAAGGAAGGCAGCCCAGGTGCTGAGAAGACGGGCAATCACCTGCCAGGGAAGGACGGGAGGGTATATGGCAGCTCTAGCACACAAATAAAGTGACCATACCAGAGATACCCCTCCAAGACTTTTGAAAGGAGGATCTTCCAGACCGGACCCTCCCCATGAGCCAGCAACTCCAGGGGGGAGGTGGAGTGGGGCCTCTGTAGACCTCTTCCTGGCCATTGAGATGACAATTCCTGGCCACACGCAACCCAACCAGCGATCTGTGGTGGGTCGTTGACTAGGAGTTCCCTGTTATTCCCACTGAATGGGGGTCTGTCTGAGTTGTTCATTCCACTTGTTTGTTTTTGGGTGAATGCAAACCAATAAACCAAAGACAGGGCTAGATTAAAGCCTGTGTTGGGGATGTAAGATATTATCTTATACGTTTGAGGGGGCAGTATTCAGGGGAGTTTGATTTCCAGGGTCTCACATGGTATAAATGAAATTCCAGATCTAAGGGATAAGTAGATGGATGGGTATATAGTATGAATAAACATACATGTTTTATCACAACATAATATATATGCTTATCTATTATATATATATATAGTAGAAGCAATAAATACAATATATTTTATAAAAGTATATGATATGATATTCTATTATATATTATATACTATTATGTAGTGTGTATATAACTATTATATATTGTATAATTGGTATGTGATATATAATAAAACATGTTGTATAATATATATTGTATACATTGTGTATAATAATCTATAATATATATTATGCATACTAACATATTTTTGACATGTATTTGTATACTAATTATGCTATATATTATGCATAATATTAAACAATATAATGTAGACAGATTTCATCCAGATATTATATTTACACAAAACTAGACACATTATATATAACATATTATGTGTAATAACATATATAAAGTAATACTCTAGACAGATTTTATCCAGTCTTATATTTGGGTTTATATAATGCATATAATCTACTTATATATGCATATATATGATATACAATCCAATAATATAGATGGATTTTTATCCAGCATTATCTTTGGTTTATATAATTCATATAGTCTATTTATATGTGTATACATGTGATATAATATATAATGTAATAATCTAGACAGGTTTTATCCAGTATTGTCTTTGGTTTATATAAAGCATATAATCTATTTATATATGTATATATGATATATATAATGTAATCTGGACAGATTTTATCCAGTCTTATCTTTGGTTTATATAATGCATATAGTGTATTTTATATAATACATAATAAATATTATATATAACATATTGCATATTATTGTAGTAATTATAATAATTATTAGAAATGTATTATCCAATACATAAATTATATAGTACATAACACATGTGCTATTATAAAATGATTATTATATGGTGCAATTTATACTATGTATAAGAATGGGGGCATCTGTGGGGCGCCCGGGTGGCTCAGTGGGTTAAAGCCTCTGCTTTAGGCTCAGGTCGTGATCTCAGGGTCCTGGGATCGAGCCCTGCATCGGGCTCTCTGCTCAGCGGAGAGCCTGCTTCCTCCTCTCTCTCTGCCTGCCTCTCTGCCTGCTTGTGATCTCTGTCTGTCAAATAAATAAATAAATAATCTTTAAAAATAAATAAATAAATAAATGAATAAAATCACTGAAAAAAAAAAGAATAAACAAGCATATATATGTGTTTGCACACATATGCAAACATACAAACCAATCAGAAGTCTAGTATTCATATTACGATCTGCTCAGTGGAGCTCTGTAGAAGGACCACACGTCCTCATTTTCTTATTCCTACTACAGTGACACAGAGACATCCCAGAGCCAGTCTGGACCTGTTTCTAAGGCATGTATCACCCCAGGAGAATTAGAGCCCTTCTTCCCCAACCATTTCTTTCTCCATTCATGAAACTCATTTGTTCAGTGGTAAGTTTCCCACAAAACTGAATGCACATCAAATATAGCACAGACTCATAAATATCACCGCGGCACAACTCTACATGAACGCTTTTCCTAGAAAGCCATGGAACGAAAGTCTTCTCAGGAGACGCGCAGAAATGAAAATGACACGTCGACGTCGACAGATTTCCCTAGAGAGATGGGATGCATAAATATTTTTTGAAAGCAGAATATCAGTTCCCCAGTAAATTTTAGAATTAAATTCATTTTGCATGCAGGTGAGGATAAAATTTGTTGAAAATCAGCTGCAGAGATTTTTTTTTTTTTTTTTTTTCCCCGCCTATGGCTGGCTGGAATAATCAGTGGGTCATAGAGTAGCCTGGGTTGGTGCCAAGAGCTTGGCAGGCTGGTGTGTGGAGTAGAAAAATCAAGTCTTAGGAAAACATCTGAGCACAGCCCACGAAAGCTCAGAACCCTGCTCTGACCTGTGGATGAGTAAGGATGGAGAAAAGACTAAGACGGAAACTTGCTCTTTGATATGCTTTCAGAGAGCAAGTTTCAGAGGAAAGGGGAAAACACACACACACACACACACACCACACTTGAGCAAAAGACAGTCCAAACAATTAAAAATAATTTAGAGGAACAATGAAGTTGTAAGCATTCCGAATCTGAAAAACAGTTCTTTTTCTTCTTCCTTGCCTTAGTGCGGTCGTTTCCTTTGAGACCCAAGAAAATGGGCTGTTGGGTCTTCATAACGGTGTTTGAAGCACCCACAGCTTTATGCAAAATACAATCTAAATGCTTACAAAATAAAGCACTCAAGTCTGAATCACAAAGTTTTACTTGAAATTTGCATTCCGCTTATTTGGAACATCGTTCTGTGTTGAAAACGTAACAATTCTATATAAATTGCTAACATATGCACTTCAGTATTTTATTGTTTTAAGGTTAAAACTATGTCAAATAAAGGTAGCTTTGGTGTGCTGTGTTTGCTCAAAATGAAACTTGAAAAGCTGGTTAAAAATTCATATATTCCTTTGAACACAGTGACTCTTCCTCGTGCTGTATTTTTTTTTTTTCTCTGTACATCATAGATCTGTGTTTCAGATTTGGAATGTCAGACTCCAGAGCCTGTCAGAGAATTGGACTGTTTGCATTCAAATTGTCACCCTGTCCATTACCAGCCTGAGAACCTGCAAAAGTGACTCAGCCTTTTGGGGATACATGTCGCCAATTTGTACAATGCAGAGAAGACTGGTGCCTGATAGCCAGGGTAGATGGAGAAAGTAAATGAGAATTTTTTGGTTAAGTCATGACGGATGACAACTGATTTAAACAGCAGAGCCAGTAAGAGAGGTAAAAATGTATTTTTGTTAAAGATTGTATTCATTTATTTGAGAGAGACAGAGCGTGTGAGTGAGACAGCAGCAGAGGCAGAGGGAGAAGCAGACTCCCCGTTGAGCAGGAAGCTTGATGTGGGGCTCAATTCCAGGACCCTAAGACGATGATCTGAGCCAAAGGCAGACACATCACTGACTGAGCCAACCAGGTGTCCCCCAAATGTATTTTTGTTGAAAAAGTCTGTAAATGAGAGCTTCTGAGGACTGAGATATGAGACACATAAGGGCCGTTAGGGTTCAAGTTACCAGTGTGTTAGAAAGAAATATTATTGAAAATCTCATGAGGTTGGATATAAAGGAATTTATAATGTGAATCACTCCAAGGACACATGAATTAGATATTCAACAGCAAGATCAAAAGACACCATCATGTAAAAACAGGTGACATATAAGTAACTTGGTAAATATAGCCATTAAACCTTTTTTAAAAAAAGATTTTATATATGTATTTGAGAGAGAGAAAGAGAGCAAATTTCAGGAAGAAGGAGAAAGAATCTGAGGTAGACTCCACACTCAATGTAGAACCCATCGGGGGGGCTCAACACTACCACCACAAGATCATGACTTGAGCTGAAACCAAGAGTTGGAAGCTCAACTGACCAGGCCACCCACACGTCCATCAGCCATTACATTTAAAAAAAAAAATGATCCAAGAACAGCTGAAGGAGTGTCTGAAATTCTTCATGAGAATTCTGCTCCGTTGTATCCAATATGTATATCCCTGTATTTGAAAGACAGGGAGATGGGTTCTGTTTTATGCCCATGACCAAGCACATGCTTCTCACCTGGCCATTGGGACACCAATCAGCACCAGCCTTGCCCTTGCAAATTTACACAACATCTGAGACATCGATCATGGCGATAGAACCAACAACTGCATCGCTGGGAGGCAAGACGACATGCTAATATTTCAGCAAATTCTGTGATTTTCCAACATGGACACAAGTTGCATGTATATGGAGGAATTACAGGTCTAGGTTCCATATTTTTGAAAATGGTCTCTGCTTAGGAGCACCTGGGTGGCTTAGTCGGTTGAGTGGTTGAGCATCTGACTATTGATTTTGGATAAGGTTGTGATCTTGGAGCATGTGAGCAAGACCCACATTGGGCTGTATGCTTAGCACAGAGTCTGCTTGCCCTTTGCCCTCTGCTTCTCCCTCCATGGGCTCTCTCTCTCTCTCCCATAAATAAAATCTTTTAAAAAAAGTGCTCTGTGTTTAAAAACAGTCCACTATAGTTTCCCATTATAATTCCCGTGTGTAACTAATTTACAGAATATGTCATAAGTTATATGTCATAGATAGAAGTCCATACTTATGTAGCCTCCCCACACGCTGGCTGTCTGCAAAGCCCTGAATGTGTCAGCTTCTCTGTCGATCAACGGGCACAGCCCACCGCAATGCTTTCTCATTTTTTGCAAATGCTGTTCCCATCCCTGGTGTTCTTTTCCTTCTGCTCTTTGAATGAATGAACCCTTCAAAAGTGTCTGAGTCTCTTGTCTTCACGCCACCATTCAGGTTTGGGTTTCCAGGAATGTTTTACCAGTTTCTGGCAAAGGCATCATCAAACCAGAATGCCACATCTGCCCTCCCTGGTTGCCCACACCAACCCATGCCTTCCCAAGCCCTACACGCATTCTCCAAGTTTTGTTTGTGGACTGGCTGGTCCGTGTCTCTTTGCCCTATGGGAGTCTGAGCTGCTGTAGGGGAAGCAGTGCATGGGACTTCCGGTTCCATGCTTCGAAGTGTCACTGTTTTGTAGCTTATTATGGACTGATGATCTACAAGGATCCATAGGATCAGAAGAAGGAAGGCTTCCTTACATGTTTTTGGGACTGGGCATTTCTTCAGGTCTCGTTGGAGCTGTGGGCTCTCTTTCCAGGAATGGCATATTTGCAAGTATGCATTATTACACATGCATATAACAAAACAGTGTTCTTTTGCTTGATCAGATGGACACCTCCCTTCACTGAGATGGATTCCCCATTGCAGGAACCTCCAAGGAAGCATCACGATTGATTTGTACCTATAGTACGAGGGGCTGGGTTCCTTCCCCTTCTGCTGCATAAAGAAATACACATCGTGCTCAAACCATTTCCTGGGACATAATTCAACGTGTTGCATTTATTTCTGACTTTTTTTTCCCCCCTACACATCTTACTGTTTCACTGGTGATTTTGAATATTTTCTGCCTTCCCAACCTCCTGTGACTAACAGGGGATGCAAAGTGGATGAGCTCATTTGAACGTGTTTGACAATAATTTCAGTAATAAACCAAATGGTATTATTACTAATGTGTACTCTTGACTCTGGCAGTCTGATCTATTTGACTCCTTCCCCTTTTGAGGTCCCGTTCTTACCCACCGTGGTACCAGAGTCAACTAAGATAAATTACCAGATTATTACTATCACATTGCCAAGATGAGAGAGTTCTTTGCAAACTTCAACTAAAAATATAGGCTAATTGCTTTGGGAAACGGGGGTTCTAAATACTTTGCCTATGGGTGAAAATCCCCGAGGCAATGTTAAAGAAGTCAGAATTCAGACGCTAAATTTACTTAATCATGTTTTCCCAGTGTCTATTTTTCTGGAGAGCCCCTGACTTCAATTTAATTTTAAAATAGAGGAGGAGGGCCACCTGGGTGGCTTAGTCGTTAAGTGTCTGCCTTTGGCTAAGGTCATGGTCTCTGGGTCCTGGGATCGAGCCCCACATTGAACCCCACATTGAGCAGAGCAGGGAGCCTGTTTCTCTCTCTTCCACTCCCCCTGCTTGTGTTCCCTCTCTGGCTGTGTCTCTCTCAAATTCATAAATAAAATCTTAAAATAAAATAAAAGAGTGGAGGAGATAGGGACACCTGGCTGGCTCAGTCAAATGAACATATGACTTTTGATGTCAGGGTTCATGATTTTGAGCCCCATGTTGGGTGTAGAGATTAGTAAAAAACAAACAAACAAACAGACCAAAACAAAACAAAACAAAACAAAAAAGGATTTCAAAAGAATAGATAAGGCACATTTATTTTTAAGTTACTTCAAATTAATTTTGGTAATTTGTAAGGAAAACTTATCTATCGATTTAAAAAAATTATAATAAAATGGTTTTGCTCTTACTTTAAATAAAATAGAAATTGATTTCTATTTTAATATTTAAATTTAATTAAAATTTGTAACAGTCTTCTAAAAATGTTGCATGTATTTCTTCCTGACACTGAAATACAGCATTTTGTATATTCATTCATTTGTATATTATAGACAAAGTGTTATATGGCATTCTTCTTAAATCGTAATGTATTTTTAACTTGTAAGTCCTAGGATTAGATCCTTTTTTTAAAATTTTATAAAAAAAAAAAAAAGTAATCTCGAGAAGCCTGAGTGGCTCAGTCAGTTAAATGTCTGCCTTGGACTCAGGTCATGGATCTGGGGTCCTGGGATCTACTTCTGCATTAGGTTCCTTACTCAGTGGGAAGCCTGCTTCTCCTTCTCCCTCTGCCTGCTGCTCCCCATGCTTGTGCTTTTGCATGCTCTCTCTCTCTGACAAATAAATAAATAAAATCTTTTAAAAAATTAAGTAATCTATATGTTACAGAATAAGTATTACAATGTATGTTTCGTGATGTCTTCATCAAAAACAAGACTTCAGATAAACCATTATAATAAAAAATTATAAACACTGTTTCCAGTTATTAAAAAAATAAACACACAGCTAAATCGAAAAAAAAAAGAAAAAAAAAACAGCTTCTTTAGCAATCAAGGTAAACTCTGACACATGTGGCTTTGGGGCTTTTTTTAGGATTTCCTTATATGTACTCCATACACAGCATAGGGGAAAAAGAAAGTGAAGCCTAGATTTGCATCTGTCATACATTCTCCAACATTATGTAGAGAAATGAGGGAACAGAAGGCCCAGTGAGGACAAAGCAGAAGCTGACACCCCACAACCCCTCCACACCAGATGGGATATATGGGCCATTGCTCAGGCACTCCTGGCTGCTCTAAAGGTAGAAGAAAGAGTTAACTTTATAGAGACCACAGTCCTACAGGATTACAGGACTACAATCCTTCCTGTAAATCTCCCTGAATTTACAAATGTCTTAGCAAGTTACAAGAACAAGGCATGTCGATAACCTAGCTTCCAGAAGGAAATGTAGATACAATTAAATGTCCTTATAACCTACAGCCCACTGGCAGATAACTTAAAGAGCTTAGACTGTAATGTTCCTCCAGGAAGCTCCCAACTATCTTCCTGTTAATGCCTTGCTAGAGGGGGAAAACAACCTTAACCTGAAAACGGCAAGCCCTCTGGTATCCTGTGAGTCTTCTTTAACATATGAAAATTCTTTTGAAAACCTCCTTTTTTTCTCATTTCCCTCAGCTGTCAAGTATATAAGCAGCGACCCCTCACAACCCCAGGGCAGCAGCTCTCTCTGCCCACGGGTCCTGTCCCCATGCTTTAATAAACCACCATTTTACACCAAGGATGTCTCAAGAATTCTTTCTTGGTCGTCGGTTCCAGACCTCACCCCACCGAGCCTCACCTATGTTCCAAAACCCCATCAAAATGAGGAAAACTGTCTTGATTCAGGTGCTCAACTGCAAATCCAAACTCCTAAACAGAAACGTAATCTTTGAACAGAGAAACATGCAAATTGACTCAATCTCAAATTGAGCAGAGATAACTGCTTTTTCTCCAGAAAGAAGGGTTAAGAGTGATTACCGTTTAAAAGTGAATTCCCGCCCCCCAAACATTTTCTAAATAAAAGATTATTTTTTAGAATTCTACCCAGAAACATTATGTCATTGCCCTGTTTTGAAAACTAAGCCTGTGGTTGCTTTAGATCTCTGGCATGTTTGCTCCTGCGATGTGGAGGATGACAAAAGCAAAGCCCTTGAAGGTTTATGAAAGAGTGTCACTTGGAAGACCAGTGAGAGATAGGGCATTCAGATTGCCTCCTTGTATAGAAGCGGTGTCTGACACACTTGCCCTTGACTCTCCACGGGAGATATCCAGAAGAGACTGACCTAACTAGCAATTCGAAATTGTCTTCCTCCTCGCCTTATAGGAACGTTGCCAAAAACCCATTGCACTTAATCATGCAGATGACTGACAAGGGGTGGAGGAAGTGGACTGTTTGAACTTCTTTACAACCTCAGCAACTCCCTCCTTAAAAGCCAGGAGAAGGAATGGGATACGTCTTTTTGGTTTTTTGTTTTGTTTGTTTTTGTTTTTGCTTTTTTAAAATTCTGCATGCAGGATTTTCATCTTATATATATTCAGTAGTCCTATTTAAAAATCTTGAACAGTGGGTGAGCCTGGTGGTGGCTATGATGGAGGGCATGGAGGTATTGCACGGAGCCCTGGGTGTGAGCATAAACAATGAATTCTGGAACACTGAAAAGAAATTTTTAAAAAATATTTAACAGTAAAGGTCGTTTGATGGACACACGCGTGAATTGAGTGGCAAGGAACTGAAGTTATGGAGATATTATTTAGAATATCATGCCTGATGGGGTCTTTTCAGAATTGTAAATTATATTTAAGGGGCATGCATCGAAGGACCTGTAAGAAAACCTCAGAAACCATTACACATTTGCTAGTGATCAATGTTTGAATGAAAAACTCTCTATGGGTCAGGATTTACTGGGATTCAAATAGGGAACAGAGAAAGATTGCAACAGCAGAATGTTAGAATTTACTAAAATTTTAGGCAACTCATAACTATGAGAAGGTTAATATTTCATAAGTCAATTTTTTTTTAGGACAGTTAAACATGGTTAATGATTCTTCACCATTCAGCTCTCACAAAAGCATATAGGTACTATTCTGCTTATACTTAGTTATTACCTATAGCGTAGCTTAATGGTAGTTTATTGTCAGTTATTAATGTTACGAGGTAAAAACAATGAAGTCCAGACAATTCAAATTGCTCAGATGTCAGTTTGTTGCAACTGAAGAATTTCTGAGAACACAAATGTTGAAAGAGGTAACAGAACCATTTCTACAAGTTTCAAAGCAGCACTGAAATATTGATGCTTTTGTACAATACCAGACTAGAGTAGGTCTTAAAAACTAGTAGGAGGAAACCAGTATCATGATGGTGGTCACCTAAACTTACATCTCCTAGTGATGACGTTCTAGAACATAGATGAGGTTCGGGGTGAGGTCCGGAGCCGATGACCAAGAAAGAATTCTTGAGACATCTTTGGTGCAAAATGGTGGTTTATGAAAGCACGGGGACAGGACCCGTGGGCAGGAAGATCTGCTGCCCAGATGTGAGGAGTGGTCTATTATATACTTTCAACTTGGGGAGGGCATTAAGGATGGCCTAAGTCTCTAAGGAATTTTGGAAGGAAGGTTTCTAGGACCTTGAGGGTCTAGCTATTGTCTGGGGAAAAGGTTATTCATTACCAGTAACAAAACCTTCTTGTGAGACCCTTTAGATGTTAATCAGTGGGCCATAGGCTTGGAAATGATTGGTGACACTATCTTGGAGGTTTAGAGATAAAGTTTCCAAAGGAATTATTAAAGTAGACTTACAGGATCCTGGTTGGGGGCAGGGGGTAGGTCAGGCTAGGATTGTCCTTTGCCCTTAGCAAAGCCTTAAGGTGGGGGTAGTTGAGTCCCTAGAGGAGAGTCACTCTGCCTGTTTTAAGGGCTTGTCAGTAGGTAAGGAAATTTAATAATTTTTCTTCTGCCTCTGTTTCCCACATCACTAGCACAGTCTTAAAAAAAGAAAGAAAGAAAGAAAGAAAGAAAGAAAGAAAACAAAAAATCTTTGAGTTTCCAAACTACAACAACACACACAAAGAAAAAACCAGATGAAACCAAGCAAACCCATGTCTACTGCATAACTATATAAAAGACTACAGACTTCAAATAACTTATTAAAATGGAAATGCAAAAACCAGAAAACAATGTCCAGAAAAGCTATTTCTTGAGATCCCACATCTCTGTTAAAAGAACTGATGGGTGGGGATTTTCTAGGTAAAGTGTCACAGAAATGAAAACAGGAACAACAAGCCAAAGATGGGTCTATTGTACTCCTAAAAATACGAAATACACACTAACTGTACAAATATTCATAAAGCGTTCTAGAATATCAGACTGTTGATGGACATGGAAGATTTACAGATTTCATGTTGCTAGACATGGAAAAGTGTCAATTCTTGAGAAGAAGTTGGATGCAAAGGGATGAAATGCTGTCTTTAAAAAAAAAAAGTTAATTTCAACACCCAATGTGGGACTTGAACTCATGACCCTGAGATCAAGAGTTTCACAATCTACCAATGGAGCCAGCTGGCTGCCCCTGAAATGCTGTTTTGATGGTATGGGGAAGTAGAAGAAAGAGAGATATAGAACCTTGCAAGAAGGACACATAATCCTACCCCCAATTATTTCTTCTCTTCCCCACAGTTAACCAAAAAAAAAAAAAAAAAAAAAAAAATCCTTTGGAGGAGGTGCGTTTCTCTACATTGACAGAAAAGGATCCAACTGAACTAGGAAGCTTATCAACCAATCAGTATCATCCAAGAAATTCTTAGCCAAAAGCAGCCTTCATTTATATATGTTTCAACTAATCAAAACCGCAAATCTGTCCATTCCCCCCCCCCACACATAAAAAGATAGAGAGCAGAGCAAAACTTCAACACTCAGCATAATACTCCAGGTTAACTTGATTATCCAGACATCTGCTTTTGAACATGATGGAATACTCAGGCTGGATATGCTCTATCACTTTACAAAATGGGAACACCAGACAAAATTATGGGGCATTTCCCTTTCAGATATTGGATGGTAGGCAACACAAGGTCATGATCGCTGGGGAAAGAAACACCAGTTAAGTATGCCCTGTGAACATCCCAGCTTCCTGGTGCTCAGGGAATACAAACACAAGCAGAGTTGAGGGGTATTTTTCTGATCCCAGGACAGAGGGGGAGGTTTGAGGCAGCAAACACAAGTAGAATTGGAATAGCAAATTAATGCAGAGAAGGAACCAATTAGGTAGGAGCTCTGCCAAGGGAGCTCCCTGAAAAGTTAGGGAATGAGGGTATGTGTGCCAGAATGTGGACCAGAGCCAGGATGCAGAAGGGACTAGCAGGAGAAACCCCTGGAGCTCACACAGAGCCGAACCTAGTGTACTCCTTGCATCAGCCAAAGTGGGATGAATTAACAAATAGGACCATCTTTAGGATTCTCAGGATGGCATTACCTAAAAGGTGGGGCCAAAGGAACTCGATGTGGAAGACTTCCCCGTGCTGCTCCCTCAAAACTCAACATGAAGACCTGAATGGGGAACTGAAGGCAAATTAACTACAACCAAAGTACAAAGGAAAAACACAACTGTGTAAAATTAAAGAAAGAAGCAAAATAGGCAGCTTTGGGGCCTGATTCCATAAGGAATCATGGCAGGTGCTGTAATTTTCACTTGATTGGAGCTCGAGAACAACGCCTAAAGGGACAGAGAAGAAAATCTATATTCGAAGAAATAAACTTTAGTTTTAAGTAACTTGATAAAAAAAAAAGTTATAAACCAGAGATGCAAGAATCACAGTGATCCTGAAGCAGGAGAAACATAAATCCTACACCAAGGAACATCATCATCTATTTGCTCAAAACCAGTGATAAAAATAAAATGTTAATAGGAGCCACGGAACAGAAAATGTGTCCTATCCAAGGCAGAGATAAGAGGGATGGCGGTGTTCTAGTCGTAAACAATGTGAGCTGGGAAGGGCTGGAACAGCAACCTGTAAGCTAGGGCAGAGACCAACGCCATTCAAGCCACAAGAAATGGAACAGAACAAAAGAAAAGAAAGCAAAACAAAGGTGAAGGTGTTTTTGCTGCCACAAAACAAGACAAACAAACATAACAAACAAAAACAAAAACAAAATTTAAAAAAAGCAAAAGGGGGAAAGTTTTTAACTGCTTAAAATGCAGTGTTTGGTTTGCTTGTGCTTGTAGCTCTGCTCACCCTCCTCGGACACACACTAAATCATCTGCACAGCCAAACACTCATGGAAGAACGTCTTTGACTTTGTTAAATTATTTTGGGAAGCCAACATTTCCCACACTAGGAAACTGATTTATTGTTATAGTGTTTTTAGAAAAGATTTATTTAGGGGCGCCTGGGTGGCTCAGTTGTTAAGTGTCTGCCTTCGGCTCAGGTCATGATCCAGGGTCCTGGGATGGAGCCAGTCATCGGGCTCCCTGCTCTGCGGGAAGCCTGCTTCTCCCTCTCCCACTCACCCTGCTTTAATTCCCTCTCTCACAATCTTAAGCAGACCCTGAGGTCAGCATGGAACCTGACATGGGGCTCCACGTCACCTCCCAGAGATCACCACCTGAGCCAACACCAAGAGACAGTTGCTGCACTGACGGCCTCACTCTCGAGCCCCTAGTTATAATGTTTTATACACATCAAGGAAATGTAAGTCACATTTAGGTCCGAGTGTAAGGTGTGATTGCAATTGGATTACAGCAATTGGAATTGCTGTAAAAGAAATTCCCCTCAAGGCGGTGACTTAAGATAACAACCACTGGTAAGTCGAATAGATGGGTTCACTGTTGGGGTCTTTCTGGCCAGACGGAGTGGGTCTTGGCCAGGCTCTTTCATGTGTCTGAGGTGGGTTGGCGGTTGATTGCTGGCTGGCTGGCTGGCTGGTGTGGGATGGCCAGTGCTGGGATGGCTGAGCTCTGCTCCATGTGGTATCTCATGGTCCAAGTGATGGGATCCAGGAGAAGACACCCATGCCCATGAGTGCCCTCCCAAGTGTGTGCTGACACCACGTGTCTGCAGCCCTCCTATTGTCTGAAGCAAACACGAGCTCACGGTGCAAAGGATGGACAAATACAATCCATCTATTGGTGGAAAGAAGTGGAAAGTCATCAGCATTCTCAGGGGAGCAAAATCAGGGCTATTTATGCAACCAATCTACCACATCAACTTTGGAAAATGCACCAAAACCCCAGAACGACATACGTCTAAGATGTAAGCAATAGTTGTAGTGGTGGTTAGCTAGCTTGCGGATGAATTTTTCTTCTTTCTTTCCACCTGAATTTTGTACGACACACATTTTCTTTATCACTTTGGAATCAACTTGGAGATGACTGTGGGGGAATCCGCTGATAGTTTTATTTCTGAATTACCAATGACCTACATCATACCCTATTCAAGCAAATACTTGATGGTTGAATAATGAAAAAAAAAAAAATAAGGAGAAGAGAAGCACCAAATAGTCCCGGAACTGTAAAAAAAAGGGGAAGAAGATAAATTTAGAAGAGATAAAATCAGAGTGTTGCTGCCCATGTCAAAAGCTGTTTGAAGAGCCAGAATCTGCTGCTGAGCGGAAAATAGGAATCTGTTTCTGAAGGGGAATTTTGAGGATATTTAAAACAAGATTGTGTCTTTAATGACCCTTGTTTAGGGTAGAAGCTGCAATTACCTTTACAGCAGGATCCACACTGGCTTCCAAAGAAATTCAACAATTTCTAGATACCAGCAAACAGAAGTACCAAAGGGACTCAATTAATACAAAGTAATCTGTGACAAAAAAATCTAATTTGCAAATAAATCTCAAATTTATTGTGTTCTATTAACAGAGGACCTACGGTGAGAGTAGTTTTCTTTGCATTTTTAAAGTTTTATTATTTTAGTCTGTTCACTAATAAATCATTATTATAATGCTGCAATTCGTGGATGAGGCAATATATTTAAGTACATGGTACAAGACATGTCTTCAGAATTTTTTTCTTTTTTAAGTAACTATTATATGAAGATAATTTATGGGTTCTTCAGGGGCAGCTGGGTGGTTCAGCCCACTAAGCGTCCAACTGTTGATTTCAGCTCAGGTCATGACCTCAGGGTCATGGGATTGAGCCCCACATTGGGCTCCATGCTCAGTGGGGAGTCTGCTTGAAATTCCCCTTTCCCTTTTCTCCTCCCCACCTTCTTTCTCTAAAATAAACAAATAAAGCTTTAAAAACATTAGCTTTGCAGTTAAAAGTATATAGGATTAGGGTGTCCAGGGGCTCAGTCGTTAAAGCCCGTGACTCTTGATCTTGGGGTCCTACGTTTGAGCCTCATGTTGGACTTGGAGTTTAATTTAAAAAGAAAAACAGGGGCACCTGGGTGGCTCAGTGGGTTAAAGCCTCTGCCTTCGACTCAGGTCGTGATCTCAGGGTCCTGGGATCGAGTCCCGCGTCCGGCTCTTTGCTCAGCGGGGAGCCTGCTTCCCTCTCTCTCTCTCTCTCTCTCTCTGCCTGCCTCTCCGTCTGCTTGTAATCTCTCTGTCAAATAAATAAATAAAATCTTAAAGAAAAAGACCATATAAAAAGAAAAACAAGTTAGATTTTTAAAAAAACACATATGGATTTTTTTTAAAATGAGTTTCAGAGAAATAGAGACATACAAAAGTATAAACTGTCCAGTAGGAGCATTCATTTAGGTGTTGTGGGATGGAAAGCAGAGAAGGAGGTAAAAATCTCACATTTTGTTTTCCTTTTAAATAGCTGTACATGGGAGCACCTGGGTGGCTCAGTGGTTTAAGCCTCTGCCTTCAGCTCAGGTCATGCTTTCAGGGTCCTGGGATCAAGTCCCGCATCAGGCTCTCTGCTCAGTGGGACGCCTGCTTCCTCCTCTCTCTGTCTGCTTCTCTGCCTACTTGTGATCTCTCTCTGTCAAATAAATAAATAAAAGCTTAAAAAAAATAGAGAGCTACTAAATAAATACATAGATATATATTTTATTTTATTTATATATAATTATATATTTATATGTATTTATATTTATTTATTTATTTACATTTATATATATTTATATATTTATATATTATATATTATATAATATTATAACATAATTATAAAATGACATATAAATGTCATCATAAAATGACATTTTATTATAAAATTATATAATGACATATAAATGTCATAATATTATAAAATTATAAAATGACATATCAATGTCAGCATATCTTTAGGAAAGATTTGACATAAGACAAACAAACAAACAACAAACAAACAAAAAAACATCAAAATGTGATTATCAGGACACTTGGCTGACTCAGTCAGTAGAGCCTGCTGTGACTCTTAATCTTGGGATTGTGACTTTGAGCCCCACCTTGGGTGTAGAAATTACTTAAAAATAACATCGTTTTTAAAAAGAAAGAGTGATTATCATTTGTGGAAGTAGGATACAGCTCTTTCTATACCAGAAGTTAACAATTTAGAGACACATTTTTAAAAGTTTTGATAACAAAATGGTTCCTCACATGGGAAGTCGTGAAACAAGACAATTTTAATAGGGTGTTAAAAATGTACTACTCTACAGCTCATCCCTTAGATGTTGTTAAGAACGTGGGAATGGGATAGAACTTCTTAATCAGTGGACATCTCTAGAATCAGGAACATCTTAGGTGTCCTCTGGACTTGGGGAAGCAAGATAACTTCTGTAGGCCAGGTGTCACCTACATTTTTTTTTCCCCCCTGTGAAGGGCCAGACAGAAAATATTTGTGATTTTTCAGGCCACTCATCTCTGTCATGACTACCAACATGGAAACATCTATACATAATATGTCAGCAAATGGGTGAGTCTGTGTTCCAATAAAACGTTATTTACAAACACCCATGGTGGGCTGGAGGACGTCCTAGGGTGCCAATCTCTGCTAGTCTATGCCTCAGTAGTACACATGTAAATATTCCCTAAAGGAATTGGGGTGAGGAAAAAATGTGAACTTTTTTTTCCACTTAACAAGCACTCAAAAAAGGTTCTTCATACCAAATCCAATTCTGAGGACTGCAAGAAGAACCCCAAAGAAGACTTCTGTTCTTCACATTTGAAAGAACTAGTAAATCAAATCTTTGTTCAGAAGGCAGGGATTTGAATACATGTCAGCTTTTCTGATTTTTCTTTTCCCTAAAGGGGAAGACTGGCTGTCTCCCTAGATCTATAGGAAAGTATGAAAACTAGGACATCTTATTCGGAACAAATGTATTTTCACCCTCTTAACCTCTAGTCCTCAAGAAGGATGCTCAGGGGCCACCTGGCTGGTTTGGTTGGTAGAGTATGTGAGTCTTGATCTCAGGGTTCTGAGTTTGAGCTTCACGTTGGGTGTAGAGATTATGTAAAAATAAAATCTTAAGAAAAATAAAAAGATAGGGATATTTTAAAAGGAGGAGATCAAGGGAAGTTATTGACAGCATTTGGAGGTCTCACTTGAAGGTCTGTAAGATGGCCGTTTGATGTGGGTGTCAGACTGAACTGAGATAGGCTTAGTGCATAATAGGTTGGAGTTGGAATGCTCTGCCAGGCTCTGGTTGGAGTCTTGCATAGACTTGATGTGATAAGCAAGAGGGTTTACCCCTCTGAGCAAGAAATGATTCTGAGGGAATCTGTTTATCTACAAGAATCATCTAACTTTGGAATGAATCAATTTTTCCAGAGGGTCCTGAATCTCACTATGAAATTATTTGCATTATTTGTGCGCAATGACTGCCTAGAAGAAAGGGTAGTGAAGTCGATATAGTCTTAACAATAAGTCGGTGGGATATAGCACCTCGACTATATCAGTCTGGAACAGGGGTTGCAAAACTAGGGCCCACGAGTTGACCAACTGTTTTTGTAAATAAAGTTTTATTGAGACACAGTGATGTCCATTCACTTTATGGGTTTTCTGTGGTTAATATCATGCTACAGAAGCAGAGTTGAGTAGTTGAGACAGAACCCACATAGCTCACCAAGATGATATTTTTTCTCTACTGCATTACAGAGAAAGTTCGGAAATGCTAAAAAGAGCAAATATTTTCCACAAATATATAGGTTAGTTTAAGACCAACTGCAACATTTTTGGGGGTCCTGAGTGGCTCAGTGGGTTAAAGCCTTTGCCTTCGGCTTGGGTCATGATCCCAGGGTCCTGGGATTGAGCCCTGCATCGGGCTCTCTGCTCAGTGGGGAGCCTGCTCCCTGCCCCCCGTGATCTCTGCCTGCTTGTGATCTCTGTCTGTCAAATAAATAAATAAATAAAATATTATATATATATATATGTAAAAAAGACCAACTGCATTTTTCCAACATTTTTTTCCAACATTTTCCCCAACATTTTTCTTTTTTTTTTCCTTATATTTGCCATCATCATAACTACTAAGTTGGAGCAGCTTGTGGCTCAGTAAGTTAAGTGTCTGCTTTGAGCTCAGGTCATGATCTCAGGGTCCTGGGATTGAGCCCCACGTCTTTGGGCTCCCTGCTCAGCAGTAAGTCTACCTCTCTCTCTCTGTCCCTCCCCCTGCTCATGCTGTCTGCCTCAAAAAAATAATAAAGTCTTAAAAAAAAAAAACAAAAAACTATGAGTTAGCTTCCTAACCTGTTTATATAACCTGGTATTGTGGTTTCTTCTCCACCAAACAGTTTCATATTGTACAGATACAAATAAGGTCTCTTATTTCCAAAAGTTGTCTTATGTGCTGCCTGGTAAGTGAAATATATCCATTTTCAGTGAAAGAAAACTGTGTTTCTTTGTACTTAAATGTGATTCGTGTTTCTTGTCTCTCCATAGAAAGGAATATTATTCAAAACAGGAACATTGGCCTATAATAAGAAATGTCATGATTGAGATTTATTTTAAATTAAAACAAAGAATCATAATAACTTGAACGTGCATATATACTTGTGATTTTAAAATTCCCTTTAAATATATGTGTACTTATAGTGTATTTATTTATGCATATGTACACACACACACACACACACATATTTATTTAGTCCTTTTTGATGGGAATGAGCAGGACAGATAATATTTTCTTCATTTACTACCCCAAAATTTTAAATTTCTAGGTTTGGTTTGGTAAAACAGCAAGTTTTCCAAAAATGGCTGGAACACAGCATTTTTAAAAGAAAGCTACTTGAAAGAAACATAGGTGATGTAAGAAAGAACGAAATTGAGAAGGAACATAGTGTGCAAAATAATTCACTTCAAAATGTGAATTAATTCATGGTCATCACACTTTGACATTTCTTAGCTAACTGTTAGTTTATACATTTACCTTACACATTTTCTTTAATATTGCCAAATATTTTAGGTGGAAATTATATATATATACACACACACACATATATATGTGTATATATAATATATATATAATATATATATATATTCAGCTGTATATATAGTCAACTGTAGTTGAATGAATATATATTCAATAAGAGTTTAGTTGTTTTAAGAGTTTAGAAAGGAACATTTTCTTTCCATGGACATTCTTCCCCTGCTTTAAAGGAAACGTCTCCCTTCTCTCCATTCATCCCCAAAATATATTCAAGGAATAAATGTTATAATTCTGAAAATTTTAGACATCAAGGGGAGAAGTGCTGAGAGCCTTTCAGAAACACTTTCATTAACATGAGCTACATATCAAGTAAATGAACTACAACATGAATATCAGAACGATCTTTCTGAACTAAATTCAGAGCAGAGTGGTTTTTATGCAGGCGTTCGATGAGTTTCCATGCAATTTAAAGTGGAAGAAAGAGAAAAAAAAAATTATCCTAAGGATCAAGAGAGAACCCCTGGGTCTTTTAAGTACTAGGATCTCTGAGCATCATTTCCATGAATACCAAATGGGAAACAGTGTGAAACGGTGTGAAGACTGGTATGCAAACTTTTTTTCTTTCTTTCCTCTCTCTCTCTTTTTTTTTTTTTTTTTTGGCTGTGCACTAGGAGGTGGTTTAGCAAAACACATAATTCTGTACCACTTGGGCCCTTTGCCGTGTCACAGACAGAAACACACATCTACACATGGAGCACCTACTCATTCTTTTCAATGTATTCCTGGGGGAAGAATACATAGCATTCAATTTGGACAGAATATTCTCTGGTGCCAAATGTATGTTTTTGTCACAGCCCAAGTCCCTTATTTATGTATTAAGACTTACAGTGCATGAAAACAATTTCAAAAGAACATGCAAAATGAATTCCAGCAAAGGGGACTTGATTCTGAGAATACCAGATTATGAAACAAGGCTACATAATTCTATAGAATAATTTCCAATACAGAAAGTTGAGTTACCTTCAGTCTTGTGTATGACCCACTCAAGATTAGTAATGGATAAAATAGCCATCCTATGAGTTAGAGGGGCAAACAGAGATGGAGATTGATTAAGAAGCTAGTTATTTGGGGTGCCTGGGTGGCTCAGTGGGTTAAGCCTCTGCTTTTGGCTCAGGTCATGATCTCAGGGTCATGTTCATTTGCTTATCTATTGGGCTTATTTTTGGTCTGAGGGCCTGGGAGAGTGCATTTCTTCTTTCAAATATTCAGGAGTGGGACAAAAGTATGTTGCATGGACCGGCCTCAGTTTCTCCATCTCTTCTGAGGCTCTCACTGACCTACAGCAGGGAACATCATCACTAATATTAACAAGGATCTGATTTTCTCCAAGAAGATCATCTGCTCAGTAAATAGGGCAGTTCTGATTCTAGGTACCAGCATGAGGAATGGCAGTGACAGCAAGGGTTGCTTCATGGGTCAGAAAGATCTTGGAAAACCAACTACAGCAGGACACCAGTTCTCAAGAGGTGGAAGGAAACAGAGAAGGGGACTGTAGGTGCTTGAGGACAAACAACACTAATTAGAACCAAATTGCACAAAGCGTTAGCTCTTGGGGGAGAGTTTCCCTAACCTGCTTATATGCACTTTCTCTACTTTTTAATGAAAAATGCAAAGGGTGAGAACACTATGAGCAGGAAGTTTATACCACACTTTGTTGCAATTGTGTGAAACACAGCAATCTCAAGAAAAACCTCAAACCACACTCTTTTATATAAATCTGTATCAGTATGTTACTTAAGCGTACCTTGACTTTTTTAATATAAAAAATATCCAGGGGCATCTGGGTGGTTCATTCATTAAGCATCTGCCTTCAGCTCAGGTCATGATCCCAGCGTCCTGAGATTGAGTCCCTCATTGGGCTCCCTGCTCCACGGGAGGCCTGCTTCTCCCTCTGCCGCTTCCCCCAGCTTGCATTCCTTCTCTCACTGTCTCTCTCTCTCTCTCTGTCAAATAAATAAAATCTTAAAAAAAAAACAACAAACTATCCATGCATCTATCTACCTATATGTATCTATCATTGATCTATCTATCCATCCATCTACCATCCATCCATCCATCTGTCCATCTGTCCGTCCACTCATCCATCCATTCATCGTATCTATCTATCTATCTATCTACCAATATCTATCATCCATCCATTCATCGTATCTATCTATCTATCTATCTACCAATATCTATCATCCATCCATTCATCGTATCTATCTATCTATCTATCTACCAATATCTCTCATCCATCCATTCATCGTATCTATCTATCTATCTATCTACCAATATCTATCATCCATCCATTCATCGTATCTATCTATCTATCTATCTACCAATATCTATCATCCATCCATTCATCGTATCTATCTATCTATCTATCTACCAATATCTATCATCCATCCATTCATCGTATCTATCTATCTATCTATCTACCAATATCTATCATCCATCCATATTTATCTATGTATGTATCCATCCATCATCCATCCATCCATCCATCCATCCACCCATCCATCCATTATCTATCTAGTATCTACCTATCATCTTACTGTCCGTCTACCTATACCCATGTTTCATCTAACTCATTAACTGTATATATATATGTAACATATATATGTAAGTATCTATCTATCATCTACCCATTTATCAATGTATCTACCTCTCATCTATTTATCAATACGATCCATCCATCATTTATTTTGTAAGCTCATGCTTCTCACAAAATATAATATCCTTTTCTAGAACAAAACACTAGGGACACCCAGGTGACTCAGTTGTTAAGCATCTGCCTTCAGCTCAGGTCATGATCCCAGGGTCCTGGGATCAAACCCTGCATTGGGCTTCCTGCTCAGTGGCTTCCTCTCCCACTCCCCCTGCTTGTGTTCCCTCTCTCACTGTCTCTTTCTTTGTCAAATGAATAAATAAAATCTTAAAAAAAAATAGAAAGAACAAAACACTAAATTCAGCATAATCTATTAATTTAAATACACTGTGTTCATTTTCTATAAACAAAACTACAGTAAGTGTTTTATTCTTGAGTACAAGTTATAGTATTCTTATGTAATTTACTATTATTAGCATCAAAATGTTAATAAATTAGAATCTCTCATAGGCACTTGTGTTTCTTTTTAAACTAGGGTTACATTTTAATGTATAAAAAGAACGAGATTGTAATGTGCAACCTGAATGAGTATTTTGATCCTACAATACCGATTTTGTTAAACTCAATATTTTTAATTACTCTGTTACTCTGTAACAGAAACACTTTTGAGGTTTCAAAATCCTGAATCCTATGGAACACGCCATTTTCATCTCAACATAGAAAACTGTGGGATTGCACAAATCTGTTGTTTTAAAAATCTGTGTAAACAGAGACTTTTCAGCATGATGCTGCCTGTAGGTGCTCTTAATAAACACAGAGTGAGCAAAGTTTTGAGGCTTCTGACTGTATTTTCATGGTGGTGCTCCATCTTCAGAATCCTAGTGCATCTAGCCACTAATAGATCAGACTGCGAATTCTGAGAATAATCAGAAGTGACATCTGAGGGTGAAAGGGATTATGAACGCATCTGTGAGCGCAAGTGGAGAAGGGAAGCGTGTCTGGGGGGACGCCGCAGGAAGTCACCAACACACCAGGGTGTTCGGGGGTCACTTGCTGTCTCCAAGAGACATCTACAGACAACTTCCTGAGATGCATTTCCAGGTGAACGAAGACTAGATATTCAAAATTAGCAAAGAAGTGTTGTTAGAGAACTCAGAGGCACGTTACTCAGTACTCCCCAAGAAAGCAGGCTGTCTCACTGTATGCCATCCTCAGAGAGCAGAAAATTATAATGAACATCTACATGTATGAGATAGAAAAGAGGTAATGTTCAGATCAGGCTTTAACTAAGGGTTGATGCTGTTACTGGTTTGGGTCTTACTTGGAGGGGCATATCTTCCCCCACCAAAAATGTTATTTTTATTTAATGAAGTTAGGTGATGGTCTCTGCCAATGGTGTGTCCATAATTCACATTTACTGCAGGGATGGAAAGAGTCCTGTGCTTGTTTGTGGAGCTTCCAGTTTTCCAAGGTGTCCGTCCATGGGAAGGGACACTGAGTCAAGAGGTTTCCATTGGGAAACATCTCTCCATAGGCACTGGAGATTGTGTGAACTTTGCCAAGGAAGGAGCCGTGCAACAGAGCTAGCAGTGTGTGGAAACACACCGCACAACTGGAATGGGTGAACACACCCTTGTGGATGGAGCTTTGACGCATTACCCTACACAAGCCTTCAAATGACCTTTGACAAATGGGGTCTTCCATTCCTTACCTTCTTCTTCCCCAGAGGAAATATCTTGGGCCCCTGATTGGCAGACTTTAGGAGGAACATGAATGGAACAGACGCTATGGGATTCAGTTTGGCTACTTTTCTCATTGGGCAGAGAGGATTTGGTCTTATCTGTGGTGTGCTTTTAAGAACAAATGTGGTTAGTGTTGGGTCTCCCAATAATGGGTCTGTGATTAAAGGAGCGAGACTGATACAAAGCAAAGGTCAAGCAAATCTTTATTCCACGCCAAGCATCAAGAATCAAACCGAACGTTTGGGGCCGCGCCTCTTACAGAGAGGGTGACCCCTCTTTGCTTCACAGACTAGCTTTTAAGGGCAAAGGCCGTGCAGTTGGGCCTGGCCACACACAGGTGACCAGTGAAATTGTAACACACAGAGAAAGCCCCACAGTCATGCTAGGTGACCAATTGAATTACAATTTACCCTAGTAGATATTTGAACCAGCCTATCACCTTGGTCAGAATTGGTGCCCAAAAGGTGCCCAGAGGGCGGGGCCCGTACTCCTTGGTAACTAGGGAGACAGAATGCACCCCCATTGATCGGATGTCTCCACCTGACCTGGCCTGACCCACCCTTGTATTTGGGCTTTGTTACCTGGGGCTAGTTTCTGGGACTTGTTTTTAAGTAAGTCCCCTGGGGGAAGGGGAGCAGGGAGAGTTTAAGGGTTAAACAACAAGGTTATTGTTTAACCAGATGGAAGTGCTCTTCCATCTTCCTTCGACGTTCCATCTTCCATCGTCCTTACAGTTACGTCCATGATTGAAGAATTGAAACATGAAAACCTCCAACAGCTGTTTCTGAATCAGGTGTGAACCTTCCCAGCATCTCATCAGACTTCTTTTTTTTTTTTTAAGATTTTATTTATTTGACAGAGAGAGAGAGAGATCACAAGTAGGTGGAGAGGCAGGCAGAGAGAGAGAGAGAGGAGGAAGCAGGCTCCCCACTGAGCAGAGAGCCTGATACGGGGCTCGATCCCAGGACCCTGGGATCACGACCTGAGCTGAAGGCAGAGGCTTTAACCCACTGAGCCACCCAGGTGCCCCTCTCATCAGACTTCTTTTCCACACATTTTCTTTCTTTCCCTTTCTTTCTTTCTTTCTTTCTTTTCCCAAATTGTACTCACTTTGCTCGAGAAACTGGAGTGGATGCTACTTTGGCTTCATAAACGAAACATGTGTAAACACCCAGGAAGCCCCACATAGTGCTTTGATTCTGAAATGTTTCTCTATAAACATTTCCACAGTTCTTTTAATTACCACACTTTCCCTCCCAACCCTGGCCCATCTTTTTGTTTGTCTGTGAGGGAAACACAGTAATTGCTTGGCATGTGGAGATTTTCTTGTGAATTAACATATTGGGAATGTGGGTTCCCATGGAGAACACACAAGGAGAGTGGCTGATAACCATGTACGTAGCATCTCACTTCCCCAAATGAGGATGAAATATGGCTTTTTTTTTTAACTTGTCTTTTGGGGGACATTTGTTTAGTTAACAAAACCAGCCCCTCGCTGAATTTGCTTTTAAGTTAGAAATGATAGATAACTAGTTTGAATCATCCAATATCTGTAGAAGCATGGAGGAATGAGTTCTCTTTTCATGAAGGTCCAACTATTGTAGAGATCATTGCTATGAT